>NC_083580.1:12553622-12876673 GCF_027579695.1 Neoarius graeffei
AGTGCCCTCAAGCAAGGGATCAAACCCCCAACTGCTCCCCAGGCCGCTCTGGGTAGGTTGTATGCCACTCTGGATAAGAGCATCTGCTAAATGCCATTTAATGTAACATACATGTACGGTTTATAGCGGAGCACCATACCTAAGAAAAAAATGGTAAACCCATCGAGTCGATTTTTTGTGGTTTGTCTGTGTACGTGTACCACCAGTCATACACACTACCTAGTGGTCAGTATTAGTAATTACCAGTCATACACACCGCCTAGTGGTTAGTGTTAGTAATTACCAGTCATGCACTCCGCCTAGTGGTCAGTGTTAGTAATTACCAGTCATACACACCGCCTAGTGGTCAGTGTTAGTAATTACCAGTCATACACACCGCCTAGGGGCGGCACGGTGGTGTAGTGGTTAGCGCTGTCACCTCACAGCAAGAAGGTCCTGGGTTCGAGCCCCGGGGCCGGCGAGGGCCTTTCTGTGCGGAGTTTGCATGTTCTCCCCGTGTCCGCGTGGGTTTCCTCCGGGTGCTCCGGTTTCCCCCACAGTCCAAAGACATGCAGGTTAGGTTAACTGGTGACTCTAAATTGACCGTAGGTGTGAATGTGAGTGTGAATGGTTGTCTGTGTCTATGTGTCAGCCCTGTGATGACCTGGCGACTTGTCCAGGGTGTACCCCGCCTTTCGCCCGTAGTCAGCTGGGATAGGCTCCAGCTTGCCTGCGACCCTGTAGAAGGATAAAGTGGCTAGAGATAATGAGATGAGACACACCGCCTAGTGGTCAGTGTTAGTAATTACCAGTCATACACACCGCCTAGTGGTCAGTGTTAGTAATTACCAGTCATACACACCGCCTAGTGGTCAGTGTTAGTAATTACCAGTCATACACACCGCCTAGTGGTCAGTGTTAGTAATTATCAGTCATACACACCGCCTAGTGGTCAGTGCTAGTAATTACCAGTCATACACACCGCCTAGTGGTCAGTGCTAGTAATTACCAGTCATACACACCGCCTAGTGGCCAGTGCTAGCCAGTAAAGAAATAAAACAAAAGAGACTGGCTATGATATCAGAAAATTCTACAACCCAGAAACAGATGGGAGCTCCACTTTTAGGCAGTGCCTAAATCTATATATTACTGTAATTAGACGTGGTCTACTGATTTCCTCAAATCTGTCAAACCGTTGTTCAGTAACTAGCTGGATGTAGTTGTGCCTGGAGCAGAGTGGTCAGTAGTAGCGCTCGAATGCTGCGATGCATAGATTACAGGGTAATCTATCAGGACGTGCTCTACTTATTGGTTAAACTTTCCCTGGCTTCCACAATTACAAAAGAATTTAGCAATCTCATTGTTGTACGTAGTCAAAAACAGCACTGGCATCTTCTGTATTACGTATTCTTGTGTGTTGGAAGACACGAAAATAATACAAGCAATATATGGCAACACATAGTGACACCAGTGGCGTGCGGTGAGCCCTATGGCAGGGTAGGCAGTGACACATGCTGTGCACTTTTTCATGCTGTGATTAGATAGATAGATAGATAGATAGATAGATAGATAGATAGATAGATAGATAGATAGATAGATAGTAGGCCTATACTCAAAATAATGATGGAAAAAAATCAAAGCAAATCAAATCGTTATTTTCAAAGACAGACGCTAGATGGTGCTATGGTAGATGTACCACTGAAAACCGATGATGTTTCAAGATGCATCTTCAGACGCTCATCTTTCTCCGCAAATGCGTTTAACAACTCCACATAATTCCCCCTGTTAGCTGAATCAGTGGTTTCATCCCTCCCCCTAAATGCTAGCTCCTGCCTGGCAAGGTAGCAAGTGGCACGAATCAAATCCTTTAGTATCTCATGGTTTTCGCGAACTTTTGCATTATGCACGGAAATTTGCAGTCGACTGGCCTCGTCCAAAGCTAAATTTATTGGAGTCCCCTTCCCAAATGTTTTCAATGCTATTTGATTTTGGATGTGTACATTTGATCTTTCATGTTTGGCCAATGCAGTGGGCAGGTTGTTTAAATCAGTGTAGCCGGCACATACCCACACATTGTCACGCTGTTTGGAGAACAGCAGACAGGGGAAGCAGAACAGACACTTGCTAACTTCACACCCGCAAAGCCACTCTTTTCTGTTGTACCATTCCGGCTGGAATGTACGTACAATTTTCTGCCCCTTTCGCTGATGGAAATCGTTAAGAGGGGGTGTTGGCCTACCTCGATTGATTGTAAGCAACTTCTGCTGGTAATCAAGTTTGTTGAAACACTTTAAGTGTGCAATTGTAGACATATTCACCTGTGAAGTTTTCGCTAACGTGCTCAAAATACAGTGTGTGGGGCATATAGCACAGACAGTAGGCACTTCATGTGCAATGTAACAATTTTTCATTTTGACCGCTGTGATTGGCTCGCATATTCCCGCTGCAGCAAAAGCTGAGCTTTTGCTCCCCATAGACTGTCTATGCGATACATAATACGCATGCGCAACCCCCCTATATTGGCAGCGTTGAAGTCAAGACAGGCAGACCCAAAGGGAGCCTACCCTGGTCTTCGAAATGCGAACGGAGGATTGCGCGTTCCCGCGACAACCTGCCAAAGCCTGGGTGCTTTGCGTCGTGCGATAACTTGGGTTTTTGATCGGTCTTCGGAGACGTAAATGTACTTTTAACAACTCATTTGTTCCAAAACATTGAGTTGGAACAAATGAGTTGTTAAAAGTACATTTACGTCTCCGAAGACCGATCAAAAACCCATATTGCACATTGTGAACTCTCAACAATATATTTTTTAAAAACACGTGTTGGTTTTTATTTTAATGAAATTTACCTAAGGTAGGCAGTGCCTACCCTGCCTACCCTGACCGCACATCTGTGAGTGACACATTGTATTGTATTGTTAGAGCCACAGATTATAATATCGTTGCTGAGCATCTTAACGCCAACCCCAAAAGAATGACATTTAGCAGTTATTCCACATGTAGCGCCAAGTTGGCTGGAAGCCATGTACGACGAGATTGAGTGGAATAACCGTTTTATTCTATCCACATTCACTGGATTTTGAGAAACAGAGCATTTTATTTCTATTTCTTGCAAATTTGATGAATAAAAACTTTGTACAAAACATCCGATAAAATCATTTCCGCTAAGGCGGACTTCTTAAAAACCTATCGATGGCTACACGAATTGACTTTAGTGTTGTTTTTTTGTAGAAAGTGTCATCTTGCTGTCATGCCGAGGCATAGAATAGCTTTAGATGTTTATTCAATTCTTCTTTGGACATTTCAGTAATTTAATTTTCAAACTTCTTTGAGCTTTTGAACCAGTCAAAAAAAAATTTAATGCTTAAAGATGAAGAATGTAAACAAACCAGCGAAATGGCAGGAGCAATTTGTGAAAAATGCAATAATAATAATAATTCTTGAAAAATGAAAAAAAAGATACGTTCTTACCATCAAATACTTTTATTCCATATTTTGTTGCTTTTTTGTATTTCTTGTTGTTTTGTTTTTGAGTCGAGTTTTTATTTCGTCCTCGGTTGGTTCAGCAACACGCTCCGCCATTTTGTTTTTCTCTACTCACGGTATATGAGCTGATATCCTAGTAGTAGAGTAGCTAATCAGAATGCACGATTGCTCATATCTAGTGAATGTGGATAGAATAAAAATGGTTATACAACAGTGCTGTTGAATTCGCAATTCTGATTATGTAGAAGGTGTTGACTGATTTTCTGTAATAGCTGCTGTGATAGTAGTTTTGCCTGATTTTCAGTAAAACACTCATACATAGGGATTTGTATGACGGACACTCGACATAAATTGAATAACAAAGAACCTTCTAATTTTGGAGGAGCCATTTTCTCTTACTTCAGGTAACACACTTTTAAAGATGTTTCTTAATAGGTTTGTTTTTACAAAGATCTTATCAGTTCTCCAAACTGGATTTTCAAGCCATGATGTTCAAAAGAGGTTTGAAAGAACAGGCCAGACAGAAAATGCAGACTGTCTGCACGTAATGAGCATGATTTAAAGGTTATTTCCTTAAGGGAAAGGCACCAACGTGAGGATTTCAGCAGATGTTTTGGAAAAATGATCTTGGAGGGTGTAAAGCTTGATTTGAGCTGGACTGGTTTCTCCAGAGAAGGTGCTATAATTAGAGTGGTTACTAGTTAGTCAAGATTTTAATCGAGTACTGATTGATAATGTCTTTGGTTTTATCAAGCTAGAAGCAGTAATTCAGGAAATTAGCTGGTGTGGTTTGGCAAACACAGGTTCCTCTTTAATAATAGTCCTAGCAAGGGAAATCCCTTAACCTACAGTAAACACGTGTGTAATTTGAGAAACAATTGACTATGCGACAATGCAGGAAGCGACATTTGAGATTTTCTCAATACAATGCAAATTATTTATGGCATGGTAAAGCAAGCAAACAAACAGACAACCAATCAGCTCAAATGATTCCTCAGGCCAATGGTCTGACACTTTTTGCAGTTCCTCACGCTCTGCTTTAATTCCTATCTTTGACACGCAAAATTGGAAGAAAAATTTACAAAAATGGTTTCCTCTTATCCTATCAAGTACCGAGGTCGAGGTTTCATCGCAAGAATTTTTTAAGTGGCGGGTTGCTGGCCCTGCGCACAACCCCACCTGGTTTTGTAGACCACCCATCGAGGACTGAGGCGGTGCAGGTGCTATTAGCCAGCAGCAGCTCCCCTGGGATCCGTCCCACCATGGTAGAACCTGCCAGGACCAGGGAGAACCTTACAGGACAGGCCTGATGGTTTCCCCCATGCCTCCGGTGGTATCGCAACCCAAGGTCATTGCTGTAGCTGTTGCCCGGAGGATACCACAAGGAGGTTAGCAAGCAACTTCGAACCATCCCCAGCTACACCAGTAATCAGCACCCAGGAGGTGGAAGTGGTGGAGAAGTTCAGCTACCTTGGCAGCATCCTGACCTCCGACTACAAAAGCACAGCAGACATCAGGACCCGCATTGGCTGGGCTACTGCAGCCATGGCAGCCCTTTCCACCATCTGGACCAACAGTCATCTCTCTCTCCACACTAAAATCAGACTGTACAACAGCCTGGTACTGTCGATCCTGTTGTACGGCGCAGAAGCCTGGACCCTGACAGCCACTCAAGAATGGCTCCTGGACGCCTTTGACAGCAAGTGTCTGCGTAGGATACTGAGGCTCCAGTGGTACAACTTCACCTCGAATGCCACAGTACGCCAGCTGACCAACCAGCCACCAGTCTCCAGACTAATCCGATCAGCCCGCCTCCGTTTCTTCAGCCACATAGCCAGAACAACACCACCTCTCGAGCTGGCCAACCTGATCAGGGAACCCGCCCCACCCCACTGGTCCTGCCCCAGAGGGAGACCCCGGACCAGGTGGCTTGACCAGCTTAAGGCTGACCTGAGAGAGGCTGGACTTAACCTCCGCACAGCCTGGCTCGCTGCCGAGAACAGAACAAACTGGAGGGTCATCTGCCGAGGCGCCACGCTCTCACGAACCAGCGAGGATGAGTGAGTGAGAGTGAGAGTATCAAGTACCACCTCTCATTAAACGTATAGCCTATAGAAAGCAGGCTTGTAGTACTTGAGTCCGACACGTGCATTAATTTTAAGGACTCGTGACCTGACTTGGATTTGAGCACTGATGACTCTTGGACTCAGACTCGTGCATTAACTGCATTCAGACTCATAAATTGGAGACGAGGACTCGGATTTTTTCATTATTTTTTTGTAACATGCCATAATAATTTGGCATCAGATATTTATATCTACATTAACTTTTATATTAATTTCATGCAAGAGAATGCACATTCGCCTGTTCATACATCATGTTCAGGAACAAACGTTAATGGCGCTAAAATGCCTGGAGAGAACGCCCCTAGGATTGTCTGCTTTGCTTATACAGACTTCTTGTACAGTGGGAAAAAATGCACTGCTATGTGTTCCATGTGTAAAAGAACTATCGAGGAGACGATGGGGACAACCTCGAACTTCAATCATCATTTGACAAGACTCCACCCAGAGAAGGAAGTGAGACGCTATGTTCATTGCTCTGTTGATAGCAGGGTTTGCTTGCTGATCGATGAACTAGCTAGTGTTAACCCTCTCTCATGTTATTTGCCCTGTTGATAGTGGGCGGGGCTTGCTGAGCGATGAACAAGCCTTTTATCTGTAGCCTATTAACTAAAATGGGGCAGTCGAGCAGTAACGTTAGTCCAACACAGTAGCAGAGACGCTTTCACATAAAGGCAGCAACAGCCACCGTCAAATGGTGCGGTTGGAGTCTTGTTCTCGGACTTGACTTGAAATTTTCTTTAACGACTTGGATTTGACTCGAACGCTGGGGACTCGAGACTGGACTTGGACTCGAGGTTTAGTGACTCGACTACAACACTGATAGAAAGAAAGTTAAATGTACCAGCAACACTACTAGCTCATTAGAGGCACCAAAGATCTCTGCTTCTTCTTTCCAAGTCTTATTTTCTTTATAATGTCCACA
This sequence comes from Neoarius graeffei, assembly GCF_027579695.1. Classification (NCBI taxonomy): domain Eukaryota; kingdom Metazoa; phylum Chordata; class Actinopteri; order Siluriformes; family Ariidae; genus Neoarius; species Neoarius graeffei. Next base: position 12,560,135 of record NC_083580.1, read on the forward strand.
TCAGGGGTTGGTCTTACGATAATATTATCATATCAAGATACTTGAGGGCATTTAAATATTATGATGTAGATTATGTATGTAAGTATTATAATGTAGATATAAATATATTATGCCAAATTATTATGGCATGCTACAAAAAATAAAAAAAATCCGAGTCCTCGTCTCCAATTTACAAGTCCAAATGCAGTTAATGCACAAGTCCAAGTCACCAGTGCTCAAGTCCTTAAAATTTGGGCACGAGTCGTACTTGAGTACTACAAGCCCGATGGACTGGTTTGAGTATTTCAGAAACTGCTGATCTCTTGGGGTTTTCACACACAACAGTCTCACAACAAAATGGTGCGAAAAACAAAAAAAACATTGAGTGAGTGGGCGACAGTTCTGTGAGTGGAAACAAATGCCTTGTTGATAAAAGAGGTCAGAGGAAAACGGCCAGATTGGTTCGAGCTTTTTTGCCAGGAAGGATATAATAGCTCATAGCAACTCTTTACAACCGTGGTGAGCAGAAAAGCATCTCAGCATGCAACAGCAGAAGACCACATTGGGTTCCACTCCTGCCAGCTAAAAACAGGAATCTTAGAATCAAGAACGTAGCATGATAAATAAAGTCAAACGTTTTAGAAAAATGAAATAAAATTAATGACAAACATTTTATTTTATTATTTTGTTCTGACTATTATTTTATTTAATAGAGATGTAACATTTTCGAATGCTTTTTAAAATTGCTCGAGTACTTAATGTAAAGTGGTGCTGAGAGCCACAATTTTGATGCACAGTAACATAAGGAGGCCAGTCCACTAATAGTGCCTTTATTTTACAAAGGAGATTTCTAGAAGGCTGAAAACTGTGAAATTCAATTAAATGAACATTCTAAATGCAAGTGTGCCTCATTTCCATCTTATCTGATTTATCGATGAGACAAACCTCATTTCTTATACTTGGAGTGCTTCTGTCTTCTTTAAAGCCTAGGTCACAACCAGACGTATGATTTTTTTGGCCATGCGATTTTTGGCATTTCCCAAATCGCTGCGTTTTTTTTTTTGTTCGTGGAGAAAGACGCACGTTGGCCGTAAGTTTGTCTTGCAACCTGAAAAAAACGTAAGCGCCCGTAGAGTTTGTTTGACATGACAAAGAGCCTCTGCGGCCAGTCTACGGCTCGAAAATCAGCACGTCACACGTGCGCGCCCTCCGTGCGTTTCACGCGTTTTTTGCACGTAGACCGGCCGTAGTAGCACATACGGCCGGTTGTGAGAGAGGCATTAGTTTAAATTCACGTGATTTTGAGATGTCTACTACAGTAGACAGAAACAAGAACATCATCTTATACATCTTATACATTACGACCAAATATACAGTATATACTTTAATCTAAAAACTAAAAATATTTTTCTGCTTTGGCCTGGATTTTAAGAGCCAGCATACTTCAGGAACAGTACTTTGAGAAGTGAGCACTTCAGACGAGAGCCACTGCCTCTCATCATTTCCTCTAACAGACCTCTTCCTGTCTGTGAGACAGCTTTGTGTAAACAAGACAAGATTTATGCTGCAATTCTCAGGCAGCAGTGATTGTGTGTAAATTGCGAGCTGCTCTGTACAGCTGGGTTTTCATGCACATGCAAGGCATCATATATAATATGCTGTTTCTATCAATACTTTTAGAAAGGTGTCGAATAACATGGCAGAGCTGGAGGAGGAAGTTAGGCATCCTTTGAGCAGTGAGTTTCCTTGAACTTGCTTAGTCATCGTCTTTTGGCTTTAAGTGAACTTCCTGTTGAAGCCAAAAGCAACTCTTCGGGTGTTACATGCCATCATGAAGTACACACACACACAAAACACACATACTCACACAATTATTTGTCATATATAGATATGAGTGTTTTACTGGGAAATACATCACCCATATTTTTCATACAAGCTCCATCCGGGACACGGAGAACCAAAACCATGACATTAATCTCTATATGTCATTTGTGAGGAAATTGATAAATTGTTTTGATAAACTTTTTGTTTGTGAATGTGTCCATATAATAAAAAGAAAATCACACATTGGCTTGCTGTGAGGCGACAGCGCTAACCACTACACCACCGTGCCGCCCATAGTATAGAACATATATGAGTAAATTAAATAAATAAAAAATAAATAAATAAATATTACACAAGTAATAATAATGAGGAAAAACGTGTTTGAAAATTTATATATATATATATATATATATACACACACACACTAACATACAGAAATATGTTACTGGGGGAAACAATGTAGTATAACAAAAAAAAAAAAAACCCTGTCAATAAATAAATAATAAATGTACTATCTTTTTCTCCTTCTGTCCTAATTTTTTACAACCAAATATTACAGCTAAATATTACAGGACATGCCTTCAAACATCATTTAAACTATTTACTGTGATGAGTAAGGAATAAAATATGATGAAACTTTCTGGAAGGTGTTCTTATTTCACATTTGGGAAAGGAGTCTCCAAGAGTCAGGACGTTTTCCAGCAAGGAAAGAGTTTGCACTTTACGGTTTTTTTTCCCTTATAGGGCAATAGATGGTTGTTGTTGTTGTTGTTTAGTCTTCAAGAAAAAAGAGATCCAGTGAGGGAACATCTGGTTCTAACTGCTATAACATAAGTGATAGCAGGAACATGTTTTGTGGATGTTGCACAACATTCAATGTAACTATAAACGGATAAAAAGTACATCAATCTTTTAATTAATAAAAAAAGCTATTGTTGATGAATTATAAGAAGAGTAAAACTCTTCATGATGTGTTGTTAGCTCTTCCGGCCATAGGCCAGGCTGGATGAGCTTATGCGATCACGCGTCATCTGTTGTTGTCATCGTCCGTCCACAATTTACAAAAATCACTGTTCTTCCTACAGGATTGATCGGATTTCAATCAAACTCACATACAATGTTCCCCAGGTAGATGTACATAAAAGTTGTCAAGACAGTGGCGCCACCTGTCATATTTACAATTTTATGGGCATCTGAAATTTTTGGGTGACTCGTCACATTAAACGCTACTCTTTGTAAACTGCTAGGACGTTTTCACTGAAACTCACCCAGAAGACTCTAAAGACATACTCCAACAAGAATTGTTCACCAGGTGATGCCACCTACCATGGATCCGGCTACACAGGAGTCATATGCAATTTCACGAAAATCACTACTCCTTCTCCAGGAGTGATCAGATTTTGATCAAACTCATATGGAATGTTGCCCAGGTTGCTTTGTATAAAAGTTGTCAAGACGATAGCGCCACCTGTCATATTTACGATTTTATAGGCATTTGAAAATTTTGAGTGACTTGTCACAGCAAACCCTACCGTTTGTAAACTGCTAGGATGTTTTCACTGTAACTCACCCAGAAGACTCTAAAGATATATTCCAATAAGAATTGTTCACCAGGTGGCGCCACCTACCATGGATGCAGCTACACAGGGGTCATAGGCAATTTCACAAAAATCGCTACGCCTCCTACAGGATTGATCGGATTTCAAACTCACACACAACAACAGTGGCCCATATGAGCTCCAGCCTCACTGAGGCTATTTTTTTGGAAAATATTCAACATCAGCATGGTAACAACAGTAACGCCAGTTTGTTACCATGCTGTCATTGATTATTTTCCGACTATGGCTCACTCTGTCGTGTTTTATTCCTCGTATTAAAAAAAAAGTCTGTTATGAAAAATATAATTGGTTTTGTCTCACTGTGCATTTTGCCTGTGGGGTGTGTGTGTGTATATATATATATATATATATATATATATATATATATATATATATATATATATATATATATATATTACAAATATGTTGAATCAATTCGTGAACCCCAGCCATTGGGATTGGACTGGGTTCTGCCTCACATTGTTCTCAAATTGTTCTGGAGAGAAACATTTAAATCATTATTTTTCTCGTAAATAAATTTAAGTCCAAGTATGCCAATGATGACACATGATCTCCCAGTCCTTACCACTCTTGTTCTCTTGTTTTGCAGGAACCCTACCACCTGGAGAGCACAGCTTCCCTTTTCAGTTTCTCATTCCAAGTAAGCACAAGAGTCACACTGTTTCTGCTAATTATGCTTTAAATTAATTAGACAGTCGATAAGTTTGTGTTAAATCGCCCTTTGAGCCTATGACACAAACGGTCATATACACAAACTGGAAACTCTAGGTAATGATTTATTGATGACTTGCTGCGTCAGTGGTTATTCATATAAGGTTATTCATTGCTCTGCTAGTAGAACATGTTCCAGTGTCACTTCCTGCTACATCCTGTTTATTAAGTTGGAGTATATTCGGAAGCTGATGAGTGTCACTGCTGTCTTGAGAATGGGTGGTGAATTTTATAAAACGTTAAATGCGAGCAATTGGAAGCTCAAGTGTGTATTGTGGGTCTTTAAGACTTGGTAGGAAGGAAAGGATGGTCTTTTTAATTTTTTTGCAGCTCTTATCCTCTCACACAATGCTGGAACAAGTCTCATAAACTGCTTCCTGCTCCCGCCTACCCATTCCATCAACCGGTGATGATAAGATTTTGTCACTGCTGTCTTCGTCATTTCAGTCCATTTCAGTCCTTTCAGGGATGTTGGGCTGTTTAAAATAGATTCCCTGTCGATAAATACATGGAAATTCAGACTTTTTTTGGGGGGGAGTCCAGTTATTCATAATTATCTCATAATTGCAGAATGTTCCTGAATGATAACCTGTAACGAATATCAAAATATAAGGGGAAAACGCCTTGGAGTAGGTTTCCTGATAACGTTCCACTTTAGGGCTAAAGAGCAAGTGTAAAGACGCTCTTAAACAAAGAACGTTGTCTCTGTACATGGTTTTCCTGAACTCACTCGTAAGAAGGAGTTTTGAAGGTAGACTGCCTTTCAGATTTTTCAAGTGTTGGTCATAAAAAGAATTTTCCCCGACCCCCAATTATTTTTGTTTAATGGACCAAAAGCTACTGAATTCGAATCACAGACTTTCAATTTTATTAGTTTTTATTTATTGATTTTTTTAAATAGAACAATGAATGAATTTAAGGCCACGTGGCCCTAAATTCTCCGCTATTTTTTCCTGCTTCACCATGACCCACTTCAAGATACTACGTCATGCATGACGTGGTGGGCTTTCCCCGTTTGCACAAGGCATTGTGGGATAGAAATTTGAGACAGGAGAGAAAAATGGAGGACATGAGTGTGCGAATGAAACGTGAAAGACCAACTACAGTAACGGAAAGCGAGAAGAAAAGACGTTATGTTGCGAAGGAAAGGAAACTCAGGACCAAACTAATAAATATCGGCTCAGCGATCACCTCGGTGCGATCAGCTGTTCGTTTAGCGACAGAATGATGGAACTGTCAGTGCACGGTCAAAGGTAAACCTGCGCATGCGCACACTGGACTTCCTCTATCTGCTTGACTGCGTGAAGCGAGTGATTTCATGCACATTATTTGCTTGGGAATCCCCTCAAATTAAATAACTTCCTAGCCACAAAATGGCCTGTTTTTTTTTTTTAGATGTCACAAAAATAAACATATATCACAATGACCAAATTTCAGAGGGAGCTAAATTTCACCGATTTTATGAAATCGAAAGGCCATCTACTTTTAAGAGGAACTTTGCTAAGAGCATCTTTGCAATGCACGTCCCCGACATAGGCATTAATAGTTGCTAAAAGCAGTCATACTGTAGTTACTAAAGGTATGATTAGTTGCTAAATCCAGTCGATGAGGTTACATGGCGTTCATTTTTAACCAAAAACCAATGAATTATAAAGTGTTAAAACATGATAATATATTGTATCATCTTTAAGCATTACATATATAATGTGGTAGTTCATAATTGAAACAATTTTACATTTTTGGACGGTAGCATTTTTTATTCCAAGCATGTTTTATAATTAAATGAATAAATGTTCACATGAAAGAATGAGCAAATAATAAACTAAATAATTAAGTAAATGTGTTCCCCGTGCCCGCTCATTTCATTATTACCCAATCATGCAGTCATGATTATTTCAACTGTTATCCATAATGCCAAATTGGCAACGTTCTTCCTTTTTTACACACACACACACGCGCACACACACACACACACACACACACAAAAATGTAACAGGTGTAGAAATGTGTCTCATTTATGACACTAAATGAGGTAATCACTCACCTAATGGAGTTAAATTTTCTTAAAATGTGGTGACATCAATGTGACATACCAATATCCATACGTAATCCCATAACATATTGAAATATATCCATAATGTTTTTCATATATCCATTTAATAATTAACTCAATGTACGTGCAATGTACAAGAAAAATAATATAACACCGGCATCAGATTCAACACCAGTTTCCGCTCCGAGGGAGACGGTCTTTGTTGTGAATGAGTGATCCAGGTCCATCGTAAGTTAAGAGCGAACTAAAGTACTACTTTGGCTATGACACTGTTTGGGAAAACCATGTTAGCTTAACGATGGATTAGTAAGAGGCAGTTAAAGACACTCATAGCTTTAAGAGGCTTTCAGGAAACCCACTCCCGATTATTTATTCTGCTTATCAGAGATCACATTGTAAATCAGAGCATTAAAAATCTCGTCACTCTTGGAGATTCTTATGCTTGTAGAATATATGATATTCTGTATGGTGTTCCACAGGGATCCGTCCTCGATCCTCTTGTGTTTTCTTTCTACACACTGCCACTGGGTTAAATCATTAACGTAACTATGTAGATGAGATACACCTTTACATCACCAACTGCATAACAAACATTTTTACCTGGAACATGATCAAAAACTTCCTGAAGTATAATCAAGACCAAACAGAAACCAAGACCAGTAAAGAAATTGAGCTAAAGACTGATAAAACCTGTAGTAAGAAACTTGGGTGTATTTCTGGATTCTGGTTTAACTTGAAAGCACACACTGATACTTGATCAATATTCTTTCGTTTGATGGATATTCACCGAGTTTGACCTTGGGCGAAATTGGCACATGCTTTTGAGAGAACTGATTACTCCAGACCGGTGAACAGTAAACATAATGTGGCGAAGCAGCCTTCTGTTTCCATGGACCTCAAAACGGAACAGACACAGCTACAATATATTGCTTTAAAAAGCAGATAAATGTCTATATTTTTACGTTGCCCGCGACAGAGTAGCGGGGCGAGGTATTGTAATCAGTGCAGTTTGTTTGTTTGTGTGTCTGTCTGTTAACAATCTAGCGTCTAAACAGTTGCACCGATTGACTTCAAATTTTCAGGGTAGGTGGGCAATGGTCTGTAGATTACCTGATTTATATTTTGGGGGTAAATAGGTCAAGGTGAAGGTCAAGGTCAACATAAAGGTTAACCTTTTGGTCAAAATAACATTTTCCATTATAACTCAAAAACGGTTGCCAATAGACAGATGTTTACTATTATGAGCATATAGGAACTCCCATATGGCCTTTCATTTGGCACCATGATCTTTGTCCTTGAATGAATCTGAAAGGTCAAACTCAAGGTCATGGATATTCAAAGGGCTATAACTTGAAAATGGTTGATGGTAGACAGATATTTACCATTATCAACTTATAGGAAGTGCCATATGGGCTTTTATTTGACACCATGATCTTTGACCTTGAATGACACTGAAATGTCAAACTCAGGTCATGGATTTTCATAGGACTATAACCTGACAGCTGATGATTGAGAAATATTACCATTATCAACATGTAGGTATAAAATAACTGCTGCCGGGCGAGGTTTGTTTTGCCTGGCAACACTTGTTTAATGTTGAAATATTTCATTTCTTTTTTTAAGGCATTTTTGGTCTACAGCATTTCTTTACATGTGCCTAAGACTTTTGCACAGTACTGTAGTGTGTGTATATATATATATATATATATATATATATATATATATATATATATATATATGCTGTTTCTTATGATGTCTTATCTCTTATTGTCAGTATCGTTTCCATGTAAAGCACTTTGAGCCGCATATTTTGGAAGAAAAGCACCATAAAAATAGATATAGATGTCGATGACATAATACAATATCATTAGAGATGGCACTGATCTGATACATGGTGTACATGGCAGCAAAAATAAAAGCAATGGATTGGATATTGGATGTAACAAATGGCAAAAAGATTGGATATTTTTGGAACTGTATTCTATTTCTACTTAAATATCAAGTATATATGCTTTATACTTAATTATATTTATAATGTAAGTGGTTTTTATGTGCTTCAGTTAAAAAATTTTTTTAAAGCTTTGTCATTTTTAAAACAATGTTGGGTGGGTATCATTATCGGTTGTTAATCAAGGTTTCTTGTTGGCGGTGTGTCTGTGAAATGACTGACAAGAGGTTAATTCAAGTATCAGCAAGTATAAGGCAGGTTTCCAAATTGTTCTTGTTGTTGTCGTTTCCAGCTATGTAATGCACTTTTTCTAAGGCAGTGGCTGAGAATATTTGTATTATTATTTCTACTTAATTTTCCACATTATTATTATTATTATTATTATTATTAATGAAAATGATTGACTAATACACCTCTAATGTCAACATTAATAGTTTGGACTGAATTTAAACCCCCCCCCCCCTTTTTTTTTTTAGATTTTTAAAATAATATTTCAGCGAAACATTCCTTCACTTTTCCATGCCACGTTTTTGCGAACACTTTGTTGGGCAACCAGTCAGATGGAGGTTGATTAACTGCTTTGCTATTGACATTGAAGGTGACGTTTGTTTACAGGTGATTTCCAGAAGGGTTACGTGCCGGTGTTCCAGTAAATCTAATCTCACATATGACCTAATTTAATTAGTTACCTTTGTTCTGTAGATAGTAATTTACTGTATATGGAATTATGGGCTGATTTTAAACACAGCCTATGCTTACTCATTGTGGTAACTCATTTCTTGTGATTATTCTTCAAACTCAGGGATATTACGCTTCATCAACTACTTACCAAGCCCACTTAACTCGACTTGCGTGTATCACAGCAGGGCAATAACAATAAATCTGAGTTTCAGCAGCTCTGGGCAATGATAAAATGTTCATCGATGCGATGTTATGTTGTGTTGTGCCCTCTGCTGTCAGAGTGTTGGTATAATTGTCACAAATCCATAATTTTGAAGAAGAAATGAATTTTGGGGCAGCACGGAGAAGTACGACCAAATTCTTGGAACTTGTGATACACCTAAGTGCAGAATAAATTGTTATTGAGTTCATTGTTGTCAGAGTTACTGCGATACCTTATAGTTCATGAACTAATAAAATAAAACTGTTTTATAAACTAATGCATGTTATTTTTTAATCATTTTTAATATTGGGTGCAAGAAAACATCCATTTAACCCATTTCAGCAGTCCGTTTGACAGTCAGTTCTCGCATGAGGGCATTAAGGACATTGTACTGAATGACTTAAAAGTAATTTTTTTAGTTAATAAATTAAGGTAACAGGATTGTACCTTCAAAGTGACCTCATGAGTCAACATCACAGTATCACTGAAAACGAGACTGCCAAAGACGGCGTAGCTCATTCCGGCCCAAATCTGGGTAGAAGTTATATGCACCCTAGACTAGATTAGATTAGATTAGATTAGATTAGATTAGATTAGATTAGATTAGATTAGATTAGATTAGATAGAACCTTATTGATCCCTTTGGGAGGGTTCCCTCAGGGAAATTAAAATTCCAGTAGTATCATTATAGGATAAACAGAGAATAGAATAGAAAAAAGAGAACTTCTAGATAAATTAAGTCTTTAGAAAACTTCTACATAAATAAATTAAGTATTTACATATACAAATATGGGCGGCACGGTGGTGTAGTGGTTAGCGCTGTCGCCTCACAGCAAGAAGGTCCGGGTTCGAGCCCCGTGGCCGGCGAGGGCCTTTCTGTGCGGAGTTTGCATGTTCTCCCCGTGTCCGCGTGGGTTTCCTCCGGGTGCTCCGGTTTCCCCCACAGTCCAAAGACATGCAGGTTAGGTTAACTGGTGACTCTAAATTGACCGTAGGTGTGAATGTGAGATGATGAGATGAGAAGTACAGTACTCAAGTAAATGTACTTCGTTACTGTCCACCTCTGGTTATATCGCAAACTTCTTTAATCTCTGTGCCAAAAACAGTCCAGGATTAAACACGGCTTCTCTCATCATTTCAGTTGGATCTTGGCACTCCATGCTTTTTTTTCCCATCTTCTTGTTTGTCTCTGTCATCCGCTTCCATTATTAGCTCGACTAAATGAGCCCCTGCTAGTCACTGTCCTGCCATGGTGGAGGAAAAAGCTTTTAAATCACATGGCTCTCATTCAGTGACAGCACTATATAGAGCTCTGGCTAATTAGCCCCGGTTTGACCCAGTCTTCTACACCCACCATTTTAGTAAAACACATCTCTTTTTATTCAGTAAATCAGTAAGTCAGAAAAGCAGCAGTTTTATGTATTATGTGTATGTGTCGTATTCACATGATATTACTGATTTCAGGGGTGAAAATGAGAATGTTTTTGATTTTATGTTTTATTTTCATTATGACTGCTGTCCCAATTAACTAACTGTACCCTTCTCAGCACACGCTCCCACTTCTTTTGAGGGCCCATTCGGGAAGGTTATCTACAGAATCAAGGCTGTAATAGACACGCCACGCTTCTCTAAGGACTACAAATGTCACAGACCCTTCTACCTACTCAATGCCTTGAACCTCAACGAGTTGCCTGATATAGAGGTGAGAGCTCCGAGCACTTCTTGTTAAAAATAGTGTGTACAGTCATCTCACTGATATCAAAACAGAGGGAAAACACTGGGAGTGACATCATCGGAGTGAAATATCAGGAAATATTATACATCCAGGACACTTTTTCGATGGAATAAAAAAGTGTTATATTCCCTTCTAGCGGGTTTCATTCATTTGGTTTGATTGCATGCAATATTGTTAGCATATCGCTTATCCTACATGTATTACATCACTCTACCCAATGGAGAATAAGCGTCGAATATACAGTAGTTTACGATATTGCATGGTTGTCAAGACAACATGACATCACACGTCGGAGATGTAAAACTTCCGTGCCAGTGAGCGACTGTGACAATCTGGAAACAAACATGGCCGCCAGGTTTGCTTCATTAAATACAGAAAATTTTGAGAGAATTTTGAAAGAGAAAGATGTGCTGAACACCCGAAAGGAATGTGTATGTATAATTATAATAATATTGGCTGGCTTTTTTTTGTGGTATATCAGATATATTCCATTCAGCTACTCGTCTTCGACTCGTTAAATATCATGCTGGCTGAATGGAATATACTTGATATACCACTCAATTCCAGCCTATATTATTTAAATATGTCACTCAGATCCGCGAGATATTTTGTATGAAAAATGCGAGTTTTTCAACACAGGAAGATCAACTGCATATCTTCAAGCCAACGTGATTTTCTTTTTATTATATAGACACATTCACACACAAAAAGTACCCAAATTTATCAAAACAACTCACTCATTGATTTCCTCATGAGTGATATATCGAGATTTATGTCACGGTTTTGGTTCTCCATGTCCCGGATGTAGCTGGTATAAAAAATACGAGTAGTGTATTTCCCAGTAAAACTCTAATTTCCATATAATATACAACCCCGATTCCAAAAAAAGGTGGGACAAAGTACAAATTGTAAATAAAAACGGAATGCAATGATGTGGAAGTTTCAGAATTCCATATTTTATTCAGAATAGAACATAGATGACATATCAAATGTTTAAACTGAGAAAATGTATCATTTAAAGAGAAAAATTAGGTGATTTTAAATTTCATGACAACAACACATCTCAAAAAAGTTGGGACAAGGCCATGTTTACCACTGTGAGACATCCCCTTTTCTCTTTACAACAGTCTGTAAACGTCTGGGGACTGAGGAGACAAGTTGCTCAAGTTTAGGGATAGGAATGTTAACCCATTCTTGTCTAATGTAGGATTCTAGTTGCTCAACTGTCTTAGGTCTTTTTTTTTGTTGTATCTTCCGTTTTATGATGCGCCAAATGTTTTCTATGGGTGAAAGACCTGGACTGCAGGCTGGCCAGTTCAGTACCCGGACCCTTCTTCTACACAGCCATGATGCTGTAATTGATGCAGTATGTGGTTTGGCATTGTCATGTTGGAAAATGCAAGGTCTTCCCTGAAAGAGACGTCGTCTGGATGGGAGCATATGTTGCTCTAGAACCTGGATATACCCATGGATTAAAGTTTTCCGTCGTGTGACAGATTTCCGTCAACTGAACTCTCCCAAGGCCAAATGTGAGGTTGGTGTTGATCCGAGGAGAATTAAAATGACGGGTGGTTGGGTAGAGATTGGGTTATAACACTGATGTGTTGCAACACCATCAACTATCAGCAGGGTTTATTTAACTTTTTTGTTTTTGAGCCATGCTTTGTGTCGTTCATTTCCTATGTTTGATCATGTTTAAACGTTCGCTGTCTACGGTGCGGCATTAAAAAAACATGCACTGTCAAAATTGGCAAAATACATTCCCATGTGCTTGGCGTGCTTGTGTCTGACCATTTCTGTTTTGTATTAAATTAAATCTTGCCAAAATGACTCAGTTCAAACTTGGACATATAGAAATGGAGCATGTTTAAAAAAAAAAAAAAAACACGAAAAAATAAACCCCGGAAAGCCCGCTCCTCTGCTTCAGCCAGACTTGAAGACCTGACGGTGCAATGCTTGCAGACTGTCAGAAGTAATTAGACCTAAATTTATAGCTAACAAATCAGCAGACGCCCCAACAATTATTATTTTCGTTAGGCCAATGTGTAAGGTATGTTAGAACCGTGCCTTATAGCCTACATTATATCTCAATTTAAAGGGCGTTTGAGGAGTTGGAGGCTGCGAGCGCAATGATGTTCCGACATGCGCTAAACTTTATTCCCTGAAAATCATACACTAGCGTTCAATGCCCCAAACAGTCAAAATGTCTAGAAGACTACGGTTAAATAATAATCATAGCCTACTAAGTTAAATTACGTCAAAACATCTGTTTCTGGCCTATGAAATGATGGAGGAAAATGAGTACGAACGCAAAGTAGATAGCAGCCAACTTAACGCGATCTTTTAGGTAACTTAACACTCGTGTTGGTCACAATATTTCTCTTAATAAAATCTTGAATTGTTTTTGAAGTCGCATTCAACACAAAGTAAGGTCAAACCCCAATGTTAATTTAAGCGAAGATCCAAACTTTTTTCTAAATTGACGTCGAGCACAGAGGAGCATGTCATTCTGCTTTCGGTTTCAGCAGCATGGATGCGCTTTACATGAAAGAAGGCACTGATGTGTCTGCCATCGATAAAGGTGTAAAAAACAAGTGGAGGTGGGCTTGGCTGTACGAAATAGGTGAAAACGGAAAGCCATTTAGTTCATGGGGCAAAAAACTAAACATTCCAGGCGCTTGCATTTGTGTGGTAAACCCATGACTTCTGGACGAAAACCCCGCCCCCAGAAACGGGCATCAGGTGTCCTGAAGTTAGATGACTTTGGATTCACAGACAGAGGTGTAGCCTCGTCAATGTTGTGTTACACTGTTGTGTTTATTGTTTGAATATGGTCAATTCAATACAATTGTGTTGAAAGCACTGTGCAATACAGCAATAAATGTTTGCACTTAAAACTTCAAATGCTTTGTCATTTGTAAGCCATTAACAAGTAGAAGGGCACTCTGACAGTGCATCACAAAGGCAGCTGAATTTAACCAAATTAAATTTAATTAATTTGTTGTTTTTACAGCTGAATATCTCAAAAACGAACAATGGTGAAGAATCACTCAACAATAAATTGAATATATTAATCCATTAATTAATTGATGATAAAGTTATCAGTTCTAAGTTAACCATTCTCAGAATTTCATCGAAATCCACCCATAACCCCCCCCGTAGAATTTCATCGAAATCCACCCATAACACCCCCCCCCCCCCCCCCCCCCGTAAATTTTCAGTCAAATACATTTTTTTTGCTTTAATCCATGTATACCTTTCAGCATTGATGGTGTCTTTCCAGATGTGTAAGCTGCCCATGCCACACGCACTAATGCAACCCCATACCGTCAGAGATGCAGGCTTCTGAACTGAGCGCTGATAACGACTTGGGTCATCCTTCTCCTCTTTAGTCCGAATGACACGGCGTCCCTGATTTCCATAAAGAACTTCACATTTTGATTCATCTGACCACAGAACAGTTTTCCACTTTGCCACAGTCCATTTTAAGGTGGGGTTTACATTAGACCGTATCAGCGGATCATCAGATTAACGTTTTTAAAACGATTAGTGTGCACACAGCAACACCAATACACGATTCGCGTGCACACAGCAACACCAATACACGGATACGCTCGGCTCCGCAGGCATCCTGCGCTCCAAATCACTCCGCCCTGAACAGCGAGTGCCCTCTGGAGGGTGCGCACTCCGGCCCTGCGCAGCTCACAGAGCACGCGAGTATAGCGCACGAGCAGTGATTCGGGACTGAGCCGCTGTGGGTGTGATCTCAGTGCATATCACTTACCACTTGCAAGTGGAAGGATGGCAAGCCTAAAGACAATCATAACTACACAATGGGCAGTATTTGCATCAGTATTTGCAGTATTTTCATACTTATATACTCTTTAATGAAAGGTGATACAAGGCGGAAGTCCGCGCCGTTTTTCAGCAGTCGCGTCACATGACCAACGCCAGCGAATCAGGAAGGTGGATGTCACAGTGACGTTGTCCAATGACGACGCCAGCTAGAGCTCAGCACAGCGTATCCGCGTATCCGCGTATTCTCAATGTTTACACAGCACCGGACCAGACACGATCTGGATTGAATACGTGGACCCTGGCGGATTCCCGTTTCCCGGCGTTTCCAGGCGTTTTAATGTAAACGGACAGTGCATCCGCGAAGAAAACGAGACAGATACGGTCTAATGTAAACTTGGCCTCAATGAGCCTTAGCCCAGAGAAGACGTCTGTGCTTCTGGATCATGTTTAGATACGGCTTCTTCTTTGAACTATAGAGTTTTAGCTGGCAACGGCGGATGGCAGAGTGAATTGTGTTCACAGATAATGTTCTCTGGAAATATTCCTGAGCCCATTTTGTGATTTCCAATACAGAAACATGCCTGTATGTGATGCAGTGCCGTCTAAGGGCCTGAAGATCACGGGCGCCCAGTATGGTTTTCCGGCCTTGACCCTTACGCACAGAGATTCTTCCAGATTCTCTGAATCTTTTGATGATATTATGCACTGTAGATGATGATATGTTCAAACTCTTTGCAATTTTACACTGTCGAACTCCTTTCTGATATTGCTCCACTATTTGTCGGTGCAGAATTAGGGGGATTGGTGATCCTCTTCCCATCTTTACTTCTGAGAGCCGCTGCCACTCCAAGATGCTCTTTTTATACCCAGTCATGTTAATGACCTATTGCCAATTGACCTAATGAGTTGCAATTTGGTCCTCCAGCTGTTCCTTTTTTGTACCTTTAACTTTTCCAGCCTCTTATTGCCCCTGTCCCAACTTTTTTGAGATGTGTTGCTGTCATGAAATTTCAAATGAGCCAATATTTGGCATGAAATTTCAAAATGTCTCACTTTCGACATTTGATATGTTGTCTATGTTCTATTGTGAATACAAGATCAGTTTTTGAGATTTGTAAATTATTGCATTCCGTTTTTATTTACAATTTGTACTTTGTCCCAACTTTTTTGGAATCGGGGTTGTATGTTTTACTGGGAAATACACCACACGAGCTACATATGGGACACGGAAAACCAAAACTGTGACATAAATCTCGATTTGTCACTCGTGAGGAAATTGATGAGTGAGTTGTTTTGATAAATTTAGGTACTTTTTCTTTGTGAATGTGTCGAAATAATAAAAAGAAAATTACACGTTGGCTTGAAGATACGAAGTTTATCTTCTCGTGCTGAAAAATATTTCACTCATCCGCTTCGCTCACTCATGATATATCCATTCACCACTCAAAGATACACTTCATATCTTTGCGCCATTGTGTAATGTCCTTTTGTCTCTCTCATATATATATATAGATAGATAGATGTGTTTTCTACAAGACACATGTTTTGTTCTTAAATTAAATATTCTTATATACTTGCATAAGTATTCATCCCCTTCAATTTTTTTTCTTTTTTTTTTTTTTACAATTTGTAGTGCTACAATATGGAACTGAAATGAAAAGTTCATTGGGATTGTACTATCTGTCATGAATTGTCATGCTATAGCCCATAGTATTGAAGTTTATTGGGTGAAAAATGAATCTCGTTCACAAACTTCACAACGTTGGGCTTGTAAAAGTATTCACCACACTGCTGTGAAACTCTTAAATTAGTTCTGGTGCAATCGGTTGCCATCAGAAGTTACATAATTCATCATGTCATGTGATCACAATCCCTTTCAAAAAAGAAGTTTATTCAAGTGTGCTTCTAGTATACTTCTTTTAAACTAAAAATAAGAGAGTATGCTTTCAGTTTACTTTTTATTTACTTATCAGAGATATACTTAATAAAGTTATACATAAGTATACTTGGCTTATACTCAAAAGTATATAGAAAAACCGAAGTATATTAAGTTTATACTTAAACTAAAACTTTTGATCAAGACATAAGTATAATAAAGTATGAAAATATTTGTGCCTTTAAGTGTAGTTGTGCTTGTCCTTTTGATAGTAGCGTATAAAATTTTTCACACATATTGGCTTCTTTGTGATTTACGGCAGCATGTTTTCTGTCACTGCTCTTTGCTGGGTTAGACAGCATTGTTGACTCTTAGGTATGTCTGTGGTTCCATATAAGTGGATTTTTTTTTTTTTTTAATTTCTCCTGAGTGGGATAATTAAATTTTTTTTATTTATTTCTTTTTCTTTAGAGCTTGGATGTCAATTTCAGTTGTCATTGCCATGTTTTTATACTTTGGCATTTAATACAATGTTGCTTTAAATTTAGATTTTTAAAGAAAATTAATATGTTCTTCATCCTGAGTATCTGTTGTTATTTTGTGAATTCTTACCTTTATAACTTCTTTTTAACTTAAGGTACAAAAGTTGTCTACTGGTAGTGTGCATGAGGTAAGGGTTAGGGCTAGAAAACTAATAGTATACCTAGAAGGGTAATTGCAGTATACTTCAAAACTAAAAAGTGGACCAGATGTATATAACCAGTAACTAATAGTATATTTCCAGTATACTACAAAGTATACTTTAAGAAACTAAAAAGTGGACTAGAAGTATAGAACAAGTAAACTCATAGTATATTTCCAGTATACTACGAAGTATGCTTTTGTAAACTAAAGAGTGGACTACAGGTAGAGAACTAGTAAACTATTAGTAGATAAGTTTACCTGTGGTATACTTGCGGTACAAAATAAAGAATACTAGTTGTATACTCAGAGTTTACTGCTGTTAGACTTAAAGTATACTTTTTATAAACTAAAAGTGGGCAAATTTGGCCCCAAGAAGTATTAGATTAGTTTACTTACAAGTATACTGTAAGTACATTGATATCAGTATACTTGGTACACAAAAGTATACTTAAGGAAATATACTTAAACTTTACTTAAGTATACTTAATAAAATGAACTTGAAGTAAACTTCTTTTTGATAAGGGATATCAATACACCCGTTCCTGGAAGACTCCAAAGTTTGTAAGAGAACTTGCGTAAACAAGCAGCATCATGAGAAACAAGTGGAAAAAAAAACAATTCAGGACAAAATTCTGGAAATGTATTAATCAGGTTTTGGTTATTTAAAAAAAAATCCCAAACTTTGAACATCGCACAAAGCACCTTTGCATCCATTGTTTAAAAAAAAAAACAGAAAAAGGAGGCTGCCCATTAATAACTAATGGCTAGTGATGTCAAATTTTTCTCGTGGAGAAAACATTTGGCTGGTTTCCATGAACAATGTGATGTAATTGCTGAGCAAACAAACTGTGCGAAGGCTTTGCTCACTGTTTCGTGCACATAGCAGCTGGGGGAAATTTGTCGACAAACGTGGTTCACAACAAAGCCTGTGATTGGTTGTTACAAACTACAATGATGCATTCCAAGCATCATAGATTTCACTAGCATGCAAAACTCCATTGTCGCTTTACCGTGATGCAGTTCTGACAGCTCAGCGTCGTGTACTCTGTCATCAGTTTGCACCGAACAATCTTCTTCCTGTAGTTGTGGAAATACTTGCATCCGTCGTCTCCATCGTTTTGGAGGCGGGCATTAGTCAAAGACGCAACCATCAAACTAATACAAAATGTAAAAAAGCTCAAGAGGGATGAATACTTATGCAAGACTGTACTTGATGGCTGTACATTGTCAACGCCAAGCAAGAAATTTTTTTTTTTTAATTTGAGTCCCAGTCCTTAAAAACAATTTCTTCTGCTAGCAATCAAGTTGTGCTGTGACAACGAAGAAGTTCACCTACTTCCTGGTGAAGACGGGGACCCTCATGCTGAAGGCTTACAGTGACCTGAGAGGATACACTCCAGGCCAAATCATCAAACTCTCTACGGAGATCCATAACAAATCAGGAAAAGACACAGGCTATGTCCTGGCCAGTCTAATACAGGTGGGCAGACTTGTCTGATGTTTCCGATCGGATTCATCTTGAGGATGGAAAGGGCCTCTTCGAGACACATCTGTGTGTAAGTTCTTTTCAAGCTCCTTTCCAATTAGCTTTGTTGTTCTTTGCAGAAAGTGACTTATAAGATGAAGCGGCCGCTGTTTGATTTGCGGACCATCGTGGAGGTAGAGGGGGCAGGCGTCAAAGCAGGGAAACACGCAGAATGGAAAGAGCAAATCATTGTTCCTCCTCTCCCTCAGTCTGCCCTGGCTGGCTGCAGCCTCATCGACATCGAGTACTTTATCCAGGTAGGTGCAAGTCATTCCTCACAACTTAAAAACATTTTGGAAAAAATACAGATGCCAAAGTTGTTTTTACCAAAGTAATGTAGATTTAAGACACATTGGTCCATCTGATTTGTGTGAACATCAAATAATTGGAAGAAACGCAATATAGTTCACCCAATTGAAATCAGTTTTATTTGCTTTTTTAACCATCTGGCCTTGGCTTGTCTTTCTGTAAAGATCTCCAGGATCTGTAGAGGATAGCATCTTTCAAAAGGACTAAATAGTCCAGTTTTGTGTGTTTGCTTTAATGAATATGCAGTTTGAGAGTTTTCGGTCTACAAGTGAAAATAAAGGTGGCTATGCAAGTACAGTTGTGGTCAGAAGTTTACATACAGTGACATGAATGTCATCTTGGATATGAATATCATGGCAATATTTGGGCTTTCAGTAATTTCTTTGAACTGTTCTTTTTCTGTGGCAGAATGATTGTAGGGCGGCACGGTGGTGTAGTGGTTAGCGCTGTCGCCTCACAGCAAGAAGGTCCTGGGTTCGAGCCCCGGGGCCGGCGAGGGCCTTTCTGTGCGGAGTTTGCATGTTCTCCCCGTGTCCGCATGGGTTTCCTCCGGGTGCTCCGGTTTCCCCCACAGTCCAAAGACATGCAGGTTAGGTTAACTGGTGACTCTAAATTGACCGTAGGTGTGAGTGTGAATGGTTGTCTGTGTCTATGTGTCAGCCCTGTGATGACCTGGCGACTTGTCCAGGGTGTACCCTGCCTTTCGCCCATAGTCAGCTGGGATAGGCTCCAGCTTGCCTGCGACCCTGTAGAAGGATAAAGCGGCTAGAGATAATGAGATGAGATGAGAATGATTGTACAGCATACATCTTTAATTAAAAAAACACTAGAATTTGGTGCACAAGTTTTAATTTTCTTTGGGTGTTCTGAAATCAACACAGGGTCAAAATTATACATACAAGGTCAAAAATTTACATATGCTCACTTAGATTATTAATTCAGAGGTGCTGAAACTTCCAAAACGTCTCTTATCTTGCCAAGGCCGAGGTCTCTTAACTTCCTGCTAGTGATCATGATTGACTACAGCTGGTAGCTTCTCTGTGCCTTCATAAAAAGGGTTTGTTTACAGCACTCATTGGATTGACCAACACGCAGTAAAATGGGAAAGTCCAAGGAGCTCAGTGCAGATCTGAGAAAGAGGATCACAGATATACACAACTCCAGCATGTCTCTTGGATCCATTTCTGAACAACTGCAAATTCCAAGATCAGTTCAAACAGTTGTATCCAAGTTATTGTGAGGTGTAGTCACTTTGCCAAGCCACTTTGCTTCAAGAAAACCCAAACTGTCACCCTCAGCTGAAAGGAAATTGGTTTGGATGGTCAGGAACAACCTGGGAACCACCATGGCACAGCTCTGCCATGAACTGGAAGCTGATGGATCACTGTCTACAGTTCAGTGAGTTTTATATCACCATGGATTAGATTAGATTAGATTAGATTAGATTAGATTAGATTAGATTAGATTAGATTAGATTAGATTAGATTAGATTAGATTAGATTAGATTAGATAGAACTTTATTGATCCCTTTGGGAGGGTTCCCTCAGGGAAATTAAATTTCCAGCAGCATCATTACAGGATAAACAGAGAATAGAAAATAGAGAAAACTTATAGATAAATTAAATTAAGTATTTACATATACAAATATAAAAAATACGATATGAAGAGAAAAAAAAAGTTATGAAAAAAGTCCAGCAGGAGAGGTATTGCACATTTATATTGCACATTGTCCAGTATTGCTTTTTGTCAGGCTAGGCTACTGCTCCTTCCCATCCTCTGTCCTCCTGTTACCCCTCCTCCCCCCCAGAGAGGAGTTGTACAGTCTGATGGCGTGAGGGACAAAGGAGTTTTTAAGTCTGTTAGTCCTGCACTTGGGAAGGAGCATTCTGTCACTGAACAGGCTCCTCTGGTTGCTGATGACGGTGTGCAGAGGGTGACTGGCATCGTCCATGATGTTCAGTAGTTTGTCCATAGTCCTCTTCTCTGCCACCATCACCAGAGAGTCCAGCTTCATGCCGACCACAGAGCCGGCCCGCCTGATCAGTTTGTCCAGCCTGGATGTGTCCTTCTTGGATGTGCTGCCCCCCCAGCACACCACAGTGTAAAACAGGACACTGGTGACCATAGACTGATAGAACATCCACAAGAGTTTCTTGCAGATCTTGAAGGACCGCAGCCTCCTCAGGAAGTACAGCCTGTTCTGTCCCTTCCTGTACAAGTGGTTGATGTTGCAAGTCCAGTCCAGCTTGCTGTCCAGCCACAGCCCGAGGTACTTGTAGCATGCATGAAAATCCCTCACCTTTCGGTGAAATTCGCCGTTTTGAAACCAAAATGGGTGACCTACGTGAATCGTGTAGATCCGAGAAAAAAATTGGGGGGGTTTGATATTGACCCAAAGGGCAAGGAGGTCGCTTCGCACCCATAGACAGTTCGTGACGGTTTGCGCCGCCTCCTCCTGCTTTGATATTGACGCCATAGCAACGAGTACATCTCGCTGCGAAGGGCAAGCAGTATCATTTCGCGCCTCTTCTCCTGCTGGCCAGAGCGTGCACACATCAGTCAGAGTGCAGACCAGACCGCTGGAAGCTGGATTGAGTCATCGGACTGAATTTCCTACTTTTTTCAAACTTTCCTGATTTGCCATCAAAACAAACAAAACTTCCGGCTTGATTACGTCAGCATTTGAAAGAGGGTGCGCGCGTCTTTTGACAATCCCTGTGTCCAAAATTGCTCGCTACTCACTATATAGGGCACTGTATAGTGGAGACGCCATTTTGTAGTGCTGTCCGTGCTGAAAGAAATCAAATTAAAAGTCTCAAATTTGATGTAATAAAAGACAGCAGCAAAGAAGAAAGTATTCAGCCTTGATTTAAAAAGAACTGAAAGCTGCAGGTACTTCCATATCTTGGCAGGCTGAGTGGTATGCTGGGGCACCTCTTGCCAGCAGACCAGGATATCCAGAGGGAACTTGTGCAGTTCAGTGTTGACCTGACCATCCCCAGCTTCAAGGAGGGAGAGAGCATCGTGGAGTGGTGGGGTGATGTCTTCGACAAACCAGACAAGTGCCCCTCCCTGGGTGCACTGGTTAAGTGTTGCCTCTCCATCTTTCATGGACCTAGAGTCGAGTCCTCATTTAGTCTGATGAATGATGTAATTGATCAAAGGAGTGGCAACATGAATGTGGAAACATTTAATGCAATACAGACGGTCAAGTACACGCTGATGTCCAGGGGGAAGACAGCTATGCAGCTCTTTAGAAGGGAGGACGTGAAGTTTGGGGAAGTGGACAGAACATTGTGCAAGAACATTAACTCTGCAGCAGCCACATACAAACACCAACAGAGGGTGAACAAGGAGGAAAAGCAGCAGCAGCAGCAGAGCAAGTATGGCTCTCAAGCAACTTGCAGTGCTCAGCAGGCCAAGAAACAGACTGCTGAAGGAGAGAAGTGGGCAAGGCTGAAACATGTGGCAACTCGGCGAAAGCAGACCATGGAGACACTGGTGGTCCAGGCAAATAAAAGGAAAAAATGATCACTATTCCTTGTGTGTTCTCCACTTTCTTCGTTCTATTATTCGCATTTTTTTCCAGGGCATAATTTCACTATAACTACATGTATTTGTACTGTATGTCCTTGTGCAAATGTCAATACAGTATACTTATGGCCCTTTTCCACTACCCTTTTTCAGCTCACTTCAGCTCGCTTCAGCTCACTTCAGCCCGACACGGCTCGCGTTTCGACTACCAAAAACCAGCACGACTCAGCTCGCTTCAGCCCTGCTTAGCCCCTAAAACTCGCACCGTTTTGGAGTGGGGCTGAAGCGAGCCAAGCCGTGCCGAGTGAGGTTGGGGGCGTGAGCAGACACTCCCCTGTGCACTGATTGGTGAGGAGGAGTGTCCTCACATGCCCACACACGCCCCGCGAGCACGCTGGGATCTGTAAACACCGTAAACCCGGAAGAAGAATAATTACGAATTACGAGAATTTCTGAAGCCTTATGCGCCTCGCCTCATCTATACGCTCTTGCCAGTCAGTATCTGTTGGCGTTGTCGGTGACAACAAGCCACAGCACCAAGACCAGCAACACTAACGACTCCATGTCCTCCATGTTTATTGTTTACTATTCGGGTCGTGAGACTACCGCTTAAAAGCTCACTGAATCAGTGACATACAGAGCATCGTGGACGAGTTCGCGGAGCGCAAGGCTCGTCGTATGCCCTTCAAATAATGCGCGCAGTAGGCTATTGATGTTTTATTATGACCAGTGTTGGGCACGTTACTTTCAAAAAGTAATTAGTTATAGTTACTAGTTACTTTTCCCAAAAAGTAACTGAGTTAGTAACGGGGTTACTTTGTCATAAAAGTAACTAATTACCAGGGAAAGTAATTATTCCGTTACATTTTGTTCCCCCCCCCCAAAAAAAAATCAAATTCAATTAGTGTAATCATAATAAAAGTGAATGTTAAATGTGTTTAATGACTGAAATGGACACTTAACAGAACCAGTTAGTAACATTATCTACACTATATTAATATTTTTGTGGGACAATGTGAGATAAGACATCTATCAAATTTAATATATTTTTGCAGTTATTAAAATTATGTTACTAATTACTGGCCACTGACGAAGACAAACGCTTTGTTCCTCGACATAATGTGCATTGCACGTAAACACTCTTGCCTTTTATTTCAAGTAATGAAAAGTAATGGCTGTATTTCCAGTGTGAAAGCGCAGTGCTGGGCTGACCGCTCGCCATCGCTGGGTCTTCCGATTGAAAGCGTGCGCAGTAGTGCAGTAGGCGTGGCCTACCTACATATGTTGTCCAAATCTACTCTGATTGGCTTACTGTGCCGTTGTCTCGTGTCTCCCCGCCCCACACTAAAGCAGAGTAAAGAAAGGCTGAACGAGCAGCGTGCCAGATGAAAACAGCTTTAATAAAGTAACGCATAGTATTTTATTGTAAGTAACGGGAACGGCGTTATAACGATGTAAAAAGTAATTAGTTAGATTAATCGTTACTAAAAAAAGTAACGCCGTTAGTAACGCCGTTTATTCTAACGCCGTTATTCCCATCACTGATTATGACCCATGTACAGTATGTCACCTAATGTTTTTTTGTTTCTGAGTTACATGTTCGTTTGAAGGACTTAATGTACAAAATAACATAGTTGCACCCCGTAGTGTTGAAATTGGTAAACACAGTGCATTCAGTGAGGTTTGCACCGCCCTCCTTTTATTTCTGACTCTTCCTGTCATCGTTGCAACCTCTGAGCGCTCATTCGTATGCTCTTCAAATAATGTGCGCAGTATAGGCTATTGATGTTTTATTATGAGCCATGTACAGTATCCTAATGTTTTTTGTTTCTGAGTTACATGTTCGTTTGAAGGACTTGATGTACTAAATAACATAGTTGCACCCGGTAGTGTTGAAATTGGTAAACACCGCAGTTGCGGACATTTTGTAGCCTAAAATGATGTTATGATAAGCTTTAATAAAGGGCCCGGTCATTTGCCCCGCCCCCGGCCCGGCTCTGACTTGTTCCGCCACTGTCACTGATGTCACTGTTTGCGCTGCTTAACGACATCACGTGACGTCCACCCACTTTCGCTAACTCCACCCAATGTGTCCACCTACTTCCAGCCAGCACGGTTCAGCGCGGTTGTAGTCGAAATGCAACTCCAACAGCCCCGCTCAGCTCGACTCAGCTCGACTCAGCACGGCACGGCTCAGCCGCGTTTGTAGTGGAAAAGCGGCATTAGTAAGGTGGCTATAATATTTATTCTGGGGGAGGACCCCCCAAACAAAATAAAACAACACCAGAGGCCACGTCACCACTCGCGCACCCTTCTCACCTTTTTCACCCCTGACCCGTTTTCATGCCTGCTGTAGGAATCCACAGCCTCCACCTCGACTCCCTCAATCAGAACTGGTCGTGACCTTGGTCTGGACCTCCCAAAGTCAATGACCAGCTCCTTGGTCTTCGAGGTGTTGAGCTGCAGATGGTTCCTGTTGCACCAAATGGCAAAGTCCCTCACCAGGCTCCTATACTCCTCCTCTCTGTTGTCCCTGGTACACCCAACGATGGCTGTGTCATCGGCGAACTTCTGAATGTGACACAGCTCCGAGTTGTAGCAGAAGTCCGTGGTGTACAGGGTGAAGAGAAGAGGGGCCAGCACCGTGCCCTGGGGTGCTCCAGTGCTGCTAATCACAGTGTCAGACATGATGTCCTTCAGCCTGACATACTGCGGCCTGTCGGTGAGGTAGCTGGAGGTCCAGGTGACCAGGCAGGGGTCCACTTGCATCCTGTTCAGTTTGTCCTGAAGCATAAGGGGCTGGATGGTGTTGAAGGCACTCGAGAAGTCCAAGAAGAGGATCCTCATTGTGCCATTTCCCTTATCCAGATGCGAGTGGGCTCGGTGTAGCAGGTAGAGGATGGTGTCTTCCACACCAACACCTGCCCGGTATGCAAACTGCAGACAGTCCTGGGCATGTTGCACCTGGGGTCTGAGGAGGCTGAGGAAGAGCCGCTCCAACGTCTTCATCAGATGTGAAGTGAGTGCCACCGGTCGGAAGTCGTTCAGCTCGCTGGGCCGGTTCTTCTTGGGAACTGAAACGATGCATGATGTCTTCCAGAGGGTGGGCACTCTCCCCAGCTGCAGGCTGAGGTTGAAGATGCATTGGAGTGGTTCACCCAGTTCAGCAGCACAGGTCGTCAGTAGTCGGGGACACACCTTATCCGGGCCTGCTGCTTTCCTGGGGTGAAGCTTCCTCAGTTGACCTCTGACCTGGTCTGCAGTAATGCATGGAGGAGTCTGTGTTGAGTGGGGGAGGAGGATGAGGAGGGGGCTGCTGCGATGACTGGGGGGAGGTGTGTTGACTAAGAGGCTGCTGTCCAAGAAATAACCCCCTGCACCAAAATTGACACCTTCAAGCTTAACTAAATTTGGAAGCTGACCACACGGACAAAGAAAAAGCCTTCTGGAGGATAGCTGTATCATCAGATGAGACAAAGATTGAGTTGTTTGGCCACAGTGACCACCAGGTACAGAGGGACACTGTACCAGCTGGTGGTGGTGGTAGGATCATCATGCTCTGGGGCTGTTTTCCTGCCAGTGGAACTGGTTCATTGCACAAAGTGGATAGAATAATGAAGAAGGAGGACTACCTCAGAATTCTTCAGCATAAACTATCAGAAACTTGAACATGACTTGGGACTTGGGAGTTACAACAGGACAATTAACCCAAACACGCATCAGAGCTGGTTGTGGAGGATAAAGCAGGCTAATATTAAACTTAAAACAAGTCCTGACTTCAACCCTATTTAAAATATATGGACCATGCTTATAAATCGAGTCCATGCCAAGAAAAAAAAATTAATTGAACTCTACCAATTCTACCATAAAGAGTCATGAAATATCCAACCAGAATTCTGCCAGAAGCTTGTTCGTGGTAAACAAAATGTTTGGTCAAGGTCAATCTTGCAAAGAGACATTTTACACAAATATTAAGTGTGCTGTATATATATTTTTGACCCTGTATGTATAATTTTGACCCTGTGTTGATTTCAGAAAACTCAAAGAAACTTAAAACTTGTGCACCAGATTCTAGTGTTATTTTTTTTTATTAAAGATGTATGCTGTACATTCATGTCACTGTATGTAAACTTCTGACCACAACTGTATATAGGTGGCTATATAAGTATGATGGTTAAAGATGCAGCTTTGGGACCAAAAGGTCACTGGTTTGATTCCCTGGATCAGCAGGAATGGCTGAAGTGCCCTTGAGCAAGGCACCTAACCCCCAACTGCTCCCCAGGCTGCTCTGGGTATGTTGTATGTCACTCTGGATAAGCGCATCTGCTAATACCATTAATGTAATGTAATATTTATTTGGCACCCATAGTATGAATTATTGCAGCCTGAAAGTTACATGGTAATTTCATGCTCAAAGTAGCATAACTGGAAAGTATGGACAGTATTATATTTCTGGAAGGGTTTGAAGTGATTTGACTGCTCAAACTGAGTGACATGTCAGGAAAGCACTTACAAATGGCTTGAATCCATTTGGAAAAGTCCAACATACACTTTTAGAAAAAAAAGTACATTCTTGTACCTTTAGGGGCATAATGGCTTGTCACTGAAGCAGTACCCTCTAAGGTACTTATTTGTACTCTTTATATTCTGCTTGGGAACATATATGTACCTTTTTGGCCCTTGAGGTCCAATAATGAGCCCTAGGGTGTACATTAGTGTCGACTGTACCTTGGGGGACAGACATGGACTCTTACTGTTCCCCTATTTCTGACTGTGTATTGCTCAAACTGTGAAACATATTTTCTCCAGAAATCAGACTGATTCATATTCTGACCAAGCACGAGCTTTCACTATAACTCTCTTGCTTTCATCCTGAAAGGTTTCACTAAAGTCTCCAGAGACGGCAGTCACTCTGCCCATCTACATCGGAAACGTTGCTGTCAACTTGACCCCCACAAGAATGCCTCCACTTCAGCATGGAGTTGCGATGGCTGCCATGCCGAACCCTAGCCCTGGACCAGTGGTACCGAGCGCACCCCCAGCCGAGGATGACGATGACGAAGAGGTGCAGGGTGCAGGAGCACTAAGCAGCGAGGAAATTCCTACCAAGAGTCACTCCCAGCAGGACCCCTCAGGCCAGGCCATCGCCATGTCCCCTGGGGCATTCAGTCACACTCCGGCCCAAGCTCTTCCCCAGGGTCAGCAAGGCCAGTCATCCGAGAGCTCAGCGCCTCTTTTCTGTGTCTCCACGGGGGCCACCATTCCCTTTTTCACTGACGGGAATGCCACGCCCGTACCCACTACCTGCCCTCTCATTCTGCCTCCAGAGTATAGCAGCTGGGAATACCCACATGGTGAGTGACAATACTCTGTTGACTTGATCTACATGGTGAAGAGGTCAAAAAAAGGAGACATAATGGTGCATCAAACAGTAGCCTTATTCTTATTCTCATAAATGTCTAATAAACATCACTATATCAAAAAAGTCAAAGTCCCTCTTAGACCAGGACGTGGTCTTCCCAGGCAGTCTCCCATCCCAGTACTAACCAGTCTTTTGAGGTGCATTGGGCGGTGCCAATCTCCATAGCCCTCTGCTGATTACATAGCTAGTCCTCTGGTAACCACAAGAGTTTGACTCCCTACTCGCATCTGTATTGCAGCATGCCTCGCCAGACGGTACCATTTTTTTTGATGGTCTTTGGCCCTGAGTAGAACTCACAATCTCCCGGTTGAAAGACGGACACGCTAACCACTAGGCCAACTCGCGGTCATCACCGGATCAACGATTAAACATTTTGCTTTGTTAAATAAGAGCATGTTTGAGTAAGCACATTAACATAAACCTGGGATTTGCCTTGCAGCTGGAAATACTGTCAGAGCTACTGTTAGAGAAAATGAATCAAACTTTCTAACCAATCAGAATTGAGAATTCAAGAGTGGTATAAGTGATGAAACACCGAAAAAAAAAAACAATTCCCTCACTAGTAACGGTTCTCAGAGTCAAGTCAAAGTCCCTCCCATGCCAGAACCTGGTCTTCCCAGGCAATCTCCTGTCCCAGTACTAACCAGGCCCTTCAGGCACATTGGGCGGCACCGACTTCTGCTTCTATAGTCCGACCTCTGATTCTATAGTCCTCAGCCTCTCACCTATTATACAGCTAGGGTTACGGTGGGGCCAGTCCTCTGGTAACTGCGAGAGTTTGACTCCTCACTTGCATCTGTATTGCAGCATGCCTTGCCAGATGGCAGTAGGTACCATTTTTATGATGGTCTTTGGTATGACCCAACTGCAAGTAGAACTCACAATCTCCTGGTCAAGAGGCGGGCACGCTAACCACTAGGCCAGCTCACGGTAGTAAGGGTTCTGTTCAAGCTGAAATGTAATAACTGAACTGTCCTGTCACTGATATTACGGCTGGATCTCTTGTTGATATTGGGCCTGCTGCATAATGATGGCATGCATCTTAGGTTAATTACTATCTGGGGAAATTAGACAGATACTTTATCCTGTTTAAATCAGCCAATAAAATCATTGAAATTAAATTACCAAACCTCTTCTGGGAAATCCACTGCTCAAATAGTACGTAAGACAAATGTGTACATCAGAGAAAGCCGGATACGTGATCTCCAGAGTAGTACTGATTAATAAATATCCTTGAGTAAAAGGTAAAATGGCTTTAACATGATACTCCACCTCCAGCTATGAGACATTTCTGGATTTCATACTTTTATTTTCCATGTCATTCCCAGAACCACCTCCCACTTACGAGGAAAGCTGCAGCAGTACCAACTCCAGCTTCAACACCAGCATGACGTAGATGACAACACTGGAAAATGCCTGTCAGCAAATCTGCAACTTCCCCTGCTGGACACTCCAGGCATTGCCGTCCTCCCAACATGTCCAAACTTATTTAAACGGATCTTGTCATTTTTTTCACTTGATTTATATAAACAATATTCCTCACTCCTTGGGGTGGAGAAAGGGTCTCTGGATCAGTGCCTAATCATGGTAGCACTCCTGAACTACTACACGTTAATAAACCTGCATCTGTGATGCAGTAACAAACCATTTACACAGGATGGGTGTTTGTTAGCCAAGGCTGGCCTTCTGCGACGCTTGTCCCGAAACGCAGGCTGAGTCAAATCCGAGCTAGTTTTGAAAGAACTGGTCACTCTGATGTGATCTGTGAACATTTCCTCAGGCCTTTGCAGTGTCAGTCTGCGGCTGGAATGTCGTTCAAGGAGGACTGATTCGATTTTTATCAGCACAGTTCGAGAAAGATACAGCTGTTTTTCAAGCTTGAATTCTGATCAGATTCTCAAATTTGTGTGGTCACTGATATTTTTTTCCAATATAACTTACAGTATATAATGTAGCTTATTATTGATATCGAAGGCGTTTGGCTGGACGAAGGAGAAGTAGCTCTTGTTACGTTTAAACCCCGCATCAGAGGTGCCAACATATATGGTTTAACCATTACCATAGCAACAGAACTCACGGAATTCATTTCGTGATTTATTTTGTGCAAATCTTAGAAAGAAACTAACTAGTATCCCCAAACATGAAGAGAACTGAATTTTTAAATATGTTGGGTCATGTGACAGCCTATGTTAATACTACACCAAGCATAGGCTGTTCTAGAAACACGGCTGTTGAAAGTGCTTGGTGGGGTGGGGCAGGGCATTGTGTGCTGATCTAGGAGGCAGATATCATTCCTAACCTAGATGTAAATATAAAAAAAATCAAATAAAAACATGCAAGTAACTGCGTACATTTTTATCAGTTCTCAAAGCCCGATTCTGTTTTGCGTTTAAACGGCATCTTTAATAGAGAGCGTGAATCCGTATTGCAGTGGCAGCGAGTGCAGCTATTAAAAATTCATGCAAGGTGCTCTGAATTGCATGAACACAAATGTATTTTCAAGTATGGAGCAGTGAAAGGAGCGTACATAGAAACAGTTGTGTGAGAGCAGTTAAATTCTGCAAGTACTGAGTACCGAGACACGTGTGCCTCCTTTCCTGTCGCTTGTTAGTGTCTACACTTTGCTCAATAATTAGGTTAATTGAAGTAAAGAGCCATGGTTTACTGTAATAAAAAACAACAAATTTGTAATCTTTATTATTATAATAATAATAATTATTATTATTATTATTCTGACCATTTGTGTTTAAGTGTAAAGTAAGTAAGTTAAAGGTGACATATTATACATCTTTTCCACGCATTGACCCAGTTCCCTGAGGTTTTAATAAAATGTCTGTGATACGTTTTCGTCAAAATACCTCAAGGATAAAGCACCACAGAACAATTCTCACCCTGTCTAAACAGCCCTGTTCAAAACGGCCGGTTCAAGAGGGTGCCTGTTCCTTTAAATGATAATGAGCCACTGCTCACCCCACCCCCTGTTCCGAATATTCATTTCCCTTGTGGGGAGCCAAATCTGAACAGCTTGTTGAAGCACATATTTTCTGAAATGAGCAGCCCAAAAGAAATTGACAGGGTTGTATTTTGTCTGTTTGTGGGTTGGTCAGCTCCAGATACCCA
This sequence comes from Neoarius graeffei, assembly GCF_027579695.1. Lineage (NCBI taxonomy): Eukaryota > Metazoa > Chordata > Actinopteri > Siluriformes > Ariidae > Neoarius > Neoarius graeffei. Next base: position 12,591,155 of record NC_083580.1, read on the forward strand.
AATTTATGTGCACAAGTAGGGATGTTCATAATTTACTGTTTAACCGATAAGAAGCATTTTAACTGATTAATGCTATCAGTTAAATGGTTAATTTAAAAAAAAAAAGATAAAATTTTGCAGTGTGGTAAACGCACAGAACGTATTGCTGGGTTTCAGTCACGCGACTTAGCGGTTTTACCGGAAGTGAAATAGTTGGTGGTCTAAACGGCTGCTGTAGTGCAAACAACTAGCGATAAGTTATCAGAGTATGTTCGTAATCTAGAAGCCACTGGTCGCTTTAGATATATTCAGAAGATTGCTATGTGCAATAAAATAGACCCCTACAGTCTGGGAAATAAAGATTTATCATACGATCTCGAAAACTACCCTTCAGCCGAGTTCCCCGACATCTCAAACTGCCTGGTGTTGCAGACGTCCTTCTACACCGCAAAACAGCTGAAAGTGTGGAAGAGTATGGAGGCTTACAACTTCTTTGTATGTGGCTGGGTAAAGGACCTCGATATCAAGTTGCTGCCGAATGAATCCTGTATTGTTTTTGCCTGTGTATGTTTTTTGAAAGATTTTCGTTCACGTCTTTACAACGAAGCGCTGCAAGTTGAAGTGCAAACAAACAACAGTTCGCTTGATTCTCACTTGTGTTGGCTCTTATCTCTCAGGTAAATCGTTCACAAAGATCATCAGAAACCCCTTTAAAGACCTGGATCTTAGTTAAACAAGACGGAGAAGTGATCACGGTGCACTGTAACTGTATGGCTGGGTAAGAATTTTGTCGTGACCTTAATGCATATGGACTTTGTGAGGAGGAAACAGAAACAGCTGGGGACTTTTGCGCTTCATGACTAAAAAAAGTAACGTAAAATAACGACACATAACAAGAAAAGTACTTGGAAAACACTAAGGACGTAGCTGAGAGGGAGATACAAACCTTTCACCAAGTGATCACTGCAAACTCGAGCATGCTTCGACTCGGCTCCCTTCGATTTCAGTGAGAGGTTCAAAAGCCACCTTTCTCAACGTCTTTTTGTGAAATCCTATGTTCATTCACCCTTTTTTATTAGTTCACGGGGAACCCTGAAGAAATTTTTATCAGTTTCATGGTTTGATTGATTCAAACAACCTAAAACAACGCAAGCGTAAGGCATTTTTCATGTGAGCAATGCACCTTCTCCATACAAACGCTTTGTCAACTGAGCTTTGATAGACCGCCAGCTAAAGGTTTGAATAACTAATGAGGCGGATGTGACGTCACATGAAACCCAGCAGTAGAGAGACAATCCGCCTTGTTGCATACGAATCCACTCGACTGGTAGAGAGCTAATTAGACACGTTTCCCGAGGCTGGCCACTCTAGCTAGGCGGTATCTTTGCATACCGGGGCCATCAGTGCTGGAAGATTAACCCCACAGCCTGTCAAGATGTTGCTATTTCTGAATAAAAATCAGTAAATGAGTTGTCTGGGTTGAAATAGGTTATAGGGTTTTGTTTTGGGGTTATTTTTGAGATGTGAAAATTACACAACTTTCCATTCTGTTAAATCGTTGGCTGTTGATCATTCATTAAATTACAGTACATATACCTCATAGCGGTGCTGGTTTTCATGAAAACACTCTCCGTGCTTATACATTAGAAAGTGTGTCCACTTGCCGTTCATTTTAATTGGCCTGAGTTTTACTATATTTTCCTACACAGGAGAAGCGAGCTGCCAGATCTGCCAGTTAAACGTACTTGGCGCTGGAGGATTAAATGTTTGTTTCATTTTGTTCACCTGTTTTGTTCATTGCAAAGTCTGGCAACATCTTGCTAATTATTTACACAAGTTATGAACTGTTTGCACTTGGGGGAAGAAAAAAAAAAGCAAAGCACGTCTAATTTCTAAAGCATTTTTTGCAATGGTGTCACAGTCACTCATCCATTCTAAATACGCCGACATTTTCTTTTCGGTTAACAGTTAGTCGTCAATTAAGGAGTGTTGACTATTGGTGACAAAAAAATCCAAAATGGACATCCCTGTGCACAAGTACAGAGAAAGTGAGTTTTTCATAATATGTTCCCTTTGAATTAAAAAAAAATGGTTTTGGAAGTTTTTGCGAGTTACCACCATGTTTGATAGAAATTTGCAATTGTTATTATTGGTATTACTATCGCTATTTGTGTGTTTAAAAAAAAAATCATGGCCTTCACTCCGGTTGCAATCAGCATCAAATGTCCCCCTGCCCCCCACCTGGGTTAAATATTTACTGCAGTTATTTTCAACATGGTTTCCTGAAAAATAATGATTCGGTTACTGGCACATGCCTCAGCATAGCAATTACAGTTTTTGACCTCTTGCAATGGAAATATAGGAGCCACTTGGATTGGAAGCCATTTTCAAATAAAACAACGGTCAAAACAAACAAATAAAATTGAAAAACACTGAAGGGGAAAGGACACAAGGTGTGAAAGATGCGCCTTCGCTTCACGCTGACTTTATCGACGTGAACTCCGACTTATGAATTCATGAGCCAATAGAAAGCAAGAAATCAAGTTGCTTAGCACATATATCTGAGTAATTAAAAAAAAAAAAAAGAGCTGTCTCTTTTGCTGAAATGGAAGGTGTTTTGTAGTAAAGCCTGATAGGATCGTCTTGTTAGCAATGTTGGCAACTCTGCTGCAAATCGACTCCATGCGTCTTTTGCTTCTTAATGATTTTCCAAAGACTTTTCTTAGGGCCTGGTCCCACAATCCCGATAACTATAACTACAGCTATAAATAAATCGGTCTCCTGCAGTTTATGTGGTTGGTGCTCACACCAGACTGATAACGATACCTATAGCCCAGGCCTGGGTTTATCCATATTGCTGAGATTGCTTCTGGAGCGATTTTTCCAGGCCTGGACCTGATCCGATAAAACATCTGACCAATCAGGTAATTATTTACATGTGACATTGTCTGAGGACGTGCTAGTTTTCCCCGGGCATCTTTGTACATCCTTGTTGTATTTAGTCACAGAATACAGATTCATGGAAAATAAAAAATATATAATACGAAGTACGGAGGGGTAGCACGGTGGTGTAGTAGTTCGCGCTGTCGCCTCACAGCAAGAAGGTCCGGGTTCGAGCCCCGTGGCTGGCGAGGGCCTTTCTGTGCGGAGTTTGCATGTTCTCCCCGTGTCCACGTGGGTTTCCTCCGGGTGCTCCGGTTTCCCCCACAGTCCAAAGACATGCAGGTTAGGTTAACTGGTGACTCTAAATTGACCGTAGGTGTGAATGCGAGTGTGAATGGTTGTCTGAGTCTATGTGTCAGCCCTGTGATGACCTGGCGACTTGTCCAGGGTGTACCCCGCCTTTCGCCCATAGTCAGCTGGGATAGGCTCCAGCTTGCCTGCGACCCTGTAGAACAGGATAAAGCGGCTAGAGATAATGAGATGAGATGATATTTTAATTATGAACTAAGGCAGTACAAACATTTAATTGCTTTAGACTTCTTAATTTTTATCCGTGATGCATCATCCATATGAAATCGGGAACCAATCTGGAATATACTGAAACGTCCGTGACCGAGCCGTAAATTATTAGCACCCGTGATGCATCTGTATTAAAATCCGTAACCACTCTGTATTTTGTATCTTTTTTATTATATTTCCGTAATCCGTGACCCATCCGTATTATATCAACCACCGGAGTGTGTGTATGGGTTGTTTTGAAGTCCAGGCTGTATAGTATGACCCGGAATAACGTGCTACTACTTGGAAAAAAACTTCCATGACTATTCTTAAGTTGCATGTATTTATTTACCTGAGTGGCAGGACCAATCGGGATTATAGTTGTGGTGTGACTGCTCCAGACTGGAACGAAATTCAGGCAGAGGTTTAGTCATAGTTGTAGATATAGGTATAGTTATAGTTATCGGTGTTGTGGGACCGGGCCCTTACCCCTTTCAATGTTATTCCATTCAGATTTGATGATGGAGCACGTCATGAACTTTTAAACCTACTCTGAAACTCAAATCGAATGAAAATATTGCTGGAAGAGAAGCTTGGAATAAAATGTCATTTCTTTACAATGACTTGAGAACATGTAATATGAAAAAACAAAACAAAACAGAAGCATAAAATCCCTTTGCCGTTTCATGGATCAGATCAGGTGCGTCATGAGTTCCTGCATGTATTGAAAAATTGAGTGAGTGTCCTGGCACAAATCAGAAAACGTATCTTTAGCTGGAATGAAACACAATGTTCATGAGCCCGGGATATACAGGAATTTATTTTTTTTTTTTGTCAGACTTTTTTTAAATTAATCCAGTTTTAACATGAATTCCCAGTTGAGGCCTTATCCTGCAATTGCTGTGTAAAACTCTGATGGTGTTTCTCCGGTATTTTAATTTAAAAGTTGTAGTCATCCTTCAGACCCTTAAACTGTAGTTATTGTAATTATTTTTCTTTCCAAAATTGAAGCACAAAAAGGCACTTTTTAAATAGAATTTGAGTGTGTGTGTGTGTGTGTGTGTGTGTGTGTGTGTGTGTGTGTGTGTGTGTGCGCACGAGTGTGTGTCATCCTTCAACCCCTGAATGTAGTACAGTATCAGTTGTAGATTTAGTTTAGATTTTTTTTTTGTTATTATAGCAACCCTTCTTTTGGTTTTCTTTCATATATTCAGTAAAGAGTGTTAACCTTTTGTTTAGTTTTTTTTCCTCTGTGTATAATTTTCAGTACTGTGAGAAATATTGACTGGGTTAAAGGGAATGTTCATATTATAACAAGACTTTGTTCATTGCTCATCTTTCGAAGTGAATCACTGTGCTACAATGCAGTATCTCCTCAGATTGTAATAAAATAAATGATATATGATTTGATTATGGAATGTAACACAAGGGTTGGTAAAACAACGGGAAAGAGATAATATATGGGAAAAATGTAATCGTAGTTTTCAAGATATTAAATGTGCGAAATTCGAGAGACATGTTAGACATGTTTCTACTGCAAGTATTAAACGCCTCACTTTAAATTTTTAAACCTTACAAGATCTCAAATACATAAAGGTCGTTTAAAAAAAAAAAAGCAACGATTTTAGATTTGTAGCAGCCTGAGTCAAATCAAAATGGTGCTCCTTCAGCTCCACTATGCTAGAACATCTGACGGTTCTTCCGTTTCCATGCTGAACTCTACGTTGCGTGATGTAGCAAATGAGACAAAATGTCATCCAGCTCCATATTACTCATAAAACTACAGTATGTCATGTTGAATGCTTTCAGTTTTATCCAAGATGCACGTGTCATCTTTGTTCAATCTACAACATATGCCTTAAATCTAGAAATAGTAACTGTGGCAAATGCTGAAATAAATCAGTATCCATTGTTTCAGGAAGAAATGGAACATGATGGGGGTGTGCTGTTCAAGGAAAATACAACCCCAATTCCAGAAAAGTTGGGATGCTGTGTAAACTGTAAATAAAAACATAATGTTATAATTTGCAAATATTGGAAATCCTATATTTCATTAAAAATAGTACAAAGACAACATATCAGATGTTGAAACTGAGAAATTATATTGTTTTTGTTTTTTTTTTAAATGTACGCTCACTTTGAATTTGATGTCAGCAACATGTTTCAAAAAATTTGGGACCGGGGCATGTTTAATCACTGTGTTGCATCACCTCTACTTTTTACAACATTCTGTAAACGTTTGGGAACTGAGGAGACCAATTTCTGTAGTTCTGAAAGAGAAATGTTGTCCCTGTCTTGCATCATATACAATTTCACTTGCTCAACAGTTTGGGGTCTTCTTTGTTGTATTTTGTGCTTCGTAATGTGCTAAATGTTTTAAATGGGAGACAGGTCTGGACTGCAGGCAGGCCAGTTTAGCACCTGGACTCTTTTGCTATAGAGTCATGCAGTTTTAAGATGTGCAGAAAGTGGTTTGGCATTGTCTTGCTGAAAGAAGGAAGACCTTCCCTGAAAAAGATTTTGTCTGGATGGCAGCATAATGCTCTGAAACGTTTATATATCATTCAGCGTTAATGATGCCTTCCCAGATGTACAAGCTACCCATGTCATGTGCACTAATGCACCTTCATACCATCACAGATGCTGGCTTTTGAACTGTGCACTGATAACAAGCCGGATGGTCCCTCTCCTCTTTAGCCTGGAGGACATGGTGTCCATGAGAATTTCTACTTTTGATTCGTCAGACCTCAGGACAATTTTCCACTTTGCCTCAGTCCATCGTAAAAGAGCTCGGGCCCAGAGAAGGTGGTGGTGTTTCTGGATATTGTTTATATCTGGTTTTAACTTGCATTTGTAGATGCAGTAATGAACTGTTTTCACAGATGATGGTTTTCTGAAGTGTTCCTGAGCCCATACAGTAATTTCCACTGCAGACATGTGTCTGCTTTTAATGCAGTGTTGCCTGAGGGCCTGAAGATCACAGGCATGCAGTGTCAGTTTTCAGCCTTGTCTCTTGCATGCAGAGATTTCTCCAGATTCTCTGAATCTTTTCATGATATTATGTACCACAGATGATGTGATCCACAAATTCTTTGCAATTTTACATTGAGGAATGTTATTCTTAAATTGTTGCACTGTTTGCCCACACAATCTTTCACAGAGTGGTGAACCCTTCCCCTTCTTTACTTCTGAGAAACTTAGCCTCTCTGGGATGCTCTTTTTATACCCAATCATGTTACTGACCTATTGGTAATTAACCTAATTAGGATTTTTTTTTTTTTTTTTGCAATACACAACATTTTCAGTCTTTTGTTGCCCCTGTCCCAAATTTCTGAAACATGTTGCTGACATCAAATTCAAAATGAGCATATATTTTTCAAAAGACAATAAAATTTCTCAGTTTCAACATTTGATATGTTACCTTTGTACTGTTTTCAATGAAATATAGGGTTTCCATGATTTGCAAATCTTCACATTTTGTTTTTATGTTTTACACAGCGTCCCAACTTTTTTGGAATTGGGGTTGTAATAAAAATGAGCCAGACCTGAAGTGGAGTTACCATTACCACTCAGAAGATGATTATTTTCCAAGAACAGAACACCCTGAAGACTTTTTATTATTCCTCCCAACTGTTCCATCACCAGCCTCTTGGTTGCTAAGGGGGAAAAAAATCCCACAGCTTCTCATGCTGTCGAGAAAGCTCAAAGTCTATTCCAGAAAACTCCAAATTACAAAGCATTGACACTGGAGACTCCTTCCAAAAAATGGTAAAATAAACAATTCCTGAGCCTTTCCACAACAAAATATGATCCATCCAAATCCCTGCGAATTAGCTGTTTCTATAGAAATGATAATTCGACCGAATGCATGAATATAATCCTTCCAGCTGAACTGTTGTAGCCACGGTTATTGAAAAGGAATTAAAACCTTCAGACCAATCGGTTTTGAGGATTCAACAGCACTGTGCTATAATATCATTTATTTCACAAAGGAATCCTCTACATTTCTTGACTGAATACATCCTGGTTCCTAAAATGTTTTCAGAGTTGTTCCAGTCTAAAAATGCATTGTCCTTCCTGCTTTACTTTTTCATCACCAAAGGTTCAACAGCTTTATGATGTTCTTTATTTGTCATGTGTTTTCCCCTGTTGACATGGTCTCTAGTTTGTATTTTTCTATCGGTATGTATAATTATATGTGAATTTCGATCTGTCGATTGGTGTTGTCATCTGATCCTCGTTCGCAGGCTTTGGAATACAGTAGCACCACTGTGGATCCATGTCATATTTCAAAAAACCTACAATATTTGAATCCAATTTAATTTTGTTTAGTGGTATCATTGAACTAATAAAATCTCATCAGTCTATTGCTTTACAACTTCTTGTGTTGTGTCTTGAGTCTTTATTTCGTGGTTTTTAATAAAGATGGACAGAACCAGATTCCAAATTTAAAAGTTTTACTAAGTCTTGCTCAGCAAATCCGAGTGTTGTAGTCAAGACCAAGACCAAAGTCTATCGAGATCAAGACTTACAGGACTTCAGATTATGTAAGTCTTGAGATCCTGTAAGACCAAGACTTTCAGGGGTTGAGATCAATCAAGACCAAGGCAGGGCGACACCGAGTTGCAAAGAATTTGGGGATCACATCATCTATGTCAGCCCTGTGATGACCTGGCGACTTGTCCAGGGTGTACCCCGCCTTTTGCCCGTAGTCAGCTGGGATAGGCTCCAGCTTGCCTGCGACCCTGTAGAAGGATAAAGCGGCTAGAGATAATGAGATGAGATGAGATCATCTATGTCGGATTTAATATCATGAAAAGATTCAGAGAATCTGGAGAAATCTCTGCATGCAAGAGACAAGGCTGAAAACTGACACTGCATGCCTGTGATCTTCAGACCCTCAGGCGACACTGCATTAAAAGCAGACATGTGTCTGTAGTGGAAATTACTGTATGGGCTCAGGAACACTTCAGAAAACCATCGTCTGTGAAAACAGTTCATTACTGCATCCACAAATGCAAGTTAAAACCAGATATAAACAATATCCAGAAACACCACCACCTTCTCTGGGCCCGAGCTCTTTTACGATGGACTGAGGCGAAGTGGAAAATTGTCCCGGGGTCTGACGAATCAAAAGTAGAAATTCTTTTTAGAAATCATGGACACCACGTCCTCCAGGCTAAAGAGGAGAGGGACCATCCGGCTTATTATCAGCGCACAGTTCAAAAGCCAGCATCTGTGATGGTATGAGGATGCATTAGTGCACATGACATGGGTAGCTTGTACGTCTGAGAAGGCATCATTAATGCCGAATGATATATAAACATTTCAGACACATAGAGACAAACAACCATTCACAGTCAATTTAGAGCAACCAATTAGCCTAACCTGAATGTCTTTCGACTGTGGGGGAAACCAGAGCAAACCCACGCAGACACGGGGAAAACATGCAAACTCCAAACAGAAAGGCCCTCATCGGCCGCTGGGCTCGAACCCAGGACCTTCTTGCTGTGAGGCGACAGTGCTAACCACTACACCACCATGCCACCAAGAAGAAGATCCATTCACACTAATTAATCCACCTAGTAAAAAAAAAAAGTTCTACAGTCAAAAAGATTTTGTCTTAGCTGATGAGTGTAGTGCAGCTGGTGGTGAGATTTAAAACAAGGAGCTCACAATATGGTTACAACATTGAGGTGTGCCACACCACTGTGAATATCAGTAAGTTTTATTGTAGCATCATACAGTACCAACTGAAGGTCAATAAGGGGTAAGGTTTTTTTCTTTTTCTCGTTGAACCTACTTGTCCACCAGGAAGCTCATCTCATCTCATCTCATTATCTCTAGCCGCTTTATCCTTCTACAGGGTCGCAGGCAAGCTGGAGCCTATCCCAGCTGACTACGGGCGAAAGGCGGGGTACACCCTGGACAAGTCGCCAGGTCATCACAGGGCTGACACATAGACACAGACAACCATTCACACTCACATTCACACCTACGGTCAATTTAGAGTCACCAGTTAACCTAACCTGCATGTCTTTGGACTGTGGGGGAAACCGGAGCACCCGGAGGAAACCCACGCGGACACGGGGAGAACATGCAAACTCTGCACAGAAAGGCCCTCACCGGCCACGGGGCTCGAACCCGGACCTTCTTGCTGTGAGGCGACAGCGCTAACCACTACACCACCGTGCCGCCCACCAGGAAGCTACAACCCCAATTCCAAAAAAGTTGGGACAAAGTACAAATTGTAAATAAAAACGGAATGCAATGATGTGGAAGTTTCAAAATTCCATATTTTATTCAGAATAGAACATTGATGACATATCAAATGTTTAAACTGAGAAAATGTGTCATTTAAAGAGAAAAATTAGGTGATTTTAAATTTCATGACAACAACACATCTCAAAAAAGTTGGGACAAGGCCATGTTTACCACTGTGAGACATCCCCTTTTCTCTTTACAACAGTCTGTAAACGTCTGGGGACTGAGGAGACAAGTTGCTCAAGTTTAGGGATAGGAATGTTAACCCATTCTTGTCTAATGTAGGATTCTAGTTGCTCAACTGTCTTAGGTCTTTTTTGTCGTATCTTCAGTTTTATGATGCACCAAATGTTTTCTATGGGTGAAAGATCTGGACTGCAGGCTGGCCAGTTCAGTACCCGGACCCTTCTTCTACGCAGCCATGATGCTGTAATTGATGCAGTATGTGGTTTGGCATTGTCATGTTGGAAAATGCAAGGTCTTCCCTGAAAGAGACGGCATCTGGATGGGAGCATATGTTGCTCTAGAACCTGGATATACCTTTCAGCATTGATGGTGTCTTTCCAGATGTGTAAGCTGCCCATGCCACACGCACTAATGCAACCCCATACCATCAGAGATGCAGGCTTCTGAACTGAGCGCTGATAACAACTTGGGTCGTCCTTCTCCCCTTTAGTCCGAATGACACGGTGTCCCTGATTTCCATAAAGAACTTCACATTTTGATTCATCTGACCACAGAACAGTTTTCCACTTTGCCACAGTCCATTTTAAATGAGCCTTGGCCCAGAGAAGACGTCTGCGCTTCTGGATCATGTTTAGATGCGGCTTCTTCTTTGAACTATAGAGTTTTAGCTGGCAACGGCGGATGGCACGGTGAATTGTGTTCACAGATAATGTTCTCTGGAAATATTCCTGAGCCCATTTTGTGATTTCCAATACAGAAGCATGCCTGTATGTGATGCAGTGCCGTCTAAGGGCCCGAAGATCACGGGCACCCAGTATGGTTTTCCAGCCTTGACCCTTACGCACAGAGATTCTTCCAGATTCTCTGAATCTTTTGATGATATTATGCACTGTAGATGATGATATGTTCAAACTCTTTGCAATTTTACACTGTCGAACTCCTTTCTGATATTGCTCCACTATTTGTCAGTGCAGAATTAGGGGGATTGGTGATCCTCTTCCCATCTTTACTTCTGAGAGCTGCTGCCACTCCAAGATGCTCTTTTTATACCCAGTCATGTTAATGACCTATTGCCAATTGACCTAATGAGTTGCAATTTGGTCCTCCAGCTGTTCCTTTTTTGTACCTTTAACTTTTCCAGCCTCTTATTGCCCCTGTCCCAACTTTTTTGAGATGTGTTGCTGTCATGAAATTTCAAATGAGCCAATATTTGGCATGAAATTTCAAAATGTCTCACTTTCGACATTTGATATGTTGTCTATGTTCTATTGTGAATACAAGATCAGTTTTTGAGATTTGTAAATTATTGCATTCCGTTTTTATTTACAATTTGTACTTTGTCCCAACTTTTTTGGAATCGGGGTTGTACAAATAAAAAAAAAACTTAACTTCAAACTTAAAATCTGCGTGTCTCTCGCAAACCAATCAATTGTCTATCATTTATACAAGCAGCTTAGTTAGTTCAGGTTCCGTCTGCATCTCGCAGTTTGGAGACCGCTTGCCACCAGCTCTCTCTGTTTCTGCTTCTTCTCACAATCCCTTCAATATCGGTATCAAGCCATTCTTTTATGTCATCCAACCAAACTCTCCTCTGTCTACCTCTTATCTCCGTGCAAAAATTGAATACTACAGGAGAGATCACACAGCCATGTCTGACACCACGCTTGATCTTCGCCCAGTTCATAGCTTGTCCATCCAGTCTGACAGCTGATTCCTGTTTCCAGTACAGATTATGCAGAAGGCGTAGGTTTTGTTTACCCACCTTTTGTCTTTCTAGCAGGCTCATCAGCTTGGCATGTTGCACTTTATCAGCAGCACTGTCCCAAAATTCAGAAAAATACCTGAATACTTGTCAAAAAGGACCAGAATACAGGTTTTTTTTTTAAATGTCAGACATATTTGACAACTGAAAAGAATTGTTTTTGAAAAAGGAGGAGGTTGTGCCAGTCTATTTCTAGATTCAATAAATTATTTATAGATAATGGGGTCAGAGTGAAAGCTTCACTGATCTATGTGTTCATGAGAATGGAAGTTATTTTTTTCTGTTGAAGAATCCACTTGACTGAGAACCAGCAATGCAATTATACTCAGCAAGTTTTGAGTTATTAATGTTATTGGGTTATTAAGTATTATTAAAGCCAGTATTTGTCACTTGATTATAAAGTCCTTTTCGTAACGCTTGAACTGTATACTAATCGTCAAATCATCTGAAGCTTCCTCGTTTATAATAAAAACACGATTGCATAAACATGGCAATTAAGATTACTGTTAGAGCTGATTTTTTTTCCCTTCTTCTATTTGATATACACTCACTGGCCACTTTAATAGGAACACTTGTGCCCCTGCTCATTCATGCAGTTATCCAATCAGCCAATCATGTGGAAGCAGTGTAATACATACAATCATCCAGGTATAGCTTGGGTTAATGTTCACATCAAAATGGGAAAAAAAAATGTGCTCAGTGATTGGTTTGAGTATTTCAGAAACTGCAGATCTCCTGCGATTTTCATGCCTAACAGCTTCTAGTGTTTAGACCTAAAATGGTGCAGAAAACAAAAAATACCCAGAGAGCGGCAGTTCTGCAGCTGAAATTGCTATGTTGATTAGTGTCTATAATTACTTGTTAAGCATGTATTAGCTCAGGCAAAGGGTCTCCCAGGTGTTGCACAGAAGAGTGTTCGCCCTATCATCTGGAGATCACCAGTTCAAATCCTGATGATGCCGCTGCCATCCATGGCCGGCAGCTCAAAAGAGCAAAACTGGACTGTGAGGAGGTGCGATTCCACCTAACTGACGCTGCCCCCCGAGGTTGCCTGAGCAGCAGTTCAAAAAGATGCAGTCAGTGGGCATCACGTGCCAGAGGAAGCATGTGATAGCCTTGGTAGCTGTCGTGTGATGGGGACAGCTGTCTAGTGGGTGGGAAATGGCCAAGACTAAATTGGGGGGAAAAATGAATTGGTAAAAAAAAAGAGATGTGACAGACACTAGATTTGATGGTTCCCATTTAAAGGATAAATTGGTTAATGAAGATGACTGAATGAGCAAAGTAATGAATTTATAGCTTTACCAAAGCTAAACCATATACACTTGATCTTTTCATAGGTCCCAAGTTTTCAACTTGCAAATGCCGGTCCATTTCTGAAGCGAGGCTGAGACCAAGTTTACATTAGACTGTATCTGTCTCGTTTTCTTTGCGGATGCACTGTCCGTTTACATTAAAACGCCTGGAAACGCCGGGAAACGGGAATCCGCCAGGGTCCACGTATTCAATCCAGATCGTGTCTGGTCCGGTGCTGTGTAAACATTGAGAATACGCGGATACGCTGTGCTGAGCTCTAGCTGGCGTCTCATTGGACAACGTCACTGTGACATCCACCTTCCTGATTCGCTGGCGTTGGTCATGTGACGCGACTGCTGAAAAACGGCGCGGACTTCCGCCTTGTATCACCTTTCATTAAAGAGTATAAAAGTATGAAAATACTGCAAATACTGCCCATTGTGTAGTTATGATTGTCTTTAGGCTTGCCATCCTTCCACTTGCAAGTGGTAAGTGATATGCGCTGGGATCACACACACAGCGGCTCAGTCCCGAATCACTGCTAGTGCGCTTCACTCGCGCGCTCTGTGAGCTGCGCAGGGCCGGAGTGCGCACCCTCCAGAGGGCACTCGCTGTTCAGGGCGGAGTGATTTGGAGCGCAGGATGCCTGCGGAGCCGAGCGTATCCGTGTATTGGTGTTGCTATGTGCACGCGAATCGTGTATTGGTGTTGCTGTGTGCACGCTAATCGTTTTAAAAACGTTAATCTGATGATCCGCTGATACGGTCTAATGTAAACCCCACCTGAGGCTGCATAGTGGACAATCGATGGCAGCAAAGCCGCCAAGGGCGAGGGTATGGGAGAGGGTCTAGCCCCTCCCCCTCCCCCCATTAAAAAAAAAAACGGCATTACATTATTCAATTTCCAAGCATTTCAGCTTATTTTTATGACATTTATATAGGTATCAAAACTTGCAACTAGATTTTGTATCTGCTGACAGTTTATAACAGCACACGTTCGGCATCTGACAGCACCAAGCAGTGTTTATTTTGACGGAGCAACGACCTTGACATTTGATAAGTCGCGCATTAGTCTTAGATCATTATAGACATTAGACAGTTTTAGGCCTACACTAGAGTCTATCAGGTGCACATCTAGATTTTAGATACATTAAAACACTGGGAAGATATGGATCTCTTTATAAACCAGTAATATAAAGGGAAATTAAAGCATTAGGCCCAGATCTTGTAAATAAGTTATTAAAAATAATATATACTCACTGTGCAGAAAGCTTTGCCTGGTTGATTTTTCACAGGCTGTACACACAGAAATGCAAAAGACCACTCTTTATTAAACTTTGTTTTAGAATGCACACACTTTCTTTTCTTTGGTGTACTTGTACTTGGTCCATTATAATCTGACATGATTACACAAATGACCGATTGTGAGTGCGAGGTAAAAATTACGGACGGTAGAGATCAATAATTATAAAGATTAACTTACATATGGGCGGCATGGTGGTGTAGTGGTTAGCGCTGTCGCCTCACAGCAAGAAGGTCCAGGTTTGAGCCCCGTGGCCGGCGAGGGCCTTTCTGTGCGGAGTTTGCATGTTCTCCCCGTGTCCACGTGGGTTTCCTCCGGGTGCTCCGGTTTCCCCCACAGTCCAAAGACATGCAGGTTAGGTTAACTGGTGACTCTAAATTGACTGTAGGTGTGAATGTGAGTGTGAATGGTTGTCTGTGTCTATGTGTCAGCCCTGTGATGACCTGGCGACTTGTCCGGGGTGTACCCCGCCTTTCGCCCGTAGTCAGCTGGGATAGGCTCCAGCTTGCCTGCGACTCTGTAGAACAGGATAAAGCGGCTAGAGATAATGAGATGAGATGAACTTACATATGTACATGCATGTAATGACAGCAGCTGTTATATGTCTGGAGGCTTGTAAACTCGCGAGCCGGAAAATTGGAAAATCTCAAAGCAGTTTTGGAAGTTTAAGCGTAGAATATCTATCTATCTGTCTTATTATTGGGTTTATAAAAACCCATCTATCTTATGGAAATAAAGATACAAATTATTGTCTGGTGGTCAAGTGTTTATGAGATACGTTGCCTTGCACTTATGATTGGGTTCCCTGTGGTCGCAAAAGCCATCAAAAATCAGGTTGATGCTTTACCATGTTCTCAGCCATAAATCCTGACAGATCATTGACATTACTCTTCAGATCTTTCAAATGACCGATTGTGAGTGCGAGATAAAAATTACGTACGGTAAAGATCCATAATTATAAAGATTAACTTACATATGTACATGCATGTAATGACAGCAGCTGTTATGTGTCTGGAGGCTTGTAAACATGCGGGCCGGAAAATCGGAAAATCTCAAAGCAGTTTTGGAAGTGGTTGAGTAGTCAGACTTGTGAATGAAAAGGCCAGATTTCATTCGCCACTTGTCAGCATGACTGGCAGAGGTGTCCAATCAACTAACCCCATACATACTAGAAGACATACAGAGCCCTATACATCTTCTTCTTCTTTCAGCTGCTCCTGTTAGGGGTCGCCACAGTGGATCTGTTCCACATATTTGATTTGGCATAGGTTTTACACCGGATGCCTTTCATGATGCAACCCTCTCCAATCTATCTGGGCTTGGGACTGGCACTAAGTATGCACTGCCTTGTACAATCCCAGTGGTTGGGTATTTTACCTAACCTGCATGTCTTTGAACTGTGGGGGAAACCCACACAGACACGTGGAGAACATGCAAACTCCACACAGAAAGGCCTCCGTCGGCCGTGAACCAGGAACCTTCTTCATGTGAGGTGAACCACTGCACCACTTAATCGGTCCAAAAACTCTTATTGTTAAGTTTAATCGTAGGATATCTATCTATCTATCTATCTATCTATCTATCTATCTATCTATCTATCTATCTATCTATCTATCTATCTATCTATCTATCGGGTTTATAAAAACCCATCTATCTTATGGAAATAAAGATACAAATTATTGTCTGGTGGTCAAGTGTTTATGAGATACGTTGCCTTGCACTTATGATTGGGTTCCCTGTGGTCGCAAAAGCCATCAAAAATCAGGTTGATGCTTTACCATGTTCTCAACCATAAATCCTGACAGATCATTGACATTACTCTTCAGATCTTTCTGATGTGTTTTTTTTTCATGTCTTGATGGGGTGTCATGGTGGTGCAGTGGTTTGCACTGTCGCCTCACAGCAAGAAGGTTATGGGTTCGAGGACAGGGGCCTTTCTGTGTGGAGTTTGCATATTGTCTGTGTGGGTTTCCTTCGGGTGCTCCCCCAAAGACATGCAGTTAGGTTAAATTGTGAATGGGTGAATGGTTGCTTCCCAAGCCCAGAAATGGGAGAGTTGCGGCAGGAAGGGCATCTGGTGTAAAACTATGCTCCAATTAATATTACATGTGGGTCAAGAGGGTCCACATGGCAGCGACCCCACACACATACATTCCAAGCTGTAAGAAGTGAGTGTTTTTTTTTTTTAGGTCTTGGCATGTCAACTGGTTTGGATATGATTTTGTGGGTCACTTGGGAGGTCCAATGCTGCGAGTTGGCCTAGTGGTTAGCATGTCCGCCTCTCGATTGGGAGATCGTGAGTTCTAATCACGGTCGGGTCATACCAAAGACCATCATAAAAATGGTACCTACTGCCGTCTGGCAAGGCATGCTGCAATACAGATGCGAGTGGGGAGTCAAACTCTTGCGGTTACCAGAGGACTAGTCCCCCCCCCGTAACCTTAGCTATGTAATAGGCGAGAGGCCGAGGGCTACTGAAACGGAGCTCGGCACTGCCCTATGCGCCACATGGCGTGGGAAGGGACTTTGGGAGGTCCATCCATTATCTGTAGCCGTTTATCCTGTATAGGGTCGCAGGCAAGCTGGAGCCTATCCCAGCTGACTATGGGCAAGAGGCGGGGTACACCCTGGACAAGTCACCAGGTCATCGCAGGGCTGACACAGAGACAAACAACCATTCACATTCACAGTCAATTTAGAGCCACCAATTAGCCTAACCTACATGTCTTTGGACTGTGGGGGAAACTGGAGCACCCAGAGGAAACCCACACAGACACAGTGAGAACATGCCAACTCCACACAGAAAGGCCCTCGTTGGCCACTGGGCTTGAACCCAGGACCTTCTTTCTGTGGGGCAATGATGCTAATCACTACACCACCGTGCCGCCCACTTGGGAGGTCTGCTTTGGTTATTACAAACCAAAGGAAGATTTTGTGGAAATTTCCAGAAATTAACCACACAACACTTTGTAAGTGGAGTTTCATATCAGGTGCTACACTACATGGTTTAAAAAAAAGAAAAGTTTTTAAAGCTTCTTTGAATGATTGTGGTTCTAGCTTAAGGGTTCTTCTAGAGAACAAACCAAAGCAGCCTTTAGGTGCTTGATGCTAAATGAGTGAAGTGCAGTTAGTCTTGATCCATAAGTTAACAGTAATACACAATAATAACACAAGCCTAAGTTGTGTCATTAACTAGTTAGAAATGACTTAACCATCCATTGCCTGTAGCCGCTTATCCTGTCCTACAGGGTCGCAGGCAAGCTGGAGCCTATCCCAGCTGACTACGGTCGAGAAGCGGGGTACACCCTGGACAAGTCGCCAGATCATTGCAGGGCTGACACAGAGACACAACTGTTCACGTTCACACCTACGGTCAATTGAGAGCCACCAATTAGCCTAACCTTTGGACTGTAGGGGAAACTGGAGCACCCGGAGGAAACCCACGCAGACACGGGGAGAACATGCAAACTCCACACAGGAAGGCCCCCGTCGGCCACTGGGCTCGAACCCAGAACCTTCTTGCTGTGAGGTGACAGTGCTAACCACTACACCACCGTGCTGCCTGACTTAACCATCTCATCTCATTATCTCTAGCTGCTTTATCCTGTTCTACAGGGTCGCAGGCAAGCTGGAGCCTATCCCAGCTGACTACGGGCGAAAGGCAGGGTACACCCTGGACAAGTCGCCAGGTCATCACAGGGCTGACACATAGACACAGACAACCATTCACACTCACATTCACACCTACGGTCAATTTAGAGTCACCAGTTAACCTAACCTGCATGTCTTTGGACTGCGGGGGAAACCGGAGCACCCGGAGGAAACCCACGCGGACACGGGGAGAACATGCAAACTCAGCACAGAAAGGCCCTCGCCGGCCACGGGGCTCGAACCCGGACCTTCTTGCTGTGAGGCGACAGCGCTAACCACTAGTGGTACCGGTGGTGTAATTTTTCAGGCAACAATTCATTTACTTTTCCTCAAACACGGCAGTAAACTATACTTTTACACCATTTAACGCCTACATGGTTTTAATGAGAATGGCATGGTGGAGTAGCGGTTAGCACTGTCGCCTCACAGCAAGAAGGTCCTGGGTTCGAGGCCAGTGAGGGCCTTTCTGTGTGGAGTTTGCATGCTGTCCGCGTGGGTTTGCTCCGGTTTCCCCCAAAGGCTAATTGGTGGCTCTAAATTGACCGTAGGTGTGAATGGTTGCTTGTCTCTGTGTCAGCCCTGCAATGACCTGGCGACTTGTCCAGGGTGTACCCTGCCTTTCGCCCGTAGTCAGCTGGGATAGGCTCCAGCTTGCCTGCGACCCTGTAGAAGGATAAAGCGGCTACAGATAATGAGATGAGATGAGATGGGATGGATGGATGGTTTTAATGAACACACTGGAAGACGAGGCTCACTCCACTAGGCTTTAGTTGGCCTAACTCAAGGTTACACATTTAGAAAAGCGTCCACCAAAGTAAACTTTGCTTATAACACTATTGTTATTCGTGAATATATCAACTATTGTTCATTGAACATTGGTATTTTTATCCAGGCTAAATTCTATCACTGGTGGCTGGAGTTTAGCACTGACGCAAAATGGATAAAACTCCATTGTAAAGGTGGCGCTCTGCGCATTTAGTTTGCGACGTGCCATAAACTCATAGAAGAAGAAGACGACAAATCCCCCTTCATTCCTACAGAGGCACAAAAAGCTTTAAAGCATGCTGCAGGTTTGTCCGGAATTACGTGGAAACGCGGGATTATAAACTCCTTAAACGTAAGACAGTCTGTTTAACAATAGTTCTTCTTCTGATTTGTGATGGGACGCGACAATATGTTCCATATGTA
Organism: Neoarius graeffei; assembly: GCF_027579695.1. Lineage (NCBI taxonomy): Eukaryota > Metazoa > Chordata > Actinopteri > Siluriformes > Ariidae > Neoarius > Neoarius graeffei. Next base: position 12,610,224 of record NC_083580.1, read on the forward strand.
GGACAGGAAAATCCAGCGATTTTAAATAAATAAATAAACGAGGGTTTGTAGGTCGCAGTCATACAAAATGGGTTATGTGAATGCGCATTTCGTACGCATTGATGAACAGCTTAAAGTCTCGTGTTATTGTGACACATTCCGGTTGGATTCCTTGTTAATACAGTTTACGTTATTTTTAAATAACTCCTGTTTTTTTTTCCCCCAAAAACACTCCATCTTATTTTACTGGTCTTAAACACGCTAACTGTGGGTGCTATCGTTGAATGATTGATAAAGCGTTGTTTTGGGAAATAATACAATTTGCCCAGGAACCTGTAAAGTATTCATTTTAAACGGGAACGTCTATGAAGATACTTGTGGTATGCTCGTTCCGGGGCCCGGTACAATCCGGCTTCTGGTGCTATAACAAAAACAATAACACTGTTTTGTTTGTTGAGTGATATTAAAAATCACTCAAAGGAGCTGAAGGTCTTTTAAAACATTGGTATTATATGTTAATATATACTGCTTTGTGTGTGAGATTGTAAACAATGTTTATTCTAATACAAACTGAAAGTTAGCTGATGCTGTTTAATTTTGTCTGTGTATATTAGTTTTAAATAAATTAAAAAAAAAACGACCTTGAAATGACAAGCCAGGACAGCTTTGATTTAACTGTTATATCTAGTATAATGATGGAGTGAGTGAAAGTTCAGTTTCATTATCTAATAGTGTCACGTGATCCGTGTAACTCTAGTTGACTGGGATTTTTATTTTAATTTTTTTTTTTAATTTATAACCTGATTTTTCCTTCGAAGAAATTGAAGGAGTACATTTTTGGTAGCAAACCTCCTCAATTTGCCTTTCCCATGTGCTGCAAACCTAAAACCTTTCTGGATTATATGGAGAACCAGCACTTCTTGGGCAGCAGAGGGCGCTCTACACTCATCATATTTTATTCTGGGCCTGAAGCCTGTTCCTGCTTCCATGGTGGCTTGATGGTGGTGTTTCATTTGAAGAATATTTCTTCATTTTTTTTGTCATTTGTAACTACTTTATCCTGGTGTGGGTCATGGTGGATCCAGAGCCTGTTCTGGGAACACTGGATGTGAGGCGGGAACACACCTTCAGGTACAGTGGTGCTTGAAAGTCTGTGAACCCTATAGAATTGTCTATATTTCTGCATAAATATGACCTAAAACATCAGATTTTCACACAAGTCCTAAAAGTAGATAAAGAGAACTCAGTGAAACAAATGAAACAAAAATATTATACTTGGTCATTTATTTATTGAGGAAAATGATCCAATATTACATATCTGTGAGTGGCAAAAGTATGTGAACCTTTGCTTTCAGTATCTGGTGTGACCCCCTTGTGCAGCGGTAACTGTTGATCAGTCCTGCACACCGGCTTGGAAGAATTTTAGCCTATTCCTCCGTACAGAACAGCTTCAACTCTGGGATGTTGGTGGGTTTCCTCACATGGACTGCTCGCTTCAGGTCCTTCCACAACATTTCGATTGGACTAAGGTCAGGACTTTGACTTGGCCATTCCAAAACATTAACTTTATTCTTCTTTAACCATTCTTTGTTAGAACGACTTGTGTGCTTAGGGTCGTTGTCTTGCTGCATGACCCACCTTCTTTTGAGATTCAGTTCATGGACAGATGTCCTGACCTTTTCCTTTAGAATTTGCTGGTATAATTCAGAATTCATTGTTCCATCAATGATGGCAAGCCGTCCTGGCCCAGACGCAGCAAAACAGGCCCAAACCATGATACGACCACCGCCATGTTTCACAGATGGGATAAGGTTCTTATGCTGGAATGCAGTGTTTTCCTTTCTCCAAACATAACATTTCTCATTTAAACCAAAAAGTTCTATTTTGGTCTCATCCATCCACAAAACATTTTTCCAATAGCTTTCTGGCTTGTCCACATGATCTTTAACGAATTGCAGAGGAGCAGCAATGTTCTTTTTGGAGAGCAGTGGCTTTCTCCTTGCAACCCTGCTATGCACACCATTGTTGTTCAGTGTTCTCCTGATGGTGGACTCATGGACATTAACATTAGCCAATGTGAGAGAGGCCTTTAGTTACTTAAGTTACCCTGGGGTCCTTTGTGACCTTGCCGACTATTACACGCTTTGCTCTTGCAGTGATCTTTGCCGGTCGACCACTCCTGGGGAGGGTAACAATGGTCTTGAATTTCCTCCATTTGTACACAATCTGACTGTGGATTGGTGGAGTCCAAACTTTTTAGAGATGGTTTTGTAACCTTTTCCAGCCTGATGAGCATCAACAACGCTTTTTCTGAGGTCCTCAGAAATCTCCTTTGTTCGTGCCATGATACACTTCCACAAACATGTGTTGTGAAGATCAGACTTTGGTGGTGTTTACATTAGACTGTATCAGCAGATCATCAGATTAATGTTTTTAAAACGATTAGCGTGCACACAGCAACGCCAATACACGGATACGCTCGGCTCCGCAGGCATCCTGCGCTCCAAATCACTCCGCCCTGAACAGCGAGTGCCCTCTGGAGGGTGCGCACTCCAGCCCTGCGCAGCTCACAGAGCGCGCGAGGGAAGTGCACGAGCAGTGATTCGGGACTGAGCCGCTGTGTGTGTGATCTCAGTGCATGTCGGGCATGCGCGTCACTTACCACTTGCAAGTGGAAGGATGGCAAGCCTAAAGACAATCATAACTACACAATGGGCAGTATTTGCATCAGTATTTGCAGTATTTTCATACTTTTATACTCTTTAATGAAAGGTGATACAAGGCGGAAGTCCGCGCCGTTTTTCAGCAGTCGCGTCACATGACCAACGCCAGCGAATCAGGAAGGTGGATGTCACAGTGACGTTGTCCAATGACGACGCCAGCTAGAGCTCAGCACAGCGTATCCGCGTATTCCCAATGTTTACACAGCACCCGACCAGACATGATCTGGATTGAATACGTGGACCCTGGCGGATTCCCGTTTCCCGGCGTTTTAATGTAAACGGACAGTGCATCCGCGAAGAAAACGAGACAGATACGGTCCAGTGTAAACTTGGCCTTTGATAGATCCCTGTTCTTTAAATAAAACAGGGTGCCCACTCACACCTGATTGTCATCCCATTGATTGAAAACACCTGACTCTAATTTCACCTTCAAATTAACTGCAAATCCTAGAGGTTCCCATACTTTTGCCACTCACAGATATGTAATATTGGATCATTTTCCTCAATAAATAAATGACCGTGTATAATATTTTTGTCTCATTTGTTTAACTGGGTTCTCTTTATCTACTTTCAGGACTTGTGTGAAAATCTGATGATATTTTAGGTCATATTTATACAGAAATATAGAAAATTCTAAAGGGTTCACAAACTTTCAAGCACCACTGTGTATCCTCAATCCATTATAAGGCATCACACACACACACACACACACACACACACACACGTTCATCTAAATAATATCTTGAATGAACAAATAAATGAATAATACGATGGATTAATGTAAATAAACTGGTTTTGTAAATTTCAAAGTGAGTGTGGAGTTATGCTTGTGCTAGTCAGCCATGCTGCTCATTTGGTCCATTTCAATGGTGATCTCGGGCTTGGGATTGGAGAACCACAGTGATTTTCATAGAGCCAGAATTCAGTGTATGTTCAGAAAATTCAAGTTCCTATGAAAGAATCATTGCTTTGTTTGACGCACAAGCCTCAAGTAACTTCCTTTCCTTTCCTTTCTGGTCAAGAGCATTGAAGATTGATTTTTTTTTTTCTTTCTGCAGCCTTTGGCTTCCTGTTGGTGAGAGACAATGTTAGGCCTCTCAAGGTCATATGTATGGTGAGTTGTGGGTTGTGCTTTCAGAGTGGTGTGCTGCACCAGTTGAGCACTGACATCGGTGTCTGGTTTACTATTTGGTGGTAATGTTTCCTGCTTTAAAATATTTCCACACGTTGAAAAGGCTTTACGTTCAAGTGTACCAGACGTATCGAGTTGCATCTTGAAACTGGTTTCCTTGGCTTCGTTTGAAGGCTGTTTGTCATTCTGTAGGTGGTGGTGGTGTTTCTACACGGACTAAAGGGATAAAGCACAACGGCGTTTGCTGTTGTAGGAAAATAACAAAAGATCTAGATCTAGTACACCCATTCCTGACTTTTGTTTTCTTCCTCTTATACAAACAGCAATTTGCCAAATCTGTTTGCAGAAGGAATTATTTTCAGCCAACATCTACGGTTGATTTTTGAGCTGTGATGTGTGTTTTTTTTTTTTTTTTTAAGCTTTCTATGGCAATGACAGGACACACGCACATATATATATATATATATATATATATATATATATATATATATATATATATATATACACACAAAAATCCCTCTTTTTCCTCAAATTAAATGCAAATAAAATTCCTCTAGCAGAAAAGCCATTTCACTGAAGGGGGAAGGAAGTGAGAAGTGAAAGACAGTTAATTGCCTCTCGTAGTGGTTGCTTTCATTTCTTTCTTTCTTTTTTTTTCACGAACTTTGGCCTTTAAGTGTGTCAAACACAGTTTTCTAATGATTCACAAAACAAGAGGACTAGATTGTGCTTTCTGGTTGGTATCCGTTATGTTTCTTAGCAGAGAAGACAGCATTGTGGTAAAAATGTAGGTTTTTTTTCTCTCTGACTGCTCGGAATTTCTTGTTAGCTAGCATGCGTGACCATTTCAGATACTTTCGTCAGCCATTTGTAAATTTGGTGTGTTGTTGACGCACAGTACTTGCAAGAAATTCCTGCAGCTCCTTCAGTGTTGCTGTAGGCCTCTTGGCAGCCTCCCTGACCAGTTTTCATCTTGTCTTTTCATCAATTTTGGAGGGACATCCAGTTCTTGGGAATGTCCCTGTTGTCAGGTAAACACTCGGGGAAATTATACAATCATGCCAAATATATGAATGCTGGTGGTGATGGTTGATTTTTATTTGTTTGAAATGGTAGCTCATTTGGCTAAGGTCATGCGCTAGATGCCTGAATACACCTGGATTTGCCAAAGAACCAACATTTTCACCCACACAGCTCAGCTGTGTGTTTGGATTGCATTTTGTCTTCGTGGGAAGTTTCACAGTGCAGTGACATGAACATTGAAATGAATATGAAGCATGTTTTAGCTGCTATTAAGCTGCAGTTAGGTCATGTGATCAATTTTGCTCTGCCCCACTTATTCCAGATATTCCAAACCGAAATTCCGGGTTAAATGGATATTTTAACCATGTTGTCCTCTTGGTTTGGGCAGTTTTCCAGAGGAACTCCATTCTGTTGAATCGTCCAAAGCAGGGTTAATATACAGTAGTTTATGAAAATGAAGACTAAAACTAGCAGTGAAAAAATTTCATGAATAGAAAACAAATAGAAATGACAGTTTTTAAAAAGAAAAGTAAATTAAAACTACAATGAACAGCGCAACATGAACTAAAACGAGCTAGAATTGCAGGTAAAAATCAGTTTTGTTTTACCGTGTCCGAAACCACTCACTCACTCACTACTCCCTACTCGCTATCGAGGGAATTACTATATAGAGGACTATATAGTGAGCTCATTGGTAAAATGAAAAAACGCTTTCGGACACTACTCCGTCGCAGTGTTATTTACGTCGTTACCAGGGTGCGATTTGTCAAAAAACCAGAAGAGGGAATGTGTTTTTTTTTTTTTTTTTTTTAATCATGAAACGTCACAAAATTAAGGTAACAATAGGCTAACAGCTCAATAACATCCGATGATATCAAATGAATAACACTAAATGAAAACGAACACTAAACCAGAGATAGTAAATTCATCTTCCTATCTCTCTGACTAAATACACGAACACTAACACAACAAAGTTCGCATTGCTTGTCGCGTTGCTGTGATGTTTCTCTCCCTCCGGATTAAATGGACAGTGACTCGAAAATCACTAAAATACATGAATACTAAATGAACAGTTTGCTCTGATGGCGCAGTTCACATTGTGCGCAGCTTTCCGATTTAAACTGTTTTTTTCTCATCCTTATACTTCCTGTTTCATGGACTGTAACGGATTTGCTTATTTAGTAATTTTAATACAGAATTTACTTTGAAATTATAATCAGACACTCCAACGTCCCCCCTAAAAAAAAAAAAAAATCGGCCGTGAAAAAGGCGGCATCCGCCAAAAGGCGCGCTGTTTGCATCCCTGCATAGAACGCAAAGATATTGTTATTATCTACAATGTATCTATTTGCTGGGGACATTCGTGAACATCAAAGCTGCCACTTCGGGTCATTTTGAAAGTGAGTGCAATGTAGACCATAGAAAACTGTCACAACATGCCTGTCATGTCAACTTTTTTTTTTTGGTTTGTTTGTTTTATTGACGGGGTTGTCCCCGAGGATTTTTTTTCAGCAGAGATAAAAACCAGAGGGGGGATGATCCCCCCCCCCCCATCCCCCCCAGCAAATCGCACCCAGGTCATTACTGACTACGTTTACATGCACGTCCAAATCGAGCTGCTGTTGGTAATCGAGCAAAGGGTCCCAGCAGGGGTGCCAGAGAAATCCAATCCTACATGCACAAGTGAAATCGGGCTGTTGTGCAAGGTGCATTGTGCACCCGAGCCACACGTGGCGCTACACGCCCCATCGTGTTGGTACACTTCCGGTTGTCGTCATGAAGAAGAGCTATAGTGTTGCCAGATACTGCTGACGTTTTCCAGCCCAAAACATGTTCAAATCCGCTAAAATGCACTTAAAACCCCCAATCTGGCAACACTAGAGTTCCGTGTTCAAGCTGTTAGGCTTGCTCTAACAGACTATGGCTACAAACTGTCCGGCGCAGACCACTGTTTTGTAAGACAGCTTATTTTGCACAATAATATTTTTCTAAAGTCCATTTTTTGCTTACAAAAAATATTTATTTTTGCTTACAATTTAACTTATGTCTTAATAAACACACAAAAAGTTCAATTGTTTTGTTTTTATTGACATTCTTCAGATGTTGGACATATATATATACACACACAAATACAATGACTTGTTTATGTAAACAGTTCACAGCTATGCAACAGATGTATTTGGTGATACAGTAAGTGAGCTAAATTTTAACAGTGCAAACAATGCCACAAAAAGAAAAGATTCATGCCGTTGTCATGATTCGTTGTCATGCCGACCGAGGCTGTTGTGTTTCCCGCTTGTGGTCTCGTCACTCGTCACTTCCGGAAGTAGCTCGACAAGTAGCTCGATAGGGTATACATGCACAAAGTAGCTCGGCAGAAATCGCATAAACTAGGTCGTGTAGCTCGATTCCGAGAAATCAAGTTCGGTTCAATTTCAGCCGAATTAAGGTGTATACATGGCATTTTGAACTTCGATTTCAGTCGAGCAACGGCAGAAATTCGATTCTCTCTATGTGCATGTAAACGTAGTGACAGTCGCACAGTTAAAACGTGCCAGATCAGTTGGCTGGTGGGTTTTCAAAATAATTAATACATGCATTTATTTTTTCGCGGTCCGGTTTCCATCAAATCGTGCGCTTTGATTGTCTCGCGAGCAGTCCAGAATCCTATGATACGGACCCCGGTTACAGCCCTTTGGCGACTTGCTTGTTCACAACGACAAACATTGTAGCAATTTTTTTGTCAGGCCAAACAAACAAAAAAACCTTTCTTTCCGGTTACCCGAGCACCCCCCCCCCCCCCCCCCCCCCCCCCCCAGTCTACAAAACATTCATGCGATGCACACAGCGTGGTTGTCTCTGGTCATAGACCAACGTCCGTACGTTATGCATAGCGCGAGTGTCTCTCGCGTTATAAACGGCCGATTGTACGGATGTGCGTGACTACCTCTAACAAGAAGCAACGAAAATGGCGGTGGTTTGTGTGCTGAAAGACGCGTGCCTTGCACATCGCAAGCCCAGTGTTATACCCTGTCCACACTAGGGATTTTGTACCGATACGAAACAATTTCGTACCGCAACACCTGTCCACACTAGCAACTATACCGGTACTGTAGCGGTATTACTGTATCGGTACGAAACCCACAAATGTATGGGTTTCGTACCAGTACAGTATCGGTACTGTAGCGCTTCGCTGTAGTGTGGACAGATGAAGCGGCTCTGTATCGACACAAATATAATGCGCATGCGCAAAGTCACACACCTCAATCAATGTCTTCGCTGAATAAAATAGTGAAGAACGGAGATTCGTTTGTTTCTTTCTCAACTGCCTCGCGCGTTTTATACGATTCGACTGAATAAATGACCACCAGAAATACAGACTGTATATTGACAACAAAAAGTGCACACACGTTGTTTCATCCGCCATATATTCTTGGAAGGAAGTTACTCGGTAACCACGGAAACATTTCGCGCACGCGCATTTCAACTACCGTGAAAGAAAACCGCAAACATTTCTCGCTAGTGTGGACAGATGCACTAAACTGTACTGGTATACTTTGTATCGATACAGTTATACCACTTTCGTACCGGTATAAGTGTGAACACAGCATTAGACAAATTATGTTGCTAGAAAAAGAGACATTTAAAGACACTGAAGATTTGTTACTGTAGCTTGTACCAGTAGTTCTAGAGTAAATATAGAAATCATCTACGCGAAGCATCGGTTGACACACCGACAACAGACAGCACTCACTCAGTGCATTTACATGCACATAGAGAGAATCGAATTTCTGCCGTTGCTCGACTGAAATCGAAGTTCAAAATGCCATGTATACACCTTAATTCGGCTGAAATTGAACCGAACTTGATTTCTCGGAATCGAGCTACACGACCTAGATTATGCAATTTCTGCCGAGCTACTTGGTGCATGTAAACCCTATTGAGCTATGTATTCGAGCTACTTACTTCAGCACTGCCCCTTCCGTAAGTGACGAGTGACGAGACCACAAGCGGGAAACACAACAGCCTCGGTCGGCATGACAACGAATCATGACAACGGCATGAATCTTTTCTTTTTGTGGCATTGTTTGCACTGTTAAAATTTAGCTCACTTACTGTATCACCAAATACATCTGTACAGCTGTTGCATAGCTGTGAATTGTGTACATAAACAAGTCACTGTATTTGTGTGTATATATATATATATAATATGTATGTCCAACATCTGAAGAATGTCAATAAAAACAAAACAGTTGAACTTTTTGTGTGTTTATTAAGACACAAGTTAAATTGTAAGCAAAAAAAAAAATTTTTTTGTAAGCAAAAAATGGACTTTAGAAAAATATACAATTGTGCAAAATAAGTTGTCTTACAAAACAGTGGTCTGCGCAGGACAGTTTGTAGCCATACAGTCTGTTAGAGCAAGCCTAACAGCTTGAGCACGGAACTTGTGAACACGGAACTGCCAGTGTTGCCAGATTGGGCGGTTTTAAGTGCATTTTGGCGGATTTGAACATGTTTTGGGCTGGAAAACGTCAGCAGTATCTGGCAACACTGCTGATAACTTTGTTTATATGCTTGAATAGTTCTTCTTCATGACAACCGGAAGTGTACCAACACGATGGGGCGTGTAGCGCCACCTGTGGCTCGGGTGCACAATGTACCTCACACAATAGCTCGATTTTATTGTGTGCATGTAGGATTGGATTTCTCTGGCACCCCTGCTGGGACCCTTAGCTCGATTACCGACAGCAGCTCGATTTGGATGTGCATGTAAACGTACCGACTGTGTTGCTGTCAGAGTTCGAGTACTCTTGCGGGGCGCCAGTAATACCCCCCGAACATTTTCTTGCCTCAGTTTGTGGTGTCAGAATGCCTCTCAACTGTGCAGATCCTGTTGAAATAGCCTACTACAGCAGTGGATTTGTAAGAACAGACATTTGTCCATATTGTCTTAAAGACTCTGTCTGTGTTAAACCAGATCTGAGAAAAAGATTTAAAACAGTTGTTGAAGTCTGTGACGTGTGCCTTCAAAAAGGCATAAAAGACATTTGCTACAGGCCGTATGGGAAGTAGACATTGAGCAGCTGATCTTTACAGTTCAATGCCATGTTCAGTGTGACAAGTTTGTGTATGGTTCGAAATAAATCTTTGAAAAGTGTTCTTTAGTGTTTATTTCTGAAAACAGAATACCTGCAAACATGAATTCAAACAGAGTGCTGGGTGGTTGGGTATTTTATTGTGACTATGGGGGAAAAAGAGTGGTGATAGCCATGGAACATTTTTTCCCCAAAAAAAAATCCCGACCAACCTACCCTAATTTTTCAAGGCATGTAATAGGAAACAAACAATTTTTTTTTTGGCCTCAGCATTTATTTTCGCATTTCTCAGTATAATAGCATTAATTTTACAGCATGGATAGCGATAACGGCAGTGTTCACAGCAAAAGCGAATTTTACTACCCTGAGGAAGACAAAATAAAAGAAAACATTTCAGGAGAAAGCCAAAAACCTGTAACTGTTGCTAACGCCGAGCAAAAACATGGTTGAATCCTGAATGACTCCTATTTGTATAAATAGGCGGCAAAATGTAGGGTTTTTTTCCTGCCATGGAAGTGCACTTGTATACTGAGGAGGAAGCCATTTGCATTACAGCCGTGAATGAGGATTCAAAATGCCGGCTCGCCTTGGCTTTGTTTTCCCTTTCGGGCGCTCTCGTTTTCTGTTAGAATTTGGTAAAGAAAAAAATAAATATATTATTTACCAGCTTAAGGTCGGTCCGTATCGTGAAATACGGTGACCTCGGCCTTGAAAATACTGACCTCGGCCCAGAGGCCTCGGTCAGTATTTTCAAGACCTCGGCCGCGGTATTTCACGATACGGACCTCCCAGCTGGTAAATAATATATATGTATTTTTGGGATAAAGCCATATTATACTGAGTGTATATCCCACATCAATAAATACAAAGGACTTTGTGTCTGTTGCATCTTTTAGTTCTTTTAAATCAAGGCTGAATACTTTCTTCTTTGCCGCTGCCTTTTTATTAAATCAAATTTGAGGATTTTGATTTCTTTCAGTGCGACCGCAATGCATGATGGGATATATTGCTTGGTTAGTGACCATCGGTTGTAGATTACTTTTCATGATGCATTGCGGGATACTTTGAGTGCACTATATATATGTAATAATTCTCACTATACATTCGGACAGCACTACAAAATGGCTAACTCGCTATATAGAGGATGTGCAGTCACGTGACCCGTCCGTGTTTACTCCCCCTACTCTGCCATATTGGACGGCTTCAGGATTGTTTACCTTGCGCAAGTGTAATGGATCCAGGGAGTAATCCCCAAGAAAATTCAGAAAATACCCCATCTACCTCGCGTGATTACTTGTCTAAGTTTGTTCAGCATCTTGAAGGTGACGTGAGGCAGCGTTACATGGAAAAGTGTTCCAGGTTGGGGATTGCAGATCCGTACAACTTGCCACAATCCTTGTTCAGGGAAATTCGGAGCTGCGGTGCCGGCGATTTGCCCAATCTGGCCTAGCACGACATTTACAATTTTCTTGTTAATCGTGAATCGTGTTACACTGGCAAAGCCCTCAAAGCTTACAAGAGCCTGGAAGCTTATAAATATTTTGTTGCGGGATGGGTATCCCAACTATACCTCTGGAAGGTTCCGAAAAAGAATGTCTACTTGATAACCTCACGGGTAAGTGGCATTAAGACGTTTATCATAAAGAGACTATGCAGGACGTTTTATCTTAAGAATGCTTGAAATCTATAGTATATCTTAAGTAATTTTAATACAGAATTTACTCTGATGAAATTATTCAGACACTCCAACGCCCCCCCCCCCCCCAAAAAAAAATCGAATCTGCGCGATTCAGCCGTGAAAAAGGCGCATCCGCCGTTTGCATCCCTGTTTAAACTCGTAGGTTAACCGACTTTAACCGGCTAATGAGGCTCGATGGTCGGTCAAGATTTTTTTTAGTTTTCGCCATCCCTACTATGGATTGGCCTTTCAAAGGCATATATGAGCCAAAAAGATAAAACATTGTCATAGACTAGGCCAGGGTAGTAGGGCTAGGCATAGCCATTTTAAACGTTAGAGATCAAGCGGACTGACGGCCACAAACACTGTTCTGTCTAGTTTCTAAGTATGCAGTTATCATTCAATCCGAAAATCAACTTAACAGATGTACTAGGAGTATTGAATTAGAAGATTACACCTACCTGATATGAAGTGTTCACTACAAATTCGGCTGGTAGAACTGGGGTTCCAGTTTTCTCTTCGCACAGCGGACACCCATTTTGCACGTCTCTCCTCATCTGCGGGGAATCTATAAAATGACAGGCCCTCCTTTTGGCCCTGTCTGTTGGTACAACCAAATGCTGAACAAGATATAACCATTCTCAAAAGATTTACTCCCACACACTTGATAATTAGAACGGGTTTGTCTAAGTTCTATGCGCGACCTTGCCGTCCAAAATGGTGGATAAACAAATATCACGTGACCTCGTGACGTCACGTGCACGCTCTCTATAGTCCACTATATAGTGAGTAGGGAGTGATTTCGGACGCAGGGCAAGTGTTTTTTTTTTTTTTTTTTTTTTCCCCCTTGAGACAATAACGGATTAGTTCCAGAAGGTGGCAGTAATGTAATGCTAGCTGCTGTAAAACTCCAAAGAAGAAGGAAAAGATGCTGCTTGATTAGCATGATGCAAATTTCATCACGTGGACAGTCCACCCAGATTTTGTGTCCATGCGAAACTGAGCGTGCAGTAATACACCGATCTAGTAGTGGTAGTGCATGTGCTTTCACGTTGGGCAAGTTATTCAGGAAAAGTAATTGGTTACTTTTACAAATTAGTGCCTTTAAAAAGGAATCAAATTACTTTACTGATTACTTGGTATCAAAAGTAATTAGTTACATTGCTCATTATAGTACAGTGAATGGTTATACCCAGAAAGCTTTTCTTGTTAGCTGTCCACTGTGATGGACATACAGTTTATTAACTCTCTGGGTGTGGCCTTCAAATTAGATTCCATCAGTGCATATTCGCTCTCGAGGTTGTCAGGAAACGTCTTTCTCTGTAGCAGCCTAGCTTTGCTCTTTGTAGGTATTTTCTCTATAATGCGTCAAAATGTGGGTGAGTCAACAGTGGAAACGGGTAACATCTTTTTTACGATACAGTCAGTGATGAGCTCCTTCACATCCTTTCCACTTCACTTCTCTCTACCACCGTTTTCTGTTCTGAAGTCTTGTTGTTGTTTAGCCAGAGTGCATGTATCTCTATCAGCACCTGTGGGGTTTTTTCCCCCCACAAGTTTCACATTGCAGTGTTGCTGCATCAGATGCTTCAATAAATTAGATGATGTGATTTTTCGCAGTTGAAAGCGTTTTGTTGCGAGACTGACAGAGTTTACAACGGATAACAATGTTCTTTGCATCTCTGGTTGTCACAAATTCAAAATAATGGCAGTATTTCCATCTTTGGAAAGCAAATTTCTTTTCCACTAGCTCATCCTCCATCATTGTCTGACCTGCTGTGCATTCACGTCATCGTCAGATAGCTTATCTACTCTCTAGGATAAAATTCAAATTGCGTTCAGGTAACAAGGTGATACTTGAATTAGTAACTGCAATATAATTACCATAGGGCGGGATGGTGGTGTAGTGGTTAGCACTGTCGCCTCGTAGCAAGAAGGTTCTGGGTTTGAGTCCAGTGGCCGACGGGGGCCTTTCTGTGTGGAGTTTGTATGGTATCCCCGTGTCTGCATGGGTTTCCTCCGGGTGCTCCGCTTTCCCCTACAGTCCAAAGATATGCAGGTTAGGTTAATTGGTTGCTCTGAATTGACTGTAGGTGTGAATGTGAATGGTTGTTTGTCTCTATTGCCGCTTTTCCACTACCAACGCGGCTGAGTCGGGCTGAGCCGTGCCGTGCTGAGTCGAGCTGAGTGGGGCTGTTGGAGTTGCATTTCGACTACAACCGCGCTGAACCCTGCTGGCTGGAAGTGGGTGGACACATTGGGTGGAGTTAGCGAAAGTGGGTGGACGTCACGTGATGTCGTTAGGCGGCGCAAACAGTGACATCAGTGATCTTTTAAGCGGTAGTCTCACGACCCGGATAGTAAACAATAAACATGGAGGACATGGAGTCGTTCGTGTTGCTGGTCTTGGTGCTGTGGCTTGTTGCCAACGCCAACAGATACTGGCAAGAGCGTATAGATGAGACGAGGCGCATAAGGCTTCAGAAATTCTCCTAAATCGTAATTCTTCTTCATCCGGGTTTACGGTGTTTACAGATCCCACTCCAAAACCGTGCGAGTTTTGGGTGCTAAGCAGGGTTGAAGCGAGCTGAGTCGTGCTGCTCTAAGGTAGTCGAAACGCGAGCCGTGTTGGGCTGAAGCGAGCTGAAGTGAGCTGAAAAAGGGTAGTGGAAAAGGGCCATATGTGTCAGCCCTGCGGTGATCTGGCGACGTGTCCAGGGTGTACCCCACCTCTCGCCCATAGTCAGCTGGGATAGGCTCCAGCTTGCCCGCGACCCTGCACAGGATAGGAGGTTATGGATAATGGATGGATGGAATATTATTACCATTTTAGAAATTGAAGTCCGTTACATTACTTGTTACTGCGGAAAGTATTCAAATTGCAGTAACGCACTACTGCCCAACACTGGCACTGACATGTCTGTAAAATCAAATATGCATTGGAGACACCCATGCGTACATCCGTGGAAGTATACTTGGGCCTTAATACACTAGAATGGACACGCTGTGTCAAACGTATTGGCGAGCCATGGGTCATGACACCATCTTGGAAAGCTGAAATTTCAGCATCCTTTAAGATGAGCGATAAGTGAGTGGATGAAACTCTTTAGAAGGGGCATGAATGCTTCATGATTAACTGCACAAATTATACCAGTAAATGTTGGAAATCAAGATGGATCACCTTCCACATGTAAGAATTCAAGTTTTTGGGTTATTTATGGTATTTTGGCATTTGGGTGTGTGCTGATTTTGGACACCAATAAAGGGCTATCTGTATAACAGATGGACGGCACATGCCCACTGCCCTTTGACCGCCATGCAACGGAGTAGTAAGGCGTCTCCTTCCATCCACTAGCCTGGGGATGGTGGTGCCTTGAGTAAGCACTAGCAACCCCTCGCCTCCCCAGTCAGGGTTACGACCGAAGACTGGACTTGGCAGACAACACGGAGGAGACCACCACCTGGTGGTTCAATGGGCAGGAAGGAGGACCCAGCAAAGCGTTTGTGGATCACAATCAGGGCACAGTGCAACACGGAGAACACTGTTGGCCATCCACTGCATCCTAACCTAGCTCCTGCTGTCTAGATTCTGTCTTGCCCATGGACCCAGGTAGGTTGGGATGAAAGAGTGAGGCTGATGGCTGCGCAACTGTCCCTCACTCTAATCCAAGTCACGCACAAGTCACGACTTCAAATTCAAATAGCAAATTGAAGTCATGGTCATCTTTGACCCCGAAAGACAAACATCATTATCAGCATCTGTATCACGTGATATGTTCTTACATGGTTCCCATTATAATGATTTTATATATGAAAGGAAGTGTGTAGAATAGATTTATTTCAAGGATTAAATGGATGGATGGACAGGAAGATTGACCTCCGTAAAGTCCATGTACTATATTTTTATAGCTTGCTGAATTCTGATTAGCGAAACAGAAACTAGCTGAACCAGAAGCATTTATGTAAGAATGAACAGCAAGATGTTTATCCTGTTTTCATCTCGCTCCAAAACATATCTAAATGTTCTTATCTATGATGATAAGTCTCAGTGTCCTGACAGGTGTGACGACTGACGCAAGTCGCCAAGAGGCAAAGCAAACAGCTTTTATTGACTAAGTTTAAACTTAAATTACGCAATACTTAGTTACATTTAAAAATATAAAGTTTAGATTTGTCAGGAACGAAGGAGAAGTCGCTCCTCTGTCAGAAAGACCTATGATAAAAGACATGATAGTCAGACTTGTCATAGTGTCCAGTTTCATTTCGTGGAACAAACATGAATTTCTTTCATGTTGGTTATAAATGTGAAAAACATTCCTGCCAAATGGTGACACTCCTGTTTGACACGTTCCACATGATCACAAACCCTCTCTGTTACATGTTTTCATTATTGCTAAACATTATTTCAGTTTTAAGAAATAATTGTCCTGTCTAGTGATGATGGGATATCTTTGGCTGTGCAACACCTGAAAAACTAAAACTAACTCTGAAACTAAATAAAAAGAAAAGCTCAAATAATCTAACGAGTCAAAATAAAATGAAAACTACCTATGCACTTGTAAAACTAACTAAAACAACAACCCCAATTCCAATAAAGTTGGGACGTTATGTAAACTGTAAATAAAAACAGAATGTGATAATTTGCAAATCTTGGAAACCTTATATTTCATTAAAACTACTACAGAGACAATATATCAAAAGTTGAAACTGAGAAATGTTATTGTTTTTTGAAAAATGTATGTTAATTTTGAATTTGATGTCAGCAACACGTTTCAGAAAAGTTGGGACAGGGGCATGTTTACCACTGTGCTGTATCACCTCTACTTTTTACAACATTCTGTAAACGTTTGGGAACTGAGGAGACCAGTTGCTGTAGTTTTGAAAGAGAGTCTTGCCTGAAATACAATTTCAATTGCTCAACCGTTTGGGGTCTCCTTTGTTATATTTTGCGCTTCATAATGCGCCAAATGTTTTACATGGGAGACAGGTCTGGACTGCAGGCAGGCCAGTTGAGCGCCTGGACTCTTTTACTATGGAGCCATGCAGTTTTAATATGTGCAGAAAGCGGTTTGGCCTTGTCTTGCTGAAAGAAGGAAGGCCTTCCCTGAAAAAGATTTTGTCTGGATGTCAGCATATTGCTCTGAAACATGTATATATCATTCAGCGTTAATGAGGTCTTCCCAGATGTACAAGCTACCCATGTCATGTGTACTAATGCACCCTCATACCATCACAGATGCTGGCTTTTGAACTGTGCACTGATAACAAGCTGGATGGTCCCTCTCCTCTTTAGCCTGGAGGACATGGTGTCCATGATTTCTTTTTTTATTTTAAAGATATTTTTTTGGGCTTTTTGCACCTTTATTGGATAGGACAGTGTAGAGACAGGAAATGAGCGGGAGAGAGAGAGACGGGAAGGGATCGGGAAATGACCTCGGGCCGGAATCGAACCCGGGTCGCCCGCATTCATGGTATGGCACCTTAACCACCTGAGCCACGATGCCCCCAATGATTTCTAAAAAGAATTTCTACTTTTGATTCGTCAGACCTCGGGACAATTTTCCACTTCACCTCAGTCCATCATAAAAGAGCTCGGGCCCAGAGAAGGTGGCGGTGTTTTTGGATATTGTTTATATTTGGTTTTGTGTTTGTGGTTGCAGTAACGAAGTGTTTTCACAGACGATGGTTTTCTGAAGTGTTCCTGAGCCCATACAGTAATTTCCACTACAGACACGTGTCTGCTTTTAATGCAGTGTCCCCTGAGAGCCTGAAGATCACAGGCATCCAGTGTCAGTTTTCAGCCTTGTCTCTTGCATACAGAGATTTCTCCAGATTCTCTGAATCTTTTAATGATGTTATGTACCACATATGATGTGATCCCCAAATTATTTTCAATTTTACGTTGAGGAACGTTATTCTTAAATTGTTGCACTGTTTGCCCACGCATTCTTTCACAGAGTGGTGAAACCCCTCCCCATCTTTACTTCTGAGAGACTCCGCCTCTCTGGAATGCTCTTTTTATACCCAATCATGTTACTGACCTGTTGCCAATCAACCAATATTTATTTATTTTTAGTATTACACAATTTTTTCAGTCTTTTGTTGCCCTTGTCCCAACTTTTCTAAAATGTCCTGTTGATTTAGTTTGTTAGGTAGGCTTTGTTTATTACGATGTATCTAAACTAGCTTGAGGTGTCGGTCATCTTGGCTTTGGCTTAGATTGTTTCTTGATCAGTTTTTTTTTTTTATCCCCCGCTGGCTGAAAGGCCCAAAGGGAGATTATGTCGTAGTGATGCCCATCCATTCCAGGAAGGGTGCTCACCTTCTGAAATCAACTCCTCTCACAATTTTTGGAGGAATTTCACAAAACTTGGCAGGATTCTTTGTTATATGTTGGTAGTACACAATTTTGTTAAGTTGGGTCACATTTTACCAGAGTTACAGCCCTTGATTAACAAAATTATAATTAGACAATTTCTTGAGAGTGTATTTTCCTTCTGAAATCAATTCCTCTAACAATTTTTGGAGGAATTTCACGAAACTTGACAAGAGGCATTATTGTATGTCAATACTGCGCATATTGTTATTTTGTTCAATTCAGTCGCATTTTACCAGAGTTGTGGCCCTTGATTCACAACCTTGTACTTTCACAATTTCATGAAGGTGTGCTTGCCTTCTGAAATCAACTCCTCACAATTTTTTTGAACGAATTTCACAAAACTTGACAGGATTCTTTGTTATATGTTGGTAATACGCATATTGAAATTTCGTTCAATTCAGTTGCATTTTCCCAGAGTTATGGCATAGTTGCCAGCAGGGGATATTGTGCTCTCAGAGCACTCTTGTTATGAATGTGGAGTAGTAGTAATGTAGTAGGTGTTTTTACATCAATCTTATATGATTTCTGTATGATCTTGTTATTGCTGATTCATTATATAAATGTAAAATTATATGCAGTACTGTGCAAAAGTCTTAGGCACATGTAAAAAAAAAAATGCCGTAGAGCAAAAATGGCTTAAAAATAATGAAATGTTTTCAACATTTTTAAAAAATAATAAATGAAACAAAAATCAGTATTTGGTGTGAGACGACCCTTTGGTTTAAAAAAACATTGTAGTCTCTGGTCCAGTGAGTGCAGTTTTATAAGGAAATGAGCTGTAGGTTTTACTGAGCATCTTGCAGAACCAGCCACAGTTCTTCTGGACACTGACTGTCACACTTGCTTCTTAATTTTGCAGCCTTGTTATTTGACATTAATTGAAGAATAGTGATGTGGCCCCTGAAAGTTGACACCCAGAAGTCTAGCATGTTGGAATTTTTTTGTATTTTCTCACCTAGTTTGACAACTCCAATGACATGTTGACATAGCCATGATTAGCAATTTCTTGACCCACCTCCCCAACGGCAGACAAGGACGTCAATGAGGATTGGTCAAAATTGGTCAAATTTGTAGTGTTGCCAATCTCCCAACCAAGACACAGCAAGAATTTATGGCAATATGATTGCCTAATCTGACATAGTGACCATTGTTAAAGATAAAACGTGTGTCATCGGATCCCGGCATAAAGGCCTCATTTCCTGCAGCCTGATACTGAAACAATCTCTTACCAGCCCCGAGTAATTACATTTTAAAGGTTTCATTGTAGTTCAACAGAAAGACCCTGAGCCTATCTTAATATTTATAACCTAATCTACCTCCACTGTCATCTCTTCACTCCACTGATGCATATATTTCTATGCTACCGTTGATGGGGAAATCATCACTGACTCATTCAGTAAGTTCTGATCTGTTGACTAACTTTCTTGGTATTGCTGTCTTTTTGTTTGTTAGGTCATTTTAAAGATATTTAAAAATTGTATTTGTTGTCTGTACAAGTGCTCTTCTATGTTTTGATGATGATTTGATGGTATTGAAGCATTCTGGACATATTGACAGCTGGTATCTCATGACAAACTGAATTGATTAGACATGTTTGTTTTGCTATGGCACATAGCTATCTAACACGGGGCTTTCCCCAAAGTGTGGATACGTGGCGCTGTGTGACATCAGCACCACGCTGTCACTTGCACACCAAAAAAAAAATCAATACCATAAACTGAACAATGCAGAGTACTTTCCGTACCTAAATATCTCTTATTCCCCTTTGAAAATGAGTAAATACTATAGAAATAGGAAGATATTGTACTATATAGGTGTAGACGATCTTGGTACTCAACTCAGAAGTGAAAATAAATGGTTTCGCTGTGTGCGTTGACAGCCATTCACAACCATACATAAAATCACGTTCTAGGTGTTGGTCGCTAGATGGCGTTGTTGCGTGATTTGACCTCGATTTTGTTCCTGGCATCCTGGAATTGTAAAATGAATAGGTGTGCTATAAAGCGTTTTCATTTCAAATCTGATTTCCCCCTTTAAATTTTGCCCCTTGCATATTTGACAAGGTAAAACACAGAAAATTTAATTATGTTGAATTGTGCCGAAATCAGCCCCAGATGCCACCAGAATGCACCGTTTGAAGTCCCATCCATGCATCCATCCATTATCTGTAACCTTTTACCCTGTGCAGGGCTGCAGGCAAGCTGGAGCCTATCCCAGCTGACTATGGGCAAGAGGCAGGGTACACCCTGGACAAGTCACCAAATCATTGCAGGGCTGACACGTAGAGACAGACAACCATTCACACTCGCATTCACACCAGTGGTAAACTAAGGCCCTGTCCACACGGCAACGGATTCAGGTGAATCTGATAAAATTGTTTATCGTTTCGGCCTGGCGTCCACACGGCACTAGCGTTTTGGGTGCCCCAAAATGAAATCTTTTGAGAACGGGTTCCAGAGTGGAAAAATCTGGCAACGGCGCCGTTGCGAAGTCGTCTGGATGAGTAGAACGGATTTGTTTACGATGACGTCACAACCACATGACTGTCAGTGCTTCACGCCGGGTAGAAGTGTAACGAACTCGATGTGAGTTGTCAACAAATCCTATAACTTGGTTCATGAAACGCACTTACAAAATATTTTCACTGCTTTCCAAAAACAAAAACAATCCCGCCAGCAAAAATAGGGGAAAAAAAAGGAGCAATCTCACCTCTTCAGATGTTGGTTTAAGTCCGACAATACATTCCTCAAAAAGGGCGTAGAAGAACAAAGTAATCCATCAACGTGTAGCATTCAATTTATTCCGGACCATTAAAGAATTCTGGAGGATATCAGAATGTTGGCGTACCGGCTTCCATCTACCCCCATTCATTCCTCTTTCCGTGTCTTTCGTTTTACGCTACTGATTAATAATCAAAACTTTATGTGGCTGATGCTACAGAAGAAGGGGTTTATGCGCATGCGTCTACTACTTCTATTGTTCTGGTGTCTCTGATGGGACCGTCTTACAGTGCACGTAGAGGTGTGGCATGTGTATTGCATCGTTTTCAGCAAGCGTTGCGTTGCCATATGTACCTGATATTTTACTGATCTGTTGCCCATGTGGACGCGATATTTTTTTTTAAAAAATCTCGTTGTCGTGTAGATGTAGCCTAAGAGCCACCAGTTAACTTAACCTGCATGTCTTTGGACTGTGGGGGAAACCAGAGCACCTGGAAGAAACCCACACAGACACGGGGAGAACATGCAAACTCCAGACAGAAAGGCCCCCGTCGGCCACTGGGCTCAAACCTAGAACGTTCTTGCTGTGAGGTGACTGTGCTAACCATTACACCACCATGCCGCCCATTTGAAGTCTCTAATTTCAAAATTTTCCTGGGGAGCATGCTCCCGGGGCCCCCCCAGCAGCCTTCCGGTCCGGGCCAGCCCTTACAGGCTGGACTCTACATCAGTAGCACCACTCTGATATTTTTTTCTGTGGAAAGCCCTGTAACAACTTGATCCAATTGTTAAAAAGGCTAGCAAAAAGGACTGACTTAGCTAGCAAGGTTTTGGACATCTTTATGCTCCTTACCAAACATGACCTTTTCAGGCAGACAGTCAAGGCAAGGTTATAAAATCTCATCTCGTTATCTCTTGCCGCTTTATCCTGTTCTACAGGGTCGCAGGCAAGCTGGAGCCTATCCCAGCTGACTACGGGCGAAAGGCGGGGTACACCGTGGACAAGTCGCCAGGTCATCACAGGGCTGACGCATGGACACAGACAACCATTCACACTCACATTCACACCTACGGTCAATTTAGAGTCACCAGTTAACCTAACCTGCATGTCTTTGGACTGTGGGGGAAACCGGAGCACCCGGAGGAAACCCACGCGGACACGGGGAGAACATGCAAACTCTGCACAGAAAGGCCCTCGTCGGCCACAGGGCTCGAACCCAGACCTTCTTGCTGTGAGGCGACAGCGCTAACCACTACACCACCGTGCCGCCCAGCTTATAAAATAACAGTTAAAAATGTTTCCACATTGTTTTGACTTTTTTCTTCTTTTGGCTGCTCCCGTACGTTAGGGGTCACCACAGCGGATCTGTTCCCACATGTTTGATTTGACATAGATTCTACACCAGATGCCCTTCCTGACACAACCCTTCCTGATCTATTCGGGCTTGGGATCAGCACAAAGTATGCACTGGCTTGTACAAACCCAGTGGCTGGGTATTTTACTTAATCTGCATGTTTTTAAACTGTGAGGGGAAACCGGAGCACCCGGCGGAAACCCACGTAGACACAGGGAGAACATGCAAACTCCACACAGAAAGGCCCCCCATCGGCTGTGAGATTCAAACCTGGAACCTTCTTGCTTCTTGCTAACCACTGCACCACCATGCCACCCTTTCACATTGTCTTGACTAATGTATCTTAATACAGAGAGATGTCAGAATATTAGCAGAAATACTAATTTTTTTTAATTACAATTAGCAATAGGTCCACTACAGCTAAGTGCAGTGCTTGGTTCTACTGCTTCAGGAGATCAACAAGAGATGCCAGAGCAGATTTGTGTCGAGCCTTAAATGTCATAAGCAGGCTGTTATAGTCAGTGTGGAACCTCATATGCCGCTTTTCCACTACCAACGCGGCTGAGTTGGGCTGAGCTGTGCCGTGCTGAGTTGGGGTGAGTCGAGCTGAGCGGGGCTGTTGGAGTTGCATTTCGACTACAACCGCGCTGAACCATGCTGGCTGGAAGTGGGTGGACACATTGGGTGGAGTTAGCGAAAGTGGGTGGACGTCACGTGATGTCGTTAAGCAGCGCAAACAGTGACATCAGTGAGCTTTTAAGCGGTAGTCTCACGACCCGAATAGTAAACAATAAACATGGAGTCGTTAGTGTTGCTGGTCTTGGTGCTGTGGCTTGTTGTCACCGACAATGCCAACAGATACTGGCAAGAGCGTATAGATGAGGCGAGGCGCATAAGGCTTCAGAAATTCTCGTAATTCTTCTTCTTCCGGGTTTACAGTGTTTACAGATCCCAGTGTGCTCGCGGGGCGTGTGTGGGCATGTGAGGACACTCCTCCTCACCAATCTGTGCACAGGGGAGTGTCTGCTCACGCCCCCAGCCTCACTCGGCTCGCTTTGGCTCGCTTCAGCCCCACTCCAAAACGGTGCGAGTTTTAGGGGCTAAGCAGGGCTGAAGCGAGCTGAGTCATGCTGTTCTTTGGTAGTCGAAACGCGAGCCGTGTCGGGCTGAAGTGAGCTGAAAAAGGGTAGTGGAAAAGGGCCAATAGACAACAAATATAGCTTGAATAAGACTCTGATCTAATGTTCCTGGTGAGGATGTGGTCTACTATATTTAGAATTTGTTGATGCTTGCGTATGGTAGAAGTCTCTCATCTTATTTTGGCTATCATTCTCAAATGCTAATATTCAGTTTTATAAATGCTATGTACTTCGGAATCGAACAGTAAACCAGTGTCTTGGATTACACCAAGGTCCTTGATTATAGCCTTTGCTTTTACCCCTTTTTGACCAACCAGTTCTTGAACTGGCTCCATTCAGGATTCTTTGAACCTTGGTGCCAGCTAGCGAACCGACCCACATTTCAATGATTTTGACCAGAACCATTGTAATCAAGGATGCGTCCTGAATGGAGGGTTTGCGCAGTGCACAAAAGGAGTAAACAGTAGCCTCAGGATGGCGGTGTACATTGATT
This sequence comes from Neoarius graeffei, assembly GCF_027579695.1. NCBI lineage: Eukaryota > Metazoa > Chordata > Actinopteri > Siluriformes > Ariidae > Neoarius > Neoarius graeffei. Next base: position 12,633,944 of record NC_083580.1, read on the forward strand.
ACCTGCAAGCTTTTGTTTTGTTATTGCAGATATTTTGTTTTCGGTCAATTTTTTTTTTTTCCTGAAGATGTATCCTTTAACATTGCGTTTTCCAGTACTGCGCTTTGCTTCCTCTCCAAAATAATGACAACCACTGGTGTCATCACGTTTTGCGCTGGAAAAACCTCTATATTTTGGTTCAAACTGGGAACCAACTTTTCAGGTTCTGAACCAATGTATTTTTGGTTGAAATGCTCTGAATGGTTCAAAATTTGGTGCGCGAATCAGAACGGAACCAGTCCCCTGTTGGGGGGGGGTTCGAGTAGCTATTAACTTCGAGGTAGAAATCAGTGATCTTATTGTGCGTAGACTTGGTACCCAATACAGTAGTTCTGTTTAATCAGAATTCAGGAGGAAGGCCGTTTCTGTTCATCTAGTGTTTCTGTTCACTGTCTTCCATATTGATAAAATTTGTAGATGAATGTAGCGGACCTAATGAACAAATGGGTGACAAAGGTTACAGTTTATTGGTGTTTATTTGTAAAAGTGGCAATTTATGCCAAGTTGTACCAAAATTCAAGAAAAAGAAAAGGTCCAAGTTGAACCTGGTCTAATATAGAGTTTTGCTACTATGGTAGAGATGATTAGCTCCAGCTTTGGGGACCCATTGCCTTGGCGAACAAGTGTAAAAATTTGAACAGTTAGGTATTAAATTTATCACCATTCCTTGTTTAATTAGGTCTCTTATTATTATGTGTGATGTGGGAAGTCCATAAATGGCATCAAGATTGTTTAATTTACCTCCATATTTAAAATAAACTGGATTGTAAATGTGATGCACTTTTTATTGTAACGTATTTAAATAATACTGGCTGGCATTGAGCGGTATATCAGATATATTCCATTCAGCTAGCATGATACTGAACGACTCGAAGACTCTTCATATCAGCATTCTTGAAGGCCAATGTGAGCTTACCTGTGACTCGGTGCTGTTAGCGTAGCAGTGCAGTCACCTTCCAGCCAGTGTAGCATTCATCACTAGTGTTAGCGAAGGCCAATGTGAGCTTACCCGTGACTCGGTGCTGTTAGCATAGCAGTGCAGTCACCTTCCAGCTGGTGTAGCATTTATCACTAGTGTTAGCGAAGGCCAACGCTAGCTTACCTGTGACTCGGTGCTGTTAGCATAGCAGTGCAGTAACCTTCCAGCCGGTGTAGCATTCATCACTAGTGTTAGTGAAGGCCAACGCTAGCTTACCCATGACTCGGTGCTGTTAGTGTAGCAGTGCAGTCACCTTCCAGCTGGTGTAGCATTCATCACTAGTGTTAGCGAAGGCCAATGCTAGCTTACCCATGTCTCGGCGTTATTAGCGCTGCAGAGCAGTCACCTTTCAGCCAGTGTAGCATCGAGCAGGAGTGTTTGCGAAGGCCAACGCTAGTTCCCCCCCCCCGACTCAGTGCTGTTAGTGCGGCAGTCCAGTTACCTTCCAGCCAGTATAGTGTTCGTGAAGACCAATGCTAGCACAGTCAAGCCGATTATTATTATTATTATTATTATTAATTTTTTCCTGTGTAATTAGTTACTTTTAAAATCAACATCGACAGCTACACACAACGGTGCAACCTGGCAGCCAAAATTCTCTCAAAATCTTCCATATTTAAGTAAGCAAACCTGGCGACCATGTTTGTTTACAAATTGTCAGTCACTAGCGAGCGCAGAAGTTTTACGTCTCTGACGTGTGACGTCATGTTGTCTTGACAACTGTGCAATTTCATAAACCATATTCAACGCTCGTTCACCATTGGGTAGAGTGATGTAATACATGTAGAATAAGCGATATGCTAACAATATTGTATGCTATCAAATCAAATGAATGGAACCCACGAGAAGGGAATAGAACACGTTTTTATTGCCTGGAAAAGTGTCCTGTATGTATAATAATATAAAATAACTAAAGATGTCTAACAATAAAAATCTAATGTATTCTTGCTGATCTTTTTGGAGAACAATTGGGCCTGGACAAAATTAAATCAGCTCATTTCTTTATCAGAGAACACAAAACTTTGACACATGTCATGTTTTGACAGTTGCCAAATGCGAATTGCATTTTTACAATAGAAACTTAGTTTGAAGCCAGCACTGGTGTTTGTGCACTACCCCATGCTTAAGCACAGGCATGAATCTTTATTTGGCATGCTGGGCCTCTTTTCCTTTTAGCCATAAATTAGATGTTCACAAAGTATTTTTCACTCGGCATACAATCTGAGATCAGTTTCAGCCTGCGTTCTGTTCCCACCACCACTGGATCCACATGCCATTCCATGAAAATGGCTGCAGTGTTGTGGTTTTTTTTCTTCTTCTTTCCTGCTCTTCCTTCTTCGTGAAGACCAGCAGAGCTCCAACTGAGCATGCCCAGAGAGCGCCATGTCAATGCTTTCTACAGAGAGTTGGTCATGTGACCTGAGAAGGGACGGTGCTTGTGCGGGAAGCTAGACTTTAGTCAGTGGAGCTTTACTCTCGCCCTCTTCCTCCTCTTCCCCCATCAATGGAGACCCACAGGCTATGCCAGGTATTGCCATGTTGCTGGAGGGCTCAACATAAAATAGCAGGATTATTATCAGCTTCTCTATTTTGCTGACTCTCTTTTGGGAAAGCCATTGCCAGATATCCGGCTGATCATTTATTTGATTCCCGAAAAAAAATAGGCCAAGGTCTATCTTAGGTTGCTTTTTCCTCTCTCTCTCTCTTTCTCTGTTTCTCTGTCTTTTTCAATGCAACTTCTCATTTTTCATTGTGATTTTGGATTTCTATTCTATTTGATTACAGATGACTGATTCGTCAGTGTGCATGGGTACAGAAGCTGATCAGAAGGCCTTCCTGGCAGTTGTTGGACAGAGGCTCTTTGCAGGCTCTACCAGATATTCTCTCGTACTTCCTGTGACCCTGCTAGAAAAGGAACAAGGGTTTTTCATAGTGGTTTCTTGCATGGTCGGCTGTGAGATCTGCAGATCAAACCCTTTCTGATGTTTACCAGGCATGGCTGCATATCTTATGCAGCTATGAGGAAGAAAAAGGTGGCATATCTTTGGCACTCATTTTCTCTCTGCAGCCTTCTAATGAAGGTGTGGGTTGAAAGGGGGCTTGTTCACAATGCCGTTGTTGTTGTTGTTCCTTCAAACAAACAGTTAGATTTGTTCAAATGGTGTCTCAAGACTTGGACAGCTAGACCTTCTTGTTTTTCCCCTCCACAAGTAATAAATGGTTGGAAAAGTAGCTGATTCTATTATGGTAGATTATTATCCCTGCCTCCTGGATTGAAGATTGAGTTCAGAGGAAGCTCAGAGTTGAAGGTTTTGCTGATAAGTGAAGGCTTTGGCTGTCTCTTGCATGCATGGACAGGTCTGTTTTCATTTTCGTAAGTTGTGTGTTGTACATGGCTACTTTGCTGTGGTTACTTTATTGGAAAAGGCTTATTGGGGTAGTGAAGAGCGCCGTTTCTCCTCTTCCTGTTCGTTCTCTCTCAACTGCTCTCCCCTGCTGTATCCCTTTTGTGGCTCTGTGTCTGCCTCTTGCCGTACAGCCAGTCAAGCAGAAGGATTTGTGCATGGAATGGTAGGCATGAAACTGAAGATTCAGCTTTTTTTTTTGCTTTCTTTAGGTAAATGTGACGTGGGTAGTGCATTCACTACAGTTTACATGTAATCTCAAGAAGACTAGTGGCTCTGATGCAGGGTAGCGCTTTGCCTGGGAATCTGACGTGAATTCAAAATGGCTAATGGGGGGGGGAGGTTGGGGGTGGACGACTTCTGAGCATGCTCCAGTGGTGAGCTTAGTCATCTAGAGGTGTTGTAGTAAAAAAACAAAGCAATTGTTGGACTTCTAATGATCTAGAATGATGATGGCCTGCATGATTAACATGTTTTGAAGCTTTTTAATAGCCATTTTAGTTTGGATTGTTTCCTGGTTTTGAAAAAATGGGTATATAGATAATATACATTTTTAAATTCTATAGTGTAAGCAGGATTAGAACAACATACTGTACCAATTCAGGAAACTAGAACCAGTACTCTGATTGCCTTGAGATTAATCCTGCTTTACCCTACACTTGGAAAAGCTTCTAAAATGCATTTGAGGTTGTTTTGCTTTGAGGGTTTTTTTAAAATTCAATTTTATTTATAATCCTGAGACACATTCAGTTTAATACCACCGAGTAGAAATGACCCAAGTCGAGAGTTACTTTTAGTTAATGCTTGGTCCAAAGATACAGGATGGATCCCTCTTGGCTGTGTAGAAGACAAAGGCTTGGATTAGTCGGGCTAGTCAGTCTATCAGCAGCTCCCATTTTTCACTGTTGTAAATGTTCAAATCATTCTCAGTTTTGGCCTTGAGCACAAGTCTCTCGTGACAGCCCTGCCCTCCTCAGGCTCAGCAGAGATAAAGACCTCTGGGTAGACCAGATCAGATTAAGGATAGCTCACACTCTTGGTTCTGCTTGCTGTTGTTGGACATGACGTCCCTTTTGCCTCCTCATACATCTGCTATATATATATTTTTTGCCAGCCAAACAAAATGGCAGCTTGCTTTCATTGGTGACCTCCTTTAAGAAGAATTAAATAAACATTGAAATTCGAACTGACTGAGCATGCTCGGTTGGAGCTTTAGTAAAGCTGGCCAACAGAGGGAGCTGCTAGGTCACATGACCAGCAAGCTGGGTGAATGTCTGTATACAGGAGAAGGTGGGGGAAAGAAAAAAAAAGAGAAGAACAATCTGTTCGAAGCTCTCGCTCAGCCTTAATGGAGGCCCTCGGTAGAAAGCAGGTATGATGCTCCTGGAAGAGGACCCTTTACAAAGGAACAAGACCTCAGGCCTCTATCCTTGCTGGCTTTGAGTATTTGTTGGTTTTAGGCTGTGCTTTTTTCCACCATCTGCCTTTTATCCCTCCATTCATATTCAGACCATTGGAGAGTGCTAGCTAGAGGGGGAGCTCTCTTGTGACAGACTTCAGATTGAGTCATGCACTGGTCTGGTCCAAGGATTGAACTAGAGACCACTAGGTCTCTTACCAGTGGCTCACAGAGATTGAAGCTAAATGTGGTTGCCTTTAATTCTGGTACAGAGCTGTATGAGTAGTCAGATGGCATGGCTTAAATGTTGGCAGCTTGGGCATTTGCAAAGGAAGAACCCAGTGGATTAGCACAGTCTGGTTTAAGGAGTGCTTAATTAGGTTTTGTGTTAAATGCGAGGCAAAGAAGACGAATGGTCTGCTCTCTGAAGTCTTGAAGAAGACAATCTCTTAGTTTAAAATGCATGCTGTCTTTTGTTCATTAGTTGAGAACGTTCTCTTTTATTTCCTGCGTTTCCTTTTCCCCGATGACTCATGATTGCCACAAGAATGTTGGAAAAAAAGGAGAGAAATGGTTGCAGATATGCCATGCTGTTTGAAAGAAGATAATTGATTCGTGCAGGTTGGGGCCTGTTGAGCTAGCCAGGCCAAGGTTAAATAAAATAATGGCATGCTGAACACAAAAGACGGATGCTGTTTTTTGGTGGTGGTTTATTGACTTTGATTGTTCTTGTTGGGTTTTTTTTAAATTATTTTTGGAAAACTGCTTGCAAAAGAAAGAGAACAAAGAGGCTTTGTCTTTGCTGAAGAGCATGAAACAGATCTTATTTTTGACCCTGATTAGTCTGGTCAGTGTTCTGGTACTTTGTTGGAGGAACCATTGAGATGAGGAAAGAATGCAGAGCTCCAGGTCCACAGTCGTGGACTGTGGTAAAGATTGTTTTACATCAGTACTGGAGATATCTTTGCAAATATGGCCCTTTTTTTTACATAGCGATTGTGTTGTTGATGACATGCATGACTGTGTGCCTTACATGATGCAAATGTCTTTGCATTGTCTCACATGCTAAGTCATCATTCTTTATCACTGGATGGCCAACAGGTGGTCTTTTTGTGAGCTTGTCTTAATTTTTGAAAAATGACCAACTTTGTGTAAGTCTGCTGAAGGTCGTTGTTGGATAATTTCACGATTTATACTGTTGAAATATTTTGAATTCTCTTTAAAGGTGTCCCCACATGCCCAATTCTCATCTCATCTCATTATCTCTAGCCGCTTTATCCTGTTCTACAGGGTCGCAGGCAAGCTGGAGCCTATCCCAGCTGACTACGGGCGAAAGGCGGGGTACACCCTGGACAAGTCGCCAGGTCATCACAGGGCTGACACATAGACACAGACAACCATTCACACTCACATTCACACCTACGGTCAATTTAGAGCCACCAGTTAACCTAACCTGCATGTCTTTGGACTGTGGGGGAAACCGGAGCACCCGGAGGAAACCCATGCGGACACGGGGAGAACATGCAAACTCCACACAGAAAGGCCCTCGCAGGCCACGGGGCTCGAACCCGGACCTTCTTGCTGTGAGGCGACGGCGCTAACCACTACACCACCGTGCCGCCCATGCTCAATTCTACACTAGCATTTAGCTTTGTGTTTCTTTGGTGTAAGGAAGTTGATCAGAGTTGTATTTGGATTTGACCCTCTTCATTAATGTCCGTGCAAGAAATAAGACACGACCATATTCCAAAGTCTCAACTGGAACAATAAGAAAATGAAAAAAAAATATATTGTTTAATATAGTTTAGAAATGTTTAAAAAAAAAATGTGTTCACCTGGAAGACTGAAAAGTGGCTTGTGTTGCCCCAGCATTTGAAACTTGAGCTGTTTTTATTTTTGGAGCAACAGCATGTTGTTCAAATTCACTCGTCCATTAGGTGAGGACAAAGGGTAATGCCAAACAGGCATCTCAAGTATTCCAACATGTGGCCTCGTTTCTAATCTGTACAATTAGGTTAATTTGTATAGCTAAAAATGTATGCCTCTTCCCCCCCCTCACCCCCTTCCAAAAACACTTGACACAATGGGGAGTCGATCAGAATTGATAGATGATCCTCTATTTGCACAAATTATACCCACACGTTCCTTCTGCCATAGAAAAATCCACTGTGTCCTTTTGTATCAGTAAATAATTATGTTACGAAATGGCGGTTGGGAGCAGAGGCCCTTCCCTCCTTCTCCTGTCCTCCATTGGAAATGATCTCTCTCTGGCCTGTAGGGGGAGGGCTTGGGAAGAAGAACAGCACTAGGCAAGGCAATGTTTTTCAGGTTTTGATGATCTAACAGAGCCAAGCTTATTCTTTCTTACTTCTGCTATACGAAATAAAATCCTGAGATTGCCCAAATGAAACCATAGTAGTCCATTGTTTGTGTTTTGCGGAGAGCAAAGTTCATCCCTGAAGTAGCACTGTTTTTGGATTGGGGTCTTTTCTTTGAAACTGAGATGAGATCAGCTGTGGCGCTCCACTGATGTCGTAATATAAGCAATAGGAATGTGCTGATAAGGAAATTCTCGAGTTAAGCTCAGGTTTGAGCCCGTCATACCGGAAAGTTGCAATACATCAGGCTGTTGATGTAAAATAGAACCAACATCTGGATTAGCGTATATTTATGGAACTAAAATATGGAAGTGTTGCGACGTACTGGGCGTCAGATTCTCAAGTTGTAGATATCAGTTTCTTTGTAGCCCCTACATGTCTTTTGAACATGTGACTATTTTCCAAACTACAGGTTTGTTTCACCCAAACGGAGTTCATGTTATGGCTGGTTCAGTGCTTTGTATGGTCTGAAGGACCATGTGTGGCTAGTTCTGTTTGAATGTGTCATTAGCTCCATGTTCAAGACTGATTTTGTTGTGGAAGCCTGAATGTGCAAATTGTTGTATGCCAGGTCACTAGTTTAGAAACAGTTAAAGTTTTAGTGTACTTTGAGTCAATTTACTGTGCTATTTATTTAGATATACATTACATTACTGGCATTTCGTAGATGCTTTTATCCAGAGCAACGTACAACATACCCAGGTGCCTTGCTCAAGGGCACTTCAGCCCACTCCTGCTGGTCCAGAGAATCGAACCAGTGACCTTTTGGTCCCAAAGCTGCTTCTCTAACCTTTAGGCCATGGCTTCCCCCAGATTCACACGGGATCTGCTATTTTTAATCACCACACTCCCATATACCTTAGTTTAAAATCTTGACTATAAGTGCTTGTTGGAAGCCTTATCTATATTTTATTGTTTTCCATTTTAAATTCAGACAGTGTTTGGTTTTGGCTCAACTTTTGGACCAGAGACGATTGAAAAGTGCAAATCCTCTTTTCCCATAAGATGTACTGGAATCTTTACCCAAATGTTAGCTCAGACAGGATGAATAGACTGTTACCCAAGGTTATTTCTACTGAAGGGAATGTATACAGTGTAATTTTACCAAATGTGTGAGCACACAGTCCACAGAAATTCCTAGCACGACTGCTTCAGAAGGGATTAAAATCCCGGAGATATTCTGGTGATAATGACATTACACCACCTCCCCATGTTAAACTAATCCAATCTGAATAGAATTATGATTCAACATGGATCTTTTCACTGTTTTGAGAAATAGTGCAGGGTTTTTCACGGACAGGATTCAGGATGCACAATGCAGGAAGGGAAACCAACAAGGTTGCCTGATGAACTCGGATGTTTTGCACATCAGTAGTATTAAATGAACGTACCAAAACCAGCTCTGGAGCATTGGTGTTTCAGATTCTTTCAAGGATTGATTTCCAGCCCTTTATCTATATATATATTTTTTATTTTTTTTCTGATACGAGCTAATTCACCAGGCCTTTGGGGAAAGCAATATCTTGGCTCAAAGAGAAACCAAGATGGACCAAAAAAAAAAAAAAAAAACAGGTTTGCCAACACTTGGGTCTCTGTGGAAAAAGAGGTATTCATGGAGCATCCATCTTCACAACTCTCGATTAAAGAGGAAGGACATCAAGACCACACTGGAAGCTCGATTTTGCTGAAAGAGAGATTCGTTTTGGATTAAGTGATGCACCCTTTGCTGAGAAACACCTTATGGTTCAATTTGACAGCTTCCCACGTTGTCATTTTTGGTTTTGATGGACCAGAACCTCTCAGGGTTGGTTGGGTGTGGGGGGGACTCTTATTATGAAGTGGCTCCCCTTGTGGTGAGAGAGGGAAACAGAAAGAGGGACCGACCTTTGTTGAGAGAGCAGCTCCAACGAACGGCAGCCATTTTCTGTGTCCTGTGGAAGGCAGCCAGCGTGACTGCCAATCAGATGAGGAGGTCCTGGGTAGCAAAGGCATGGCTGGGGGAGGGGCAGCCAGGGGAAGAGCCTGGATTTTGCTGTAATTACTACACCTTCTGACCTCCTTCCTTTCAGCATGGCTGCTGAAAATCACTACAGTAGATGTTGAAGGCTGGCAAGTGAGTGACTGACTGACTGACTGACTGAGTGAGTAAGAGTGTGCTATGTGTGCTTGTATAACTAGTTCCTTTGCAGTTGCCTCAGTAGATGGAGCTACTTGCCTGCTTCTATCCTGAAAAGACAGCAAGTTTTAGCAAGTGTTTTTCAGGTTTTCTTGATATTATTTTTACTCATTGCTGATCTTGTTAATGGTGACCTGTATGTTTCTCTTGCAGAGTCCATGCATTCCCTCTTTGCTCAATGGTCCTGGATTGATCAATGAACTCGGACAGTGTAGATCTGCTTGCACCATTTTGACTGCCGTCTGACAGGGAACAAGCCATGCTCTGTGTTGAGCAGACCGGTTATGGCAAACTCATTTCTGAGCCATGACACACCAGATTGCTTTGCCTCTTGTGCATTAGATGTCCTCTCTTTTTAAAGTTGTTTGGGCAAGGCAAGTTCAGCGTCACTGCATCCCAGCAGGACGGCGTTCGTGTTAATTAGATCTTTGTTCACTGGTACGCCATTTGCCTGTATGTCTTTTCCTTCACTTTTGTTGAGAGATATTCACATTGAGGCATCAAGGAGGTGCACTGCTGTTTTGTCTTTTTACAAGATTTTTGACCGAACACATTGATGGGGAAGATCAGGTTTTCTGGTCAAAGGCCTTGCACATTGCATGTGAAAAAAGGAGCTATTTGTTGCAGTAGCAGCACTGGTTTTGTCATTTGTGCATTCAGGACTTTGGGCAGGAACCAGACTAGCTCTGGAGATGAGGCACTTCCTCGCTGCAGGGTTGGCTGAGCAGCTGGGACTCTCTACAGTAACTGGGCCAGAGGCCAAATGCAATTATTCAATACAACAGGAGCAACTTAAAAAGAAAGGAGATTGTGTGAGGAAGGTAGAATGAAAGCAAGAGAAAGTTGATCATTGTTAATGGTGGGTCTGAGGAGATCTGGTTTTAGCAGCACATCTTCACTTTCTGTTTGCTCACATTTCAGCAGGAAACAAAGGAACACAGCCAATCATGCTTCCACAATACATCTCTTTCCTGTTTTGTTTTGCCCCCCCCCCCCTCCCCCCCCCCCCTTACATGCACTTGGGACTGATGTTCTTGATTAATTCTCTTGGGCTGTACCAATCTCTCAGGATCATTTGCACTCGGTGTATTTCTTAATAACCCAGCTGTAAAAGGATTCAGTATTCCAATGGAGTCTTTGCCAGCCAGTCAAAGCCCCTGTTGTGGTGGTGTGTTGTTGAGAGATATTCCCCAAAGGATGTTCCATGTTTTTCCCCTTCTCAGTCTCATGCAGACTGATAAAATTGTATGCTTTTGAAGTGTATATGATGAGTTAATCACATACTTGGTTGCGGTTCATACTGTTCATCAGGGCAGAAAAAAGGATTTGATTTTGAGCACTGAAAATTTGGATCAAATTGTCCTGGAATGTGTGGCATAACAGCTAAATTTGATACCATGTTGACTATTAGGACCTACAAAACAGTGTAGATACAACAGGCCTCTTTTTTTAAAGGTAACGGAGTGTATTTTGTTAGCCTTATGCCATTTTTATCCTTTTTTTTTCCCCCAGCCTGCTGCTTTGGTCAAAGGGATCACAGGGGAGAGAGCACCAATGAAGACTGAGACGATGAAAGACTCACACAATGAAGCAGAAGAAGGTAAATTGCTTTTGATTTTATTCTTCATCTCAATAACTCTGATTATCATCATTTGATCCATTTATTTGCTTTGTATCCATGTACAACATGTTATTTTGTCATTTTAGGGCCTGAGGAGCCCTCGATCAAGCGAGTAGAACTTTCTAAAACAGCAGAAGAGCTGAATGGGACCTTTAAGAGCACAGAGTCTGACAAAGCTCAGCAGGACCTTGATGTCCAAAGGTCATCCACCCAGGCGCATGCCATGGAGAATGGACTCTCAGAAACTGATCCTCCTCACGGCTCCACAGTGGGCAGTAATGGATATATTCTCACTAAGGTCCAGGATGACTCGCCAGCTACCCAACACAGGACTAACTGGTCCCCTAAGGGGACTTCGCCCATAGGGTACGCAGCTAAAACACTCCCTCTTTCAGCTACATCCCAAACCCAGGGCCAGGGAGCTTTAAGGACTAACACAAGCACAGGGCCTTGTCTGGCAGAGGGGTGCTTGGAAAATGAGACTAAAAATGGCACTGCTATGAACATGCCTCCACGTGTGACAGTACACAGAGCACGCAAGACCATGTCCAGGCCAGCCTCGAATCACGCACTAAAGGTAATGTGTGGTTCAACTAACAATTTGAAACTTGCTGCATGACATGTATAAAGCTCTAGAAACAAACCATTCAGTAGTAATATGAACCCAGGACCTATAGAACTTGAAATGTAAGAAAGGAAAATGAAGCAGCACACAGCAAAACGAGAGGCAGCCATTAATTTTTTTTCTGTGGATGTGCAACACAGAGCCATGATTTCAGTGGCAAGCGACAAAGCAGCAGCACAAGTGATGTTTGAATTTTCTCAATTCTATGCAAATTAGATATAACATGATAAATCAACCAGTCCAAAGGATTGGCTCAAATATATTCCTTGGACCAATCCGCCAAGAACATATGGTCTTGATGTTTCTTCAGTTCCTCATTCACGGCTTTTAGTTCCTAATGGTAATTAATTCTAATTTACTATTTGACACAAAAAACCCCTATGTAAGAATGGAAGAATAACCAGGGTTTGAGCTTATCTTACCATACCAACCTCTCATCCAATATTTATAGACATTACAAAGAAAGATCAAACTTCGCAGGAAGTCAGAAATTGTTGGTGTATCTGACTACACATAGCTAGTACATACACTTAGGTTGTGCTGCCATTCTGCCAATTAAGCTAGTATGAAGTCTAGCACATTTTTCTCACCATTCACACTGATAAGTGCATTTCAGTGTCTTACAAAAGTATTCACCCTCCTTGGTTTTGTCGCATTACAAGCTGGAATTAAAATTTTTTTTTTTTTTTTGGGGGGGTAGCACCATTTGATTTACACAACATGCCTACCACAAGAAAACATGTTTGGAGTTTTCCAAACAGCATGTGGCAGACTCCCCAAACACATGGAAGAAGATTCTCTGGTCAAATGAGACTAAAATTGATCTTTTCGGCCATCATGGGAAATGCCATGTGTGGCACAAACCCAACACCCTGAGAACACTATTCCTACAGTGAAGCATGGTGGTGGCAGCATCATGCTGTGGGGATGTTTTTCATCTGCAGGGACAGGAAAACTGGTCAGGATTGAAGGAAAGATGGATGGCACTAAATTAGGCCTGACGGCAAACAATCGATTAATCGTTGGTCGACCAAAAAATTATTAGCCGACCAAAATTCCATTGGTCGATTGGTCGCAGGGAAAAAAGCCGCGTCTTGTCAAAGGGCTGAAGGGCTTTTAATTTGACGGGCATGATAAAGGAAGTCGTGACACTAATTTACTGTTGGTGATTTTTTTTTTAACACGGGCAGACAGCATGTCTGGAAGGAGCTCTAAAATATGGGATCATTTCGAAAAGAACAAAGATGACCCAAAGAGGGTTACGTGCAGAATTTGCAAAAAAACATTCGCCTTTCATTCTTCCACGACGAACATGCTTTACCACCTCAACCATGTAAGTAGCCTACTAGCCTAGCTAGCCTACCCCTTGCAACCTGAAGTTTGATTGCAATACGTAGGCCTACTGGTTACTGGCTACTGGTAAAGCTAAATTATCCAGCTCACTGTTTTACAATCTCTCTACAGGCGCATCCACTTTATTGCGATGAGCCAGCCTCCTCCACGGCATCATCATCCTCATCCTCATCACTGACTCCGCAAAAGCTCGTAATGAAACCTTCTCTATCTGAAAAAAGGAAGAGAGACATAACTGACAAAATAGCTGATTTCATCGCGCTGGACATGCGACCTGTGAATATCATCAGTGGTGAGGGATTTAAAAATCTAATTGAATACCTCGAGGGGGGGGGGGCGATTAGTCGATTAGTCGGAGTGAATGCACGACCACTGGTCGACCAAGAAAATCCTTGGTCGGGGACAGCCCTACACTAAATACAGGCCAATTTTGGAGGAAAACCTGTTTGAGTCGACAAGAGGTTTGAGACTGGAACGAAGGTTCACTTTCCAGCAGGACAATGACCCTAAACATACTGCTAAAGCTACATTGGATAGACTTCAGGCGATTACATGAAATTCAATTACGATTACTTCTAAAATTTAGATTACAGTTATGATTACATCACATGTACTACAATTGCAATTACAATTATGATTACTTGAGCACAATTACGATTACAGCAAATACTATGCCAAATTCTGTCATGGACAAGTGCTTTTGACCTATTTGTGGACAAATTTGGGCACTTATGTGCAATACTATTCAATCAATCAAATGATGAAAATAAAGAAAAAAAGTGTTAGTTTTACTTGCAACATTTATTATAATTTTTCATTATGAATGTTTTCACATAGTCTCTATTATTAATGTAAAACTGGCCAGTGTACATTAAAGTGCAAGAGACTATTGCCATGTACACACGTAGCCGGGTATTTTTAAAACCGAACATTTCCCCCCCCTCCGTTTATAAAAATGTTTTATCCACACCACCTCGTCTTCGAAAAAAATCCCTTCCACACATAACCGAACATCTGCGTTTTCAATCACATTCATAAGCATTCCAAACCTGTAGATGGTTATTTCCCCAAATCCTACCCCCTAATCACATCGCCTGTGCTCTTGGAGCAGTAGTTGGGCTTCTAAAATTAAACATGTAAATAGCACCTGCACAATAATTAACGCTTTCAAGGCACTACTCCGATCCATTACTCTCTAGCTAGCCGCACACTACGCCGATTTTCAGCGTACCGAGCCAACTGAAGTCGCGAGTCAGGCGTAAACACTAGTTTTCGATGGTACCGACTCATCTCACAGCCGATTCGAAAAACTAATCGGGAGCCAGACTGATCGGCGAGAGTCGCTAGCAATAGCCAATCATATCTTTCGCATATAACACGTGACATCATTAAACACAATTTCTAGCGCGAGAAATACGTGTTGGTAGCACCTAATGCAGGTATATACTGTAATTCCATAGACTGAAGCTTTATCCATAGACACAGTGGGCTGGAAAGCCACTCTGCTCAAGTTGTGTGGCTGAATTCCAAATCGCTTTAACTCCCCTATATAAGTGCACTATTTAAGGTTGGAAATAATAGCTCATGCAGCCTAGATAGTGCGCTACATATTCCATGTTGTGTCATTTGTAATTCAGCCTGTAGCATCTTCAAGTGTTGGATTTAACAGTAACTATATCCAATAGCCAATCACAAAGCTATTAAGTTGTCACGTGTCGCTTCAATCGCGACTGCACTCGTCAACAGTCGGGGGATATGTGCGTGCCCTGTCGGGAGTCGGCTCTGAAATGGGTCTGTTCGGTATCGCGTGGATCGCCGTGGTGTGCGGCTAGCTTAAGTCCATGCTTAATCTGGCTTCTGCAGTAAACAAAGGTTGCACGTTTGACGTCAGGGCAGATTTGTTGTCATTTTTTTTGGCGCAGATTGTGATGTTCTAAAACGCAAACCTCCGGTTATCTCTGTCTACACGAAAAGGCATACACGGAGTTTTCAAAAATCTTCACTTTGCCCGGAGTTTTTTTAAATATTCGTTTTTGATGTGTTTTCATGTGGATGACAGGCCAAAACGTAGAAAAATATCTTCGATTTAGCAGATACCCGGCTACGTGTGGACGGGGTCTATATGTGAAAACAGACATAATTTCTTTCTTCTATTTGTGATGAGCAGATCGGTTGATGGGTGTGCTGTAGTGCATACACAGGAAAAATGACTGAAGTTTTTTCCAGAGTTAAAAGTATTTTCCGCAAAATAGTTAATTTTGCTCAATTTTGAATGTAGAGAGTAAAATTTGGAGTTGGAGTGGGAGCAAAATTAGAGTAATTGTGTAACAGAGTTGGTTGTGGCTCTGAACTGAGTAAAATAGTACAAGTGTTAATTTCAAGATGCACTGAATAGAGTCAAATACCAGATAAATGAAGCTGTTGTAAAAATCAGTTTTAGAACTGTGTTGGAATGTGTGGGGAAAAAAACAAACAAACATGACCTTACCCATTGGGACTGGCTTGACCTCATGGGATTAAGGGTTGGCAGTGGGAGGGGTTTTCACTCCTCTTCTCATTGAATATGAAAAATCTTTAACTCTTCTCAGTGAATACCCCTCCCACTACCAACCCTTTATCCCAAAACAATAGGACATACATTTTTTGATGGCCAGTCAATTGGCCAAATCAATGGAGCAGATTTAAGTTTTGGTGCTTGATCCATTCCTATGGCCAAGTTTACATTAGACCGTATCTGTCTCGTTTTCTTTGCGGATGCGCTGTCCGTTTACATTAAACCGCTGGGAAACGGGAATCCGCCAGGGTCCACGTATTCAATCCAGATCGTGTCTGGTCTGGTGCTGTGTAAACATTGAGAATATGCGGATACGCTGTGCTGAGCTCTAGCTGGCGTCGTCATTGGACAACGTCACTGTGACATCCACCTTCCTGATTCGCTGGCGTTGGTCATGTGACGCGACTGCTGAAAAACGGCGCGGACTTCCGCCTTGTATCACCTTTCATTAAAGAGTATAAAAGTATGAAAATACTGCAAATACTGATGCAAATACTGCCCATTGTGTAGTTATGATTGTCTTTAGGCTTGCCATCCTTCCACTTGCAAGTGGTAAGTGATATGCGCTGGGATCACACACACAGCGGCTCGGTCTCGAATCACAGCTTGTGCACTTCACTCGCGCGCTCTGTGAGCTGCGCAGGGCCGGAGTGCGCACCCTCCAGAGGGCACTCGCTGTTCAGGGCAGAGTGATTTGGAGCGCAGGATGCCTGCGGAGCCGAGCGTATCCGTGTATTGGTGTTGCTGTGTGCACGCAAATCGTGTATTGGTGTTGCTGTGTGCACACTAATCGTTTTAAAAACGTTAATCTGATGATCCGCTGATACGGTCTAATGTAAACATGGGCTAAGACTGAACACAATCACCTCACGTGACCAAAACGGTTCATCACAATGGGTAAGGTCATGTTTTTTCACACATTCCAACACAATTCTAAAACTGCTTTTTACAACATCTTCATTTGTTATTTTTTTAAAGTACAATCATGACATACATACTACATAGATATTATTGTAGCTGAACTTGTGCTGAATACAAAAAGTCATATGACTTTGAAAATACTGCTTAGATTTGTTGAAATTGATGATAAAATTAGAGCATAGTAAAATCATTAGAGTGCCAGAAAATACCCTCAGACCCCAGAGGGTTTAAGTCTACTGACCTTGCAGGTAAATGGACCAAATACCCCTTTTCCACCAAATCAGTTCCAGGGCTGGTTCGGGGCCAGTGCTGGTGCTGCTTCACAACTTGTTCAACTTGCGAGCCAGCTGAGAACCAGTTTGCTTTTCCATAGCCCGCGGTGCCACGTCATTACGTCGCTGTATACGTCATTACGTCGCTGTATACGTCAGTTACGTCGCTACGTTTGCTTAAACCTTGGCGCGAATATCGAAGCAAAAACAACACGAAAGAAGCAGCAGCGGCAACAACAATAATAATAATGGATGACTTCGCGTTTGTACAGCTGCTGCTTCTTGTCGCTTAAAAATGGCGATCTTCCGCGGTCTTATTGTTGTTGGTCTTAACAACTCCGCCCCCCTGCTGACGTAAGCGGTTCTTTCCTCTGGCCCAGCAGAGAGTTGGTGCTAGCTTGGAACCGGTTTTTCTGGCCCCAGAGCCAGTTCTTTGTCAGTGGAAACAGAAAACCCGGTTCCAAACTAAGCACTGGCCCTGAACCAGCTCTGGAACTGCTTTGGTGGAAAAGGGGCAAAAGATGCTCAGTATACACAAGGTACCAATGTTCTTCACTTGTATTTTTACCATCATGTAATTTTGTTCTACTTATATGATTACCATTATCGGTACCTATGATTACTATTACCGGTACCTACGATTATGATTACAATTACAGCATGTTTCCTGAGTACGATTACATTATGATTACATATAAAAGTAATCGATTACAATCAATTACGCTTACAATTATGATTACCCCATGTCTAACACTGGAGTGGTTTAAAGGGAACCATTTTAATGTCTTGGTACCGGCGAGTGACCTAGTGGTTAGCGTGTCCGCCCCTCAATCGGGAGATTGCGAATTCTACTCACGGTCGGGTTCTGCCAAAGACTATCATAAAAATGGTACCTACTGCCGTCTGGCAAGGCATGCTGCAATACAGATGTGAGTGGGGAGCCAAACTCTCGTGGTTACCAGAGGACTAGCCCCCCACTGTAACCCTAGCTATGTAATAGGCGAGAGGCCGAAGGCTACGGAAACGGAGATCGGTGCCGCCCTATGCGCCACATGGCGTGGGAAGGACTTTGATTTTAATGTCTTAGAATGGCCTAATCCAGGGCTTTTCAAAGTGTGGGGCGCGCCCCCCCCGGGGGGCGCGAGAGTTCTTCAGGGGGGGCGCAACGTGAGAGACAAAATGGATCGATTTTTAGTACCTAAAGCTACAGGGAGTGAGGAGACAAAGTCTGGGCCAAGCAAAAAACCAGAGCCTCCAGGATGTTGTGATTTGCAACTTCAGCGCAAATTCAACCAATCCCCGCGAATTCAGGGTGGTGTTGCAATTATATCCAATCACCGCAACTTTCCTGCAAATTTGACCAATCGTTGGCGTCGTCTTGAGATGACGTCGACAAACTACCTTCCGCCTTACTTCCGTGTGTTCAAGAGAAGCAGCATGCACGTCGTGTTGCCAGATTAGACGATTTCAAGTGCATTTTGACGGGTTTTGAACATATTTTGGACTGGAAAACATCAGCAGTATCTGGCAACACTGAAAGTGTGTTATGTTTACAGTAAAGGACTGTGTGCACTTTATTTATTTTTTACTTAATACAAGAAGTTAATGGATGCCAACATTTTTGCCAAAATGGTATTTTATTTTCCATTGTTTAGGCAGCTTCAGCATCATACTGTGAGATTCTGTTCAAATTGTTTTTTTCTTCTATGAAGCCTGAGCCATTTATTTTATTAGTTTATAATTATTGTTTAATTTAGTCTTCAGGAGAGACTGCCTGCACACAGTACTAGTATTAATATTTTTTTTCTTAAATGAAAGCTGAGGCATTTATATTATATTTTAAGGTAACTTCATGTTGTGCTGTGAGGTTCTCTGCACTTTAACTTTAGAACCAACAGGTGCATTTGGATAAGTAAAGCCGATTTTTCTGCATTTTTGTAGTTCTGGTAATCTTTTATATTGGTAAAGTTGTTTATAGGACCATTTCTCTTTGTTTTTTTAATCAATAGTTTTTCAGTAATAACTTAATATTTAACATATCACTCAATTTTAATCACAAAAAGAGAAAATCGCAACAATTTCTCGCAACTTTCACTTCCTCCCGCAATGTAATCGCAACAAAAACCTAAAAAACACCGCAACTTTCATCGCAATTTTTTTGGAACACCCCCCCCCCCCCCCCCCCCCCCCCCCCGGCAACATCAGACATTTTAGTCCGCAACAATCACAAAAAAGGCCCGCGGAATCCTGGGGGACTGGAAAAAGAAGGAAGTATGACCACGATTATTTAAAGTTTGGATTTTCATGGACTGGATCTGAAGATGCTCCACTGCCACAGTGTGTTGTCTGCCAAGAGGTGCTAGCTAACGATGCTATGGGATGTTTAAAATGTGTAAAACAAGATGTTTTAAAAAGCACAGATGTTTAAAATGTGAAAAAGAAAAAAATAACGTGTACAACAACCATTTTTTAAAAATACGAATGGAACATTAAGTATAGCAACAACAAAAATTGTAAGGGGGGGGGCGCTGTTGTTTATTTGCTCTCCGAGGGGGGGCTGACTCTCCCACACTTTGAAAACCCCTGGCCTAATCAAAGCCCAGACCTCAATCCAATTAAGAATCTGTGGTATAACTTGAAGATTGCTGTACACCAACACAACCCATCTAACTTGAAGGAGTTGGAGCAGTTTTGCCTTCAGAAATGGGTAAAAATCCCTGTGGGTAGATGTGCTAAGCTAATAGAGACATACCCCAAGAGACTTGCAGTTGTAATTGGAGCAAAAGGTGGCTTGACGAAGTATTGACTTTGGGGGGTCAATACCTATGTACACTCCAGATTTCTGTGTTTTTTTTTTTTTTTTGGTTTTGTGTCCCCCCCCCCCCCCCCCCCCCCAATCTTAATTATTGTTTGTGTCACAATAAAACAGTTTTCACCTTTAAAGTGGTAGGCATGTTGTGTAAATCAAATGGTGCTAACCTTCCAAAATCCATTTTAATTCTAGCTTGCAATGCGACAAAACAGGACAAGCACCAAGGGGGATGCATACTTTTGCAAGACACTGCATTTAATTTGTGTTTTACCTCGTTCACTTTAGAAGTTGTATATAGCTGCTTCTGTATCTCTGGACAGTGCACACCAACAAGCAACAATAGCATTCACAACATTCCCAAAAGAGGCGAAACTACAAGCGACACGAGAGACTTGTCACCTGCTAGTGCAAACACATGGTTGTTTCACAGTTGTCTGATTTTACTGTTATGTAAATCCAGAGTTAAACTTATGCATTTGACTTCTGCAGGTTTTAAACAGGGAAATAAAAGAGCCAAGCGTGGTGAAAGGTGAGGGTGTGGACAGACCCGAAGCTCAACTGCCTGTGCAGGCTCCTCCCACTCAGAACCAGCTACCTCAGAAGCAACCTGATGCCACACCAGCACCAATCGCCACACCAGCCAAGCCACACACAGGTTACATACGAATCTGGCATATTCTTATCAGCTTGTTTTCAGTACAGCAGGCACTCTAAGTCATTTTAGTGAGCTCTGGAAATATTGGTGCATATTTCTTCATGAAAACTTTAAATTAGTAAATAACATGTAATAACTAATGTTTAGGAAAGAAAGTTTCCTAAAATTCATATTTAGCGAAGGCTTGGCTAGAATAACAGCACCGAGTCTCTTCCTGGAATAGATCTTGGACCACTCCTCCAGACAGACCGTTTGAATTTCCTTTAGAATTGTAGGTTTGTGTATGTGGACTGTCTTACAGTTAAAACTCATGTAAAGTACACAAGTCTACACACCCCGGTTAAAATTGCAGGGTTTTTTTATGCAAGAAATGAAATGGAGATGACCAAGCAATAAAATTCAGGTAAAAAACTTGGGACGAACAAAATTTCCTGTACTCTGAGGAGGGGAGGGACGGCATACTCTGTCTGTCCCCAGTCACTCACAGCGACACTAGCCAGTCTCCGACATCTCTGAGTACACACAGTGCTCCTTTGAACGTCTTAAGCTACCTTACGAAATTGCATGAGGAAGCTTCTCTTGTATCTGAGGAAGCACATGCTAGCCCCACCCTTCCCGGTTGGTAGGTGTTGTGTGATATGGTGGTGGCTGGGAATCGAAACCATCTGAGTGATTCTGATCAACCCGAAGTGAAGTTCACCTTGACATATATTTGTGGTTTCATCTGTCTACCAAAGCAATGGTCCACAAAGCACATGCAGGATCTCGTTGTTGAAAAGTATTGATGAGGAGAGAGGTAAAAAAGAATTTTGAAAATATTAGATATACCATCGGACACTGAAGGCCATCAACAAGTGGAGAAAATGAGGCTCCTAAATGACTTTACTAGGAACAGGATATACACCAAAACCCTGCTATAACGAACTCCTTGGGGGATGTCCCGAAAAGTTTTGTAATACTGAAATGGACCCACTTGTCACTCCAAACGCTCATGTTAGATGCGGAATTTTAGGTGGTGTTTACATTAGACCGTATCAGCAGATCATCAGATTAACGTTTTTAAAACGATTCGCGTGCACACAGCAACGCCAATACACGATTCGCGTGCACACAGCAACGCCAATACACGGATACGCTCGGCTCCGCAGGCATCCTGCGCTCCAAATCACTCCGCCCTGAACAGCGAGTGCCCTCTGGAGGGTGCGCACTCCGGCCCTGCGCAGCTCACAGCGCGCACGAGTGAAGCGCACGAGCAGTGATTCGGGACAAATAGCAGGAAGTGAAAGTCCGCGCCGTTTTTCAGCAGTCGCGTCACATGACCAACGTGGCATGACCAACGCCAGCAAATCAGGAAGGTGGATGTCACAGTGACGTTGTCCAATGACGACGTCAGCTAGAGCTCAGCACAGCGTATCCTCGTTCCTCAATGTTTACATAGCACCGGATCAGATACGTAATGGATTGAATACGTGGGCCCTGGCGGATTCAAGTTGTTCCGCCTGTGGAGTCGTTTCCCGGCGTTTTAATGTGAACAGACAGTGCATCCGCAACGAAAACGAGACGGATACGGTCTAATGTAAACACCACCTTAGGCACATTCTCCTTATCACAAATTTCTTCCTTCGAGTCACTATCACAGATCATTGACTGAGTTAAAGGATCACAAATGGAGGTGGTGATTTCTTTGTTTGTTATGGAAATGATGGAGGTTACCGGTGTATTGAATCAGAAGAAGCTTTATTGCCAAGTAATTGTTGCAACTACAAGGAATTTGGCTTGGAGTTAAGGTGCTAAATAAATAAATACTAAATAAAGACAGTCTATCCTAATAAAGGAGCTACATAACGGTCTATTATAAGATATTAAGAAATAAGAGCTAAGTAAACAAGATAAAAATAAGATAAAATAAATAAACTGTGCAAATCAGGTAACCAATAAGATAAATGTGCAAATCAGGTAAATAACTGGGGGGGCAGAGTAAATGGGGTCACTGGTCTTGTTTATTGAGGTGGGGGGGGCAGAGTGGGCTAGGAGTCTGAGGTATGGTACTGGCGGGGGAGGCAGAGTAAGTGGGGGGTCACTAGTCATGTTTGAGGTCAGCAGTGGTAGGAAAGAAACTGTTTCTGTGGCCTGAGGTTTTGGTCTTGATGGACCGCAGCCTCCTGCCGGAGGGGAGTGTCTCAGAGTTTATGTCCAGGGTGGGAGGGATCATCCACAATCTTTCCTGCCCGCCTCAGTGTCCTGGAGGCAAAAAAGTCCTCAAGTGAAGGTAGGCTGCAGCCGATCACCTTTTGTGCCGAGTGAATGATGCCCTGTACATTGTTGTAAACGTCCACCCACTGACTCATTATGTTTTCTAAAGCTTCACCGGTCAGTTCATTCATGTGCTGCAAATCACCGATGACGTCGTTATGATGTCGTGCCGTGGGGCTGGGTGGGGGGTATAAATATGCTGTCGGTATGCTTTAACTAGGTGTTAAGTTTAGCGGTATCTGCAGTCATTTCGTCCTTTTATCAGTCCTTTGATCACCGTTCTCAATAATTATTAGTGATCGACACCTAATGCCCAGGTCAGACGGCAGGCTGCGACTAGTTTTCAACTACTTGTGTCTACCTGCGATAAAATCAATGCAGATAATAGCAGAGTGTTGCAGAGGGTCTTTAGCAGAGGCAGGTTGACGCAAGTGGATCATGATCCGTTTGCATTTCAGCTCGATTCGCTTCCAATCGGTGCAAATAGCAGGTTGACGCATGTAGAGGCAGGTGGTCGTGCAACGCTTGAGCAACCAAGCGCAGGTTGAAGCAGGTAATGGCAGCTTGACACAGAGGAAGACAAGTCTTTAGAGATGGCTGTGATGCATCGCAGGTGCACGCAGACTGCACCTGCAAATAGTTTACAACAACCTGCGAGCAATCTTATGGCCTTATATATTTTTTTTAAAGGTTTTCTGTCCGCTGCGTCTGCTTCCGACTGGTTGATTCAGCTTAAAAACTCTGCGTCTTGCGATGCATCTGACCACAACAAAGGATTTGACTCAAAACGCCTACGTCCACCTGCGATCGGTTGCCACCTGACCGATCGCAGGTCGCAGCATGCGTCTTTCTGCCGTCTGACCTGGGCATAAGCGAGGCTAGTTAAACCTTTGTTTTATGGTGTTAACATGTCTTGTTAACTTGACTGTGGACTTGATTACTTATTGTTTGTCTCTGGTGGGAAGAGGAACATGCGTCTCAGTGTGTCATGTAAGAAGGCGAATGACGGATGTAATTGCAGGAAGAGTGTTTATTTAAAAACAGGTAGGCAAACAGTTCAAAAGTGTAAGACAAAGGTAGGGTCGTGAAACAGGCAATGGTCAAGCGAAGCACAAACGGAATAGTTGAGGCAAAGATGAAAGCCAGAGTCCAAATACATAAAACAAAGTCAAAATCAGAAAGGCAATAAACAGATACAAGGCTTGGTAATGTGAGACACTCAGTACAGCATGTATACTTCACCAAGTCTGTGCATTTAGAGCCCTTATAAGCGCATACTGTGATTGTGCTCTAATCTGGAATAGATGCATTGTACAACCCTGATTCCAAAAAAGTTGGGACAAGGTACAAATTGTAAATAAAAACGGAATGCAATGATGTGGAAGTTTCAAAATTCCATATTTTATTCAGAATAGAACATAGATGACATATCAAATGTTTAAACTGAGAAAATATCATTTAAAGAGAAAAATTAGGTGATTTTAAATTTCATGACAACAACACATCTCAAAAAAGTTGGGGCAAGGCCATGTTTACCACTGTGAGACATCCCCTTTTCTCTTTACAACAGTCTGTAAACACCTGGGGACTGAGGAGACAAGTTGCTCAAGTTTAGGGATAGGAATGTTAACCCATTCTTGTCTAATGTAGGATTCTAGTTGCTCAACTGTCTTAGGTCTTTTTTGTCGTATCTTCCGTTTTATGATGCGCCAAATGTTTTCTATGGGTGAAAGATCTGGACTGCAGGCTGGCCAGTTCAGTACCCGGACCCTTCTTCTACGCAGCCATGATGCTGTAATTGATGCAGTATGTGGTTTGGCATTGTCATGCTGGAAAATGCAAGGTCTTCCCTGAAAGAGACGTCATCTGGATAGGGGCATATGTTGCTCTAGAGCCTGGATATACCTTTCAGCATTGATGGTGTCTTTCCAGATGTGTAAGCTGCCCATGCCACATGCACTAATGCAACCCCACACCATCAGAGATGCAGGCTTCTGAACTGAGCGCTGATAACAACTTGGGTCGTCCTTCTCCTCTTTAGTCCGAATGACACGGCGTCCCTGATTTCCATAAAGAACTTCAAATTTTGATTCATCTGACCACAGAATAGTTTTCCACTTTGCCACAGTCCATTTTAAATGAGCTTTGGCCCAGAGAAGACGTCTGCGCTTCTGGATCATGTTTAGATACGGCTTCTTCTTTGAACTATAGAGTTTTAGCTGGCAACGGCGGATGGCACGGTGAATTGTGTTCACAGATAATGTTCTCTGGAAATATTCCTGAGCCCATTTTGTGATTTCCAATACAGAAGCATGCCTGTATGTGATGCAGTGCCGTCTAAGGGCCCAAAGATCACGGGCACCCAGTCTGGTTTTCCGGCCTTGACCCTTGCGCACAGAGATTCTTCCAGATTCTCTGAATCTTTTGATGATATTATGCACTGTAGATGATGTGTTCAAACTCTTTGCAATTTTACACTGTCGAACTCCTTTCTGATATTGCTCCACTATTTGTCGGCGCAGAATTAGGGGGATTGGTGATCCTCTTCCCATCTTTACTTCTGAGAGCCGCTGCCACTCCAAGATGCTCTTCTCTTTTTATACCCAGTCATGTTAATGACCTATTGCCAATAGACCTAATGAGTTGCAATTTTGTCCTCCAGCTGTTCCTTTTTTGTACCTTTAACTTTTCCAGCCTCTTATTGCCCCTGTCCCAACTTTTTTGAGATGTGTTGCTGTCATGAAATTTCAAATGAGCCAGTATTTGGCATGAAATTTCAAAATGTCTCACTTTCGACATTTGATATGTTGTCTATGTTCTATTGTGAATACAATATCAGTTTTTGAGATTTGTAAATTATTGCATTCCGTTTTTATTTACAATTTGTACTTTGTCCCAACTTTTTTGGAATCGGGGTTGTAATTAGTCCTAATGGTGTCGTGCATTTTGAGTGCCGGTGTGCATGGATATGACACAGTGGTGATGTTTTCTTGAAGACTCCGACTCAGTGTCACGAAAGGTGGAGGACACAAACTTAGTTTGTTATATGCGAAAATTTGTAGTACGAGTGCATTATAGCGGGGTTGCAGTGTATCTCCAAAATTTAATGAAAGGTCAAGACGCAAATTAATCAGAGTGGCTGCCAGGAGATCTAAATTAACAGTAAAGGAGCTGCTGCAGGAATGGTTGCCAAGTACTGCTCGATCCCTACATCCAGCAACAATCTTTGATATTCTTCATGTATTGGCTATGGGGAAGCCTGTAGTTAAAAACCATCCAACCTTCCTAAATTTTGACAGAATGTGACAAAATGTGTTCTGGTCTGATGAGCCCAAGGTAGAAACTTTTTGGGCATAATTCTCAAAAATCTGTTTGTCATAAAAACAAGACAGTTTATCACCGAAAGAACACGATGAAGCATGGTGGTGGCAGCATCATGTTATGGAACTGCTTCTATTCAGCTGGAACTGGGGTTCAAGATGGGGGGAATCATGGATGTTAGACAGCTGAAAGT
Source organism: Neoarius graeffei (assembly GCF_027579695.1). Classification (NCBI taxonomy): domain Eukaryota; kingdom Metazoa; phylum Chordata; class Actinopteri; order Siluriformes; family Ariidae; genus Neoarius; species Neoarius graeffei. Next base: position 12,659,900 of record NC_083580.1, read on the forward strand.
GAAGACACTTCATCTTCTAGCATGATGAAGAACTAAAACGCAAAACCAAGTCATCAAAGGACATGGCTTCAGAATATGGTAAATATCTTTGAATGGCCTAGTCAGAGCCCAAATCTAAATCCTGTTGAAAATTTGTGGAATGAAGAAGGCTGTGCAAATGTGATTCCCTCACAATTTGATAGATCTTGAATAGATATACTGAGAGAGATTCTCTTCTTAGCAAACTTTTAGACTTCTGAAACTTTTCTTTTTACAGCCCTGATTGTGCCTAATGGAATTTTTTTTTCTTCTGTTCATTACCAGATTGTGCATGCTGGCAGCCATCTGTCTTTTTTTTTTTTTTTTTTTTTTTTTTTTGTTGTTGTTGAACGCGTTTTGGTTTTCCTCATTGTGTGATAGATAACAAAGTGAGTTTACATGTGAGCAACCTCGAATAAAATCTGAAATATTACAACCCTCAATCCAAAAAAGTTGGGATGCTGTGTAAAACGTAAATAAAACCAGAATGTAGTGATTTGCAAATCCTTTTTGACCAATATTCAATTTAATACGGTACAAAGACAAGACATTTAGATATTTTAATGTTCAAACTGATATATAAACTTTATTTATTTTTGTTAATATACACTCATCATGAATGTAATGCCTGAAACACTTTCCAAAAATTTGGGATGGGGCATGTTTAGGCCACACCAATTTAATTAGTTGGTTCTCTGATTTTTTCAGGAAAAATATGAAGCGAGCGAGCGAAATAAAAATAAAATAAAATAAAAAAAAATGCTCTGATGGTAAAATTAGCGGTGGAAATAGAGGGTAGTCATACGCATGTATCTCACGCTCACTACACAACAGTCAGCAGCCCTGCTCAAGAGGGATGCTACCCAGAATAAATGAACAAGGGAATAAACCCAGTAGGCCTACAGTAAATTTGTCATGTATTGTCCTTGTCAGCAGGGCTAGCTCTGGCTGCACATCTTTTATCAGGCAAACCAGTAAACAGAGGCTAAATAAACGATTGAATTACAGTCAGTTGAACATCTACAATGCACAGAAAAAAAGATTTGACCAGGAGTAGGCTACTTCTGATAGCTAAATACTTCGAATGATTTTTTGTTTGCCCCTCACATCAATCAATGAAATATATAAATCAAATCCACCTCCACAGAGTTGTTGTCCAAGTTGGCACATCGCAGGGTAAGAAGCTCACGGCATCTTGAGTACAACTGTGCAAAGTTTTCCCCCTCTTGAATTTCGACACACCCGTCAAAGATTTTACGCTTCTGTTCACTGAATATCCTAACAATCTCAAACACAGGCTTTGCAGGATTCCCCTCCACAGGCATGTTTCTTCCACAAGTCTTTATCTAAAGTGAAAGGGGCGATTTGATTGGTTTTCGACGTCACGTGACCTCAACCTGCAGTCTTCAGTATTTTGAACCATCAGCCACGATGTTTTTCTGTTGGTGGGAGTTTGACTTCGATTTTTTTTTTTCATTTTGCATTTTCTTCAAGCAGCGATTCCGAGAACCAACTAATCGAATTGGTGTTGCATCACTTTTTAGCAACACTCAATAAGTGTTTGGGAACTGAGGACACTAATTGTTGAAGTTATTAACGTGAAATTCTTTCCTATTCTTGCTTTATATACGGCTTCAGTTGCTCAACAGTCCGGGGTCCCCGTTGTCATTTTGTGTTTTATAATGCTCCACACATTTTGAATGGGAGACAGGCAGGCCAGTTTAGCACCTGCGCTCTCTTACTACGAAGCCATGCTGTTCTAATGTGCGGAATGTAGCTTGGCATTGTCTTGCTGGAATAAGCAGGGTCATCCCTGAAGATGGCATCATCTGAATGGTAGCATATATTGCTCCAAAACCTATAGGTGCCTTTCAGCATTTATGGCGCCTTCACAGATATGCAAGTCACCCCCCCTACCATTACAGATGCTGCCTCGTGAACTTTTGTGCCGGTAACTGTCTGGATGGTTCTTTTTCTCTTTCTGAACATTGTTGATGTATGGCTTTTGCTTTTACTTTGAGAAACACTGTTCTTAAACTCTTGGACTATTTGCTCATGCAGTTTTTCACAAAGTGATGAATTTTGCGCCATCCTTGCTTGTGAACAACTGAACCTTTACAATTACCAATTAACCTGTTTACCTGTAGAATGTTCAACATAAGTGTTTTTTGAGCATTCCACAACTTTCCCAGTCTTTTGTTGCTCCTGTCCCAACTTTTTTGGAACGTGTTGTAGGCATCAAATTCAGAATCAATATATACAGTAGCCTATTTACCAAAAAAAAAAAAAATTTATCAAGATTTCAATTTGAACATTGGCTTGTATTTGTATAGTATTCAATTGAATATACGTGGAAAATGATTTGCGTTCTGTTTTTATTTCCATTTTAAAGAGTGTCCCAACTTTTTTTTTTTGAAGTCAGGGTTGTAAAAGAAACAATTATTAAATATTAAATCTCAAATATTACAGTGTCCTTGAGAAAAAATATTTTCCCAACAGGGTGCCGGTACTAATAGAGCTGACTGTGGAGGAAAAAAAAAACTTAACTGTAAATGAATTAAACCAGCCTAACTGGTGTATGTTAGGGAAAAAAAAAAAGAATCAGACACACACCAGATCTTCAAACTGGTTGATTTGCATTAGATGTGTTGGTATTTGACTGCAGACTTTTGTTTACTCAATAGCATCTGTGTTGAGGAAGAAGAAGAGAAAGATGGGAACATATAGCCTTGTTCCCAAGAAGAAGACCAAAGTGCTAAAGCAGCGCACGGTGCTGGAGATGTTCCAGCGTGTGCCCCAGTCTCCGCCCACTCCTCAGGTCTGCATTCCAGACACACCAGCTCTACATAGAGCCTTGATGTATCTTGAAGCTTGGGTTATTTTTGTGCACTCTTTCACCAGCAGGTTCAGCCAGGGAGGTTCAGTGCAGTCTTGGCCCTTGCTTGTGCTTCATGTTTTAGTCAGAGTTATTTTATTGATGGGTGTAGACAGTGGGTGTTTTTGAGCCGTCATGGACTTGTGGGTGGGTACGTTCAACAGGTCTCTTTGCAATCTGTTGCTCTGCAGCAGCCAAAAGAGGCCATACAGGTGAACGGGGATCGAGCAGAGAACGAGTCTGAAGAATACGAGTCAGATGATGATTCCGAAGATGAAGAAGAGACGACTGGAAAAGAAATGGCTGAAACATCTCAGGAGGACTGCAGACTGGCTTCAATCCCACAGGTGTGGACTTGGTTTTTCCTCACCAACCTGCAGAAATGTAGAATTCAGTCCAATATACAGTATGTGAGAGGGAAAATTTGGCTGTTAGTTAAGGCACGTCGTCATCTTAGAACGTAAACAATACTGATCGGCTGTACTAAAAGTTAGCATCAGAGTTTTTACAGTGGTGCTTGAAAGTTTGTGAACGTTTTTAGAATTTTCTTAATTTATGCATACATGTGACCTAAAACAACATCAGATTTTCACACAAGTCCTAAAAACAGATAAAGAGAACCCAGTTAAACAAATAAGACAAAAATATTATACTTGGTCATTTAATTACTGGAAAATGATCCAATATCACATACCTGTGAGTGGCAAAAGTATGCGAATCATTGCTTCAGTATGTAGTGTGACTCCCTTTTTCAGCAATAACTGCACCTAAATGTTTCTAGTAACTCTTGATAAGTATTGAACATTGGCTTGGAGGAATTTTAGCCCATTCCTCCGTACAGAACAGCTTCAACTCTGAGATGTTGGTGGGTTTCTTCATATGAACTGCTCACACTATTTCTGTTGGATTAAAATGACGACTTTGACTTGGTCGTTCCAAAACATTAACTTTTGTTGTTCTTTAAACATTCTTTGGTAGAATTTGTTTAATTGAGCACTCTCTAAAGGGAAATACTAAAGGGTTCACAAAGTTTCAAGCACCACTGCAGGTTTATAAAGATAACACTATTCCTTAGGTAGAAGAAACAGAAGACAGGTGTGGTCTTCCTTCTCCCAGTTGAGTTGATCATCAGATGATGTTGTGGCTGAATTCTGGTAAACAGCAATGAGACGGTCAGTGACCGTGTAGCTCACTCCGGCCCTGTCTAGGCGAGAAGGAACGATCTAAAGTGGGCCACCTTGGGCAATAAATGTTGCAAGCTATATACACTATCTACCAGCTCCTTATAGAAACTATATACACCCTAGGAATACCTACCTATGTGCCAGAAAGAATCCAGAATGATGAGGAATTGACCGAGAAGAAGCAATTTTTGTTGAACTGCTCATTAAGGCTTAATTAGTCCATAACTTCATTAATAATTGTAATTAAGCAAATCTGGGTAGAAGTTATATGCGTGCTAGGCACCCCTACCTTCATGCCAGAAAGAATCAAAATCGTTGAAGAATTGAGGGAGAAGAAGCGATTTGTGTGGAAACTGCTCGTTAGGGATTAATTACTCCATATCTTCATTATTAATTGCAGTTATGCATATTTGGGTACAAGCTATATGCATCCCAGGCAGACCTACCTTACTGCCAAAAAGAATAAAAATCGGTGAAGAATTGAGAGAGAAGAAGCAATTTTCGTGAAACGTGGATGACGCTCGACGGACAACACATGATGGGATAAGCACGTTGCCTGTTGGCCAGATGAGCTTTGGCCAGTAATTTTTCCCCAAAAGGACATGCTTTCATTTTGTCTAATTTCTAACTTTCCCTTGGTTGTCTGCCTATAAAGATCATATTGTGTCAGGAGCCTGTTAATGAACACTAGAAAATCCAGTCTGTATAAAGTGGTTTAAAATCTTTCTGTACTTTAAGGGTGAATTCTTCACACAGTGAATGTCAGCATTTGATAAAATTGCCGGATAGTTACCCATCGTAACGAAATGGTCAGAAGCATCATTAATTCAATTTGTAGTTAGATACCAGCTGTTGCTTTTTAAATTAAAAAGGCATCTTGTTCTTGTGCCATCACATCAAAACAATATTTGACTGATCCACGAAAAATATGGGAAGTGTAGTCAACCGAATTCAGTTTACCGAATTACTCAGTGATTATTTCCTCCCTGACAAAGATCAGTGGGATGAAAAGGTTATAAATATAAATTAGATTATTAAAGGAGAACTGAAGTCATTTTTAAACTTGCTTTATTTCTTAATTAACGTGTTATTCAATTACGTTTTCGGTTTTAGTAACCTTATATCGCGACTCGTATTGGCAACTAATTGCAATTAAATATTTTACTTATCGGCCTATTCGGTTTTTAGCCATGTTGAATTTAGTTCGTTTGGTCCACGGCAGGCGTCACTTATCTGTGCAATCTTCACGAGACTTGTGCGAGACTTCGAAACGTGAAGTGTCAGCCAGGTGTCAGTGCCACCATTTTGAAAACTGTTTTCCAAACGAAATATTGCACAAAAACGAGTTTAAATGACGATTACTGCCTACTTTTTTCAAACTTTTTCCTGATTGCTATCAAACAAAACTTCCGGCTTGATTACGTCAGCATTCGAAAGAGCTTTTGACAGCGTTGGTAGATGTTGGTCACTTTGATTTCCGCTGTACGTTTTACTTCCGTCCTACGACGTCTCGCACAGGTCTCAACGAATCTCGTTTACGGCCATTGCTTTGACATATGGACTGATATATTACAGAGCATATTTCAAACACTCATAACTTGCTATAGCAGTGACAAAATAGCGATCAAAAATGCATTCGTATATTTAATAAAATGAGAAATGGAATTTTGATCATAAAATTTGCCTTCAGTTCTTCAGATGTAGAGGTCGGCAGGGTTTTTTTTTAATTTAAAGAACTGAAATTAAATCATGAACTACCCTTGTCTCCTTTTTCATTTTTAGGGACTTTTAAATGCTAGAACTTGTGATTAAGATGTGCAAAAGAGAAATGTATTTTAGTTCAGGAAATTCAGTTATTTTCAAAACTATATATAGTTAAAAATGTCAAGTTAACCACATGAGGGATTTTCCCAGACATGTGCGTTTGTTAAATTCTTTATGATTTTAGCTTGGAGAGGAGCATGAGTCTGAAGAGACTGGAGAAGAGGAAGGGGAAGAAGAGCAAGATGAGTCAGATTTGGTGAGAGCACCAGGCATCCTTTCATGTAAAATCTAAAGATGTTCTTCTGAACCAGTTGAGCAATTTCCATGCCCTACAGTATTTCCTGTCAATATACCAAGAACTCACTCACTCACTCACTGTAGAATTCATTAGACTAGTAGGACAGTGGTCTACAGATATTTTTTGTGTGCGTTATTACTACCTACATACCTGCAAACTTGTTGCTTTTTGGCGACAGTCACCTTTTTCATTGTCAATTGGGTCATTCACGTGAATCGTGTAGAACCGGAGAGTTTTTTTTGGGGGGGGCGGCATCTGGGCCGATCGTAATCTCAACTGAGCTCGCGCCTGTCAAGAAAGGGGGGGTGGGCTTGCTGCCATGTTGTAGGCCATTATTGGACAATTCTTATAATTGACATTTTTTCTGGACCAATCGGGATCTCAGCCTTTGCCTCAGGATCTTGAAACACACTGCCATCTATGTTCGCGCTTGTTAAGAGACCCCTGAACCTAATGCGGAAACTCTGATGGTAATTGAAGGTAAGTCAGCCTTTTTGGAGCTAAAACAACAGATATTTGTTTGCTAAAGCATGTTTCACAATTGGATCACGATCAGAAGCGACCAAACATTCGTGCGACCGATACGTTTTCATATTGATCGTTAACTGTTGCCGAAATAATCGCATATGAAAAAGTAGTCGTGCAAAACCTGCACGTCTAAAGCGACCGTTGTGCAATGCAAAAGCATGAAATCTTGCGATATATCTTGCGACTGTTGTACAATGAAAGCAGGTGTTGTAAGATAGTGCGATAGGGTGGCGCGAATCATCTGGTAATTGGACGATTGAACGCGCGGCGCTCGTGCAATTAACGAATCCATGGTACGAGTGCACGTACGAGTCAGGTTAGAGTCGACGACGGATAAGTAATGCCAGCACGCCCAAACGTCTTCGCTGGAGTTCTTGGAGTTGTACTCGGACATTCAGCAATCCCAATAGACGGCGAGGAGGTATTGGTGCAGCAGCATCCATGGTCAGTGGTGGTCTGAAGCAGCTGACTATACAGAGTTTATATACTAGTGACAAAGCGTGGCAAATTGAAGCTGATAAATCGCGCACTGATAGTAAAACATTGCAAGATTACATAAAATGTTGCGCAACAGTCTCATTGTTGCAAAACAGACGCACAGGGAGCTGCGATTCATCCTATGATCTTTAAAACTCATACATCAGTCTTGTAGTGCACAAAACGTTGCAAAACATTCGTACTAATGTTCGTGCGTTGCACTGCGATCAATTTGATCGTATTAGGTCGCGCCTGAATAGTGTGCATGTCCACTTTTTAGAAGAGACTTGAAGCGACCACTGAAATGCATGCAACGAATGCGAGGCATCGTACAATGTATGAGATGGGTCGTGCGAGGCTAAAATATTTCGATCGCAAAGTGTTGTAAAGTGCTCGTGAGCCAATTGTGAAAGGGGCTTTAAGTAAAATAACGTTAGCTAGCATTTTTTTCTTTTCATAGGCCTACAGTTAGCCTATGCTTCGAGCAAAATGCTTAATAGCAAGCAATACAAGCGGATCCAATGCTGGAATTTCCGTTAGCAAGATGGCAAATTTTCTAGCCATCTAACATTATTAGCTAGTTGTTAATTCCTGCATTGTCTGACTGTCTTGTTAACTAAAGTTAACCATTTAGCTTGCTACGTAAGTATATAGTATTTCAGATAGCCAACTTAGGTTGTAACCTTATCATTTGCCCCTAACTTAAGCCAGGTGCTCTGCCCTGAGTTCTGGCTACTACTCCAATTCTGAGCTACCCTGATTAACGACACGTTATGGAGGTTGTCGTGTGCGCAGCAGTGCTTTAAGTCAGCTGGATGTAGCCCAAGCGTAGCCCTAATTTTAAAGCGTTTCTGGTGTGGATATATGTTGATGTGGGTAGATGTGAAAAAAAAATGAATGTTTTTCAAGTAAAACATATTCATTCATTTTCATTATTCATGCAAAACATACTGAAAAATAGTGTTTTTCAGTTTCCCTCCATGGTGTTTGCGTGCGTAAGAGTGTTTGTGAAGCCCTTGTCCAGGCTAGAGAAGGAAAAAATAAATGTTTTTCAGTATAATATAATTTGTGTTTTGGTTCTTTTATTGTTTTCTTATTTCTTAACACTTACTTGAGTTCAGTGTCGGCGTCACCATTATCCCCCCCCCCCGGACACTGTCACCTTTTTTTCTCTGACGAGTTTGCAGGTATGTACCTAGTCCATGTTTTTTAAGAGCACACCAGGGGGTTGAAGTTAAAACGCAGACTTGTAATGAACTCTGTTAGCTAAGGGTTGGGGTAGAATTTGTTTAAGATGTATTTTGTCTGCCTCAGAGTTCTGAATCCAGCTTAAAGAAGAAAGTGAAAAAGAAGGCCAAGGCAGACAGCCCTTGGCTCCGGCCTGCCAGAAAACGTAAAAAGAAGTTGAAGACAAAGTCCATGGAGATTTCAGGTAGAGCAATCTGCAAGCAAATGTTTAGCATCAGAAGGAACATGCAGTAATTAGTTGAATGGAGTCCAACTGGGCGTGGTTAAAGTGTCACATGATGTCAATATAAATACACCCGTTCCTGGAAGAGTTTGTCCAAGAGTTTGTTAGAGAACATACCTAAACAAACAGCATCAGGAAGACCAAGTACAAGGTTCAATTAGGGTTTAGTTATTAAAAATATCCCAGACTTTCAACATCCCACAGAGCACCATTAATGCCATTACTGAAATTGCGAAGAATAAGAGGAGGCTGTCCACTAAAAGTCAGTGACCAATAAGGAGGGTCAGAGAAGAAACCAAAGAACTCCAGTTTAATTCTCAACACGATGCCGCCACCACCAGCCTTCACTGTGCAGATTGTGTTCCAAGGGTGATAAGCAATGTTGGGTTTCCACAAAATGTAGATTGTTTTTGGGTCTCATCCAATCAGAGAACCACATACATTTCCTGAGTTTCCAAAATGCTTTAGGCAAAGATACGGCACAGCAGTGACCCTGTCTAGAGAAAGCTGTCCACCACAAGTCACTGACCAGGTAAGAAGATCATTAGTCAGAGAAGTAACCAAGAGGCCAAAGGTAACTCGAACATAATGCTTGCGCTGTAGGTTGTAAGGGCATAAATCCTTCTGTTAGATGAAGTTACTTTAAGCCAATGATCCCCAGTCTTCATGCTAGGGGTGTTACCTTCCTTCCATAGCTGCCAAAGAACCACAGCTGGATTGGTTTAGTTCCAACCAGGGACTGATTTATGACTAAACTCAACCAGGGAAGGGTCTGGTATTTTCCCTCAGTTGTTTTCAAATGGTGTTGAGTTCTCTCTATCTCCGGTCTTCCATATTTAGGTATGCACGCCCACGCTCGGTTAGAGATTTCAGCCCAAACTCCTGCTCCTGTCCCTGCCCCTCCTGACCAGGACAAAGAGTACACAGAGGTTCCATTAGAGTCACTTAACCTGAAAGCCCAGGATGCCTTGATGAACAATGAAAGCACGGGTGAGACTTGACGGTGTTGGTATGACACGATAGACTTAACTTGGGGCTAAGGACATTGAAATTGCAAGTTGATGGGTGTTTCCTTTGTTGTTTTCTAGTCGGAAGTTGAAAATGAATACTGTTACGATTTTTAGATATTGTTCTCCTGTTGATGATGACTCATCACTGGAGTGCTCTCAGGACAAAGAGGAAAAGATGCCCTCTGGTGGTGGTGAATACCACCACCTGTGTTCAAGGGCTTTTTTTTTCCTACCCCAATATACCATAATTTGTTGCCAGTCTAATACTCTGTAAATAAGGGTAAATAGTGTAAAGTCACAAGTTTTCATATATTTTATTTGCTTCCACTAAAGCTTTCAAATGAAAGTGTTAAGGATATCGGCGAATTGAATGTCTGTCAAATTTAAAATTGACTTGGGAGACCTGGTTAACAGTTTTCATTTGATGTAAAAATTTTTGTTCAGATTATTATTTTAATAATCAGATGCATTGAAGGCCATTTAAGCATTTACACTGAAGAAAAACTAATTATAAACTGTAGATAAATTTAAATCCTTTTTAAATAAGGCACATGGTGTGTAGATGCCTCGAGCACAGCACAGAGTTCAGCAGCAGACATGGTGCAGGAGCTTCCGCTGTGTAGCTGCCGCATAGAGACACCCAAGAGCCGAGAGATCCTTACTCTGGCTGACAGGAAGTGCATGGCCACCGAGAGTGTGGATGGACAGGTGAGAACACGCAAAACAAGTCACTAACTTGCACTATATAATAAAGAATTTATGTCTGTCCGTGATGATCTGAACTACTGTCAGAGGTGCTGTGTTAGGAAATTCATCAACACCTTCTGACTAATCAAAATCCAGAATTCGACACCATTGTTATCCCCCGCTGGCCGAAAGGCCCGAAGGAGGATTATGTCGTGGTGATATCCGTCCGTCCCAGGAAAGGGCGCCCACCTTCTGAAATCAACTCCTCTCACAATTTTTGGAGGAATTTCACGAAACTTGGCAGGATTCTTTGTTGTATGTCGGTACTACGCATATTGTAATTTTGTTAAATTCAGTCGCATTTTACCAGAGTTACAGCCCTTGATTAACAAAATTATACTTGGTGACAATTTCATGAGTGTGTTTTGCTTCTGAAATCAACTCCTCACACAATTTGTGTAGGAATTTCACCAAACTTGGTAGAAGGCATTGTTGTATGTTGGTAGCACGCATATTGTAATTTCATTAAATTCGGTCGGATTTTAACAGTCATGGCCCTTGATTAACAACTTTGTGCCTTCAAAATTTCATGAAGGGGTGCTTGCCTTCTGACATCAACTCCTCTCACAATATTTGGATGAATTTCTTGAAGCTTCGCAAAAGGCCTTGTCATATGACGGTAATACGCATATTGCGATTTAATTTCATTTGTGAAAATTTGACCAGAGTTTTGACCCTTGATTAAATAACTTGTACTTTGACAATTTCATGAGGGTGTGCTTGCTTTCTGAAATCAACTTCCCTCACAATCTTTGGAGGAATTTCATGTAATTTGGCAAAAAAGTAATATCCCCCACTGGCCGAAAGGCCTGAAGGGGGATTATGTTGTGGCAATGTCCGTCCCGGGAAGGGTGCTCACCTTCTGAAATCAACTCCTCTCACAACTTTTGGAGGAATTTCACGAAACTTGGCAGGATTCTTTGTTATATGTCGGTACTACGCATATTGTAATTTCGTTAAATTCAGTCGCATTTTACCAGAGTTACAGCCCTTGATTAACAAAATTATACTTGGTGACAATTTCATGAGTGTGTTTTCCTTCTGAAATCAGCTCCTCACACAATTTGTGTAGGAATTTCACCAAACTTGCTAGAAGGCATTGTTGTATGTTGGTAGCACGCATATTGTAATTTCATTAAACTCGGTCGCATTTTAACAGTCGTGGCCCTTGATTAACAACCTTGTACCTTCAAAATTTCATGAAGGTGTGCTCGCCTTCTGACATCAACTCCTCTCACAATATTTGGATGAATTTCTTGAAGCTTCGCAAAAGGCCTTGTTATATGACGGTAATACGCATATTGCGATTTAATTTCGTTTGTGAAAATTTGACCAGAGTTTTAACCCTTGATTAAATAACTTGTACTTTGACAATTTCATGAGGGTGTGCTTGCTTTCTGAAATCAACTTCCCTCACAATCTTTGGAGGAATTTCATGTAATTTGGCAAAAAAGTAATATCCCCCACTGGCCGAAAGGCCTGAAGGGGGATTATGTTGTGGCAATGTCCGTCCCGGGAAGGGTGCTCACCTTCTGAAGTCAACTCCTCTCACAATTTTTGGAGGGATTTCACAAAACTCGACAGGGTTCTTTGCTATATGTCGGTAATACGCATGTTGCAATTTCATTCAATTCAGTCACATCTTACCAGAGTTATAGCATAGTTGCCAGCGGGGGATATTGTGCTCTCAGAGCACTCTTGTGCGTAATAGATATGAAAAGCATTCTCCACTTTGACGTGAATTTAGTCGTTCAAGTATTGCAAGTTGACCGTATCAGATAAGCAAAAAAAGGCTTTACATTTGAGCTGCATGATCAGAGTACACTCCATCTTTATTCCTGTACAGCTGAGTCGTTGTCAAAGCGCAGTGCTGAAGCATGAGATGATGAGGCCATCGAACTCTGTGCAGCTGCTGGTGCTGTGTGAGGAGCATCGCACAGCAATGATCAAACATCAGTGCTGCCCTGGCTGTGGCTACTTCTGTAGGGCGGTGAGTGTTCCTGTAGCTTTGAGCTGAAGATGAACGTTTATTCATTCCTCCACTGTTGTTGGAGATCTCGCAAGAAGCCGAAATAAAGTTTCTGAAAGCACAACGTTCCCTTACTACAGGGAACCTTCATGGAGTGCCTGCCAGAGGTGAACATCTCTCACCGCTTTCATCGGCACTGTGCGTCGGTGCTGAAAGGTCAGAGCTTCTGTCCACACTGCGGCGAGGAGGTCAGCAAGGCCAAAGAGGTCACCATTGCCAAAGCAGACACCACCTCTACAGTGCCCGAGAGCCAGAGCCCCAGCACTCCAGGGACTTCAGAGGGCAAGGCAGACACCACCACTGAAGGGTATGTGTGTGTATATATATGTGCACTTTAGAATGGTGTTTAGCTTTCATTTGAAGTAAAAATTGCATCAAACACTAGTCACGTGGTGATGAGGTGTAGGTGTAATCTAATATACCATGCACTGAAAGGCTTCGGTTGAAATTATGGATTCTCGAGCACAGCCCTGAAGAAAATAGTACTATTCCAGTCACCGAAGAGAATCCATAATTCCCAGCGCCTCTCAGTGCATAGTATGTACAGGTAGTCGGCAACTTGCGATCGATCGACTTTACGACCGTCTGGTTATGACTGGCAAGTGTTTCCCAGCTGAGCTAGCTGAGCGTACGACAGTTTCTGCCGCAGCTCCCGGCAGCGCCCCTCGCAGTGTTGCCAGATACTGCTGACGTTTTCCAGCCCAAAATATGTTCAAAACCCGCCAAAATGCACTTCTCCCTCGCGCACTCCATCATACAGTTTCCGCCCCAGTTCCTGGTTTATGAAACGAGCAAATCCTCCCGCTAGCCCTAGCGCTGCAACAGCTGATGATGACGTAGACGACCCGCAGCCAAGCGCCAGTGATGCCAGCGGTCACTAAATGTTGTATTTTGCTATGTTTTACATTTGTATTTTGGTATGTTTCAAACTAAAATGTTTTCTATTTTTCACACCTGTATTTCGTATTTTTTGTTTTTCACATATTAAACGAATTGTACTGTACGCAGTGTAGTATGCAGTGTTTGACTTAAACCAAATAATGAGCCAAGGTAATGAAATAAAATGTTGATAAAATAAGACTAAGATGATTACAATATCATTACACATCACAATATACTTACGTTCATTTAACATAGGCCGACTTACGACCAGATCGGTTTACGACCGGTCAGTTGTAACCAAACGCAGTCGTAAGTCGACGACTACCTGTATATTTGATTTATATCCCTCATCAAAACATTCCAAACTAAAAGTGTTAAGATTGAATCTCGGCATAAACTCATCGGAGGCAGCCATGTTTGTTGTTTACGTCGGAGCGACCTTTGACCTGCGCATGTGCAATGTAAAATGCTATCACCTGCCTCTCTAGGCATGATCATATGTAGATATACACACAGAAATGCTCGCAGAGCCACAGCTGTGACTCGAGTCGGACGTATAGCTCGGAATTGTGATATCAGTTCATGGTATATCCAAGATATACCATGACTGACTCACACCATATCCAGTTTTTTTTAATTTTATTTTGGACATCATGGGATACATTGCTTAATCAATGGTGGAACTATTTTAGGTCCCGTGAACCATCCTTGGCCAATCCCTAGATGGGAATTTTTTTGATGAGGGATATAATTAAGTTATTCCACGAAATCGGGTCGTACATGAGCTTATAGCCAACGAGGCGTGTAGTGCTGAGTTGGCTGTAAGTCATGTATGACGAGATTGAGTGGAATAACGGTTTTATTCTATCCACATTCACTGGATTTTGAGAAACTGAGTTTTATTTTTTTTTTGCAAATTCGATAAATAAAAACTTTTTTTTATACAAAATGTCTGACAAAATAATTTCCGCTTAGAATGTAAACAAACTGGTGAAATGACAGTAGCAATTTGTGAAAAATTCTATAATAATAATTCTTGAAAAAAAAAGATGCATTCTTACCCTCAAATACTTTTTTTTGGGGGGGGGGGTATTTTTTGGGGTTTTGTTTTTGAGTAGAGTTTTTATTTCGTCCTTGGTAGGTTCAGCAACACGCTCCGCCATTTTGTTTTCCTCTGCTCACGGTATATGAGCTGATAGCCTAGTAGTAGAGTAGCCAATCAGAGCGCACGACTGCTCATATCCAGTGAATGTGGATAGAATAATATCTGATATTTTCAGGTTTGTGAAGTTTGACTTTTATGGAGGTTTGTGGGCATCACCAAATGTAAACGAGCTGCACCCTGGAAAGTGCTTAGTAATTTTAGGCCGATTTGTTATTTATGTCTGAAGAAAACCAGCATGTTTCTAAATCTGGTGGGAATTTTTAATTTGATGTGACCTGTGAGAACATTTCTCTACAACCTGACTAAAAGACTGATACACGATGTGCAATGTGTGTATGATTTTAGGCCGTCTCGCCTCTCGTTATTTGGAGAAGAGAGCGTAGACAGCACTTTATCCAGACCTTCTGAAGCTGAGAATGGATCACTTACCCCAGAAGCCAACAGGCCAGAGAATATGGGTGCAGGAGCTGGGGCTGGACCCCCTCTAGCACCTGCTAAGGAGACTCTAGAAACCATTTTGCTAGCACTGGATGCTGAGAAGTAAGAAAAATAGTCATTTAAACACCATTTGTCACACGTTTTTAATTTGTAACGATGTATTGCGCTTGTGCCGTGTTTGGCAAAAGTATAAGGCTGATAAGGTTTTCGCTCATTTAATTCATAATTAGGCATATATTCATGATCGACACTATGCCTGTTGGGTTTTCTCCTTTTCAGGCCCAAGAAGCTTCGCTTTCACCCTAAACAGCTGTACATCTCTGCTAAGCAGGGAGAGCTGCAGAAAGTCTTAATGATGCTCGGTAAGATGTTGCGTCCTTACTCAGCCACAGAGCCTTTTATATCCTTCATTCCAATCACTGGTATGAAGCAGATGTTTTTCTCGGATTTTTCCAGTGGATGGAATTGACCCAAATTTTAAGATGGAGAGCCAAAGCAAACGTACGCCTCTCCATGCAGCAGCTGAGGCCGGACATCAGGAGGTCTGCCACATGTTAGTCCAGGTCAGCAGTAGTGCACCTCATGTTTAGTGGATTAATCTTAACCACATGCTTTAACCCTAACCATCTGGAGTTTTATTTACACGTTTAAGATGGGGTTGTTTACTGTTTGCGTGTCAGGCTGGTGCAAACCTGGACATATGCGATGAAGACCAGCGCACGCCTCTGATGGATGCCTGTGAGAACAATCAGCTGGAAACAGTATGCTACCTACTGAGAGCTGGAGCCATCATTTCCAACAAGGTCCATAAGCTACACCTTGCGGTTTATATTCTATCTTTCTCTCCGTTTGCTTCCCTCTAATATTAGGCATATCAGGCGAAAATTCAATCCAAATTGCTCTCATTGAATTCAGAATTGAATGCAGAACAACATCCTTTTTACAGAATTAAAAGATGTTTATCCCTTCTTGAGATATTACAAATCAAAGATTGACGAAATGGTGTAATTTTTAGAAAACAGCCGTAATATTCTGTATGAGGATAACATGGTCCAAAATGGGCCTCATTAATGAATGAGATCAATTGTTTTTTGTTGATAACTTTTCTATTTTTCCAAGATATTTACATGGAAATTGGCAGGCACATAGATGGTTGTATACGGAATACAAAGTTCGAAACATTAGTAAAAACAAATTATGAAAATTAGCTTTTAATTGGTATTAATTATGCTAATTGGGTCAAATGTTAAATTGGTATACTCAATAAAAACATAAATTATTTCTGTTACCCTCTTTGTGCTCTATAGGCCTTTGTATTTCTAAGTAGGACCGGCTAGTGTTTTTATATGAAAGAATATAAATGATTATTTCGAGTAATATTCACAGTTTTCAAGGTGAACCTCGAAAAAAAAAAAACTGCAGGATCCAATAAACAATTCCAATTAATTGAATTGAAATTGACACTCGTGTTTCTGACTTCTGGTTTTTTAGAAAGAAAGAAAGCACAACTTTATTCATCACACACTTGTGAAATTTCCTCTCTGCATTTAACCCATCTGAAGCTGTGACCGCGCACACACGTGAGCAGTGAGCACACACACATACCCAGAGAAGTGGGCAGCCATGCTAACAGCGCCCGGGGAGCAGTTGGGAGTTAGGTGCCTCGCTCAAGGGCACCTCAGCCTAAGGCTGCCCCATATTAACCCAACCGCATGTCTTTAGACTGTGGGAGAAACCGGAGCACCCGGAGGAAACCCACGCAGACACGGGGAGAACATGGAAACTCCACACAGAAAGGCCCTCGCCGGCCACTGGGTTCGAACCCAGAACCTTCTTGCTGTGAGGCGACCGTGCTAACCACTACACCACCGTGCCGCCCCTATAAAATCTCATTCCAACCACTATGATCTCAATATTTTTCATCAAAACAACTCCAGTAATATTCTAAAATATTATTTACAGTTTGATTTGAAAAAATAAGTAGGTAAAGCTACAAAAACTCGCTTCAAAGTCTCCCGTGAATCATAACTAGCTGACGGAGAATTTTGCTGAATACTTCATCAGAAACAGTGAGAGCGAGAGAACATCCCTATAAAAGTTATCTGATTGGTATTCACGAGTAATCCAGTTAGAAACTGATCAGGAGAGAGAGAGCCTGAGTACTTTCCCGTGACTCAAAAAGAAAAGCACCGGCAGTTTCCCGACGTCCCGCGAGCAGAGAGTGTACTCTGTTGTACCAACTTCAACCTGCCGTTCCTCCCAAAGTACTGAACAGATCTTAATGACATTATAAGCTTTTTAATGATGGTATTCACGATAGAAAATATTCGAGAGTTAAGCAATGACGGATTTGGAAACTTCAATGAGCGTCTGCATGGACAATTTTCACAGCACGGTCAGCGAGTGTCTGATATGCCTACTGATATATACATATATCACTATATACTGTACAAAAGTCTTGGGCATCCTATTTTTTTTCATACAAGCTTTGTTATAAATTTTTCTATTTTATGACTTACATTTTCAAGTCAGTACAAAAACATTTTGGATTTCCAAACGTTCGTTTTCTAGCACAAAATTAAATGTTACAGGGGAAAAAAAAGTTTGTATCTGAGCAGCATATTCCATAAGAGGGCACTTTTCAGATTTAAAAAAAAATCATAATGAAGGCTGCTGGGTTTTGGTGCAAAATTAAGAACCGAGTGTGACAGTCAAAGTGTCCAGAAGAACTGTGGCTGGTTCTGTAAGATGCTCAGTAAAACCTACAGCTCATTTCCTTATCAAACTGCACTCATTGTACCTGAGGCTCCTTTTTTTTTTAAAAGCAAAGGGTCGTCTCACACCAACTATTGACTGTTTCATTTATTATGGCTTACTGCTTACTGTTTATAGGATTTTTTTTAAATGTTGAAACATTTTTGGGGGGGCTTTTTTTCACCTTTATTGGATAGGACAGTGTAGAGACAGGAAATGAGCAGGAGAGAGAGAGACGGGGAGGGATCGGGAAATGACCTCGGGTCGGAATCGAACCCGGGTCCCCGGATGACGGCCCCATGTTGAAACATTTTAATTTCATTATTTTTTGTAAGCCATTTTTGGTCTACAGCATTTCTTTACATGTGCCCAAGACATTTCCACAGTACTGTACATCTGCCTGTTTATGTATCTGTCTCTGTGTTTGTCTGTCTCTGTACCTTTCTGTCTCTCCAGGTTTCCATCTATCTCTATATGCCTGCCGAAATAGCTCTGCATGTTTCTTATTAAACATTTGGAATGAATAAAACCATAAAACTCTTCTTTTCATTCGGCCATGTTTTTAGGATGCTGAAGGCTCTTCGTGTCTCCACCTTGCTGCTAAGGCTGGACATATAAATATCGTAAAACACTTGCTGTTTTCAGGCCTTATGGACATTAACTGTCAGGTAAAGAGGAGATCAATGTTTGTGCATTTCCCACCATGGACATATCAGGTTCTAGTCTTTAGACTTGTAGTTGGGGATCTGGCAGTCCTGCAGCTGTGTTCTTGTCTGCAGGATGACGGTGGCTGGACAGCAATGATTTGGGCGACAGAGTACAAGCACATCGAGCTGGTCAAGCTGCTGCTATCTAAAAGTGCTGATCCTAACATCAGAGACAAGGTCGGTGTGGAATTGATCTTCAAATCAGAAAAAAAAAATCACATTTCAAGAATTTTGCTATGTAATGTTATGGAGTAGTCATATTGGGTAATCACTTTTTTCTGTTCACCCGCCATATCACTGGAATGTTGTTTAGTGAGTTAATCTTCTATTACTTGTTAGCTACATTATCCTCGTATTTTAAGGCTACGTTCACACTGCAGGCTGAAGTGACTCAAATCCGATCTTTTCGCCCATATGTGACCTGTATCCGATCTTTTATTGACAATATGAACGACACAGATCCGATTTTTTCAAATCCGACCCAGGCCGTTTGGATATGTGGTCCTAATTCCGATTCCTATCCGCTCTTTTCATATGCGACTTCAGTCTGAACCGCCAGGTCGCATTCATTCGACTTACACGTCATCAACAAGCCACAAACGTCACTATTCTGCGCTGAAGTAGGCGGCGGGTCTCTCAAAAAAAGTTACAACAACATGGCGCATAATCACGGGCGCAGATAGAGGGGGGGACTCGTCCCACCCAGATTTAAATTCACCTCGTTCGGTCCCCCCCACTTATAGGGAGGAAAAAACGTCTATGCTGTCTTTCTTTGCATAAGGCAAACCTCACGGAAAAATCAAAAGACTAATTACCATTCGGTTTATTGAGGTGCACAGCAGTGTATACATAGTTGCAACAACTCACATAAAACAAAGACTGATATTCGGTTGGTTGAGCTGCGCAGACTGCACAGGTTGCGAGCTCGAGCTTGGTTGCTATGGTTACTAACAACAAGTTTGACAGGCATATCGGTGTTGGGGTTGGTTTGCTGGCAGCTTTGTCCCCCCCAGTTTTTTGTCCCCCCCAGTTCAAAAAACGTATCTGCGCTCCTGCGCATGACATCAATGCGAGGGACGCTTCGGGCTGTGAAGGTTCTGAATCTTCTCAATGGAAGGATGCAGAGGTTAGGGAGCTGATTTCCATTTGGGGGGATACAGCTATTCAAGCTAGATTGGATGGGTCATACCGCAACCGGGCGGTTTTACTTCCGTAAACACTGGCCATGCTCACTGCGTGTGACGTCGTCGTATCCTGCAATGCGCATGCGGAACACTTTTAGGTCGCTTTTCGTTCATACTGAGGATCACATACAAGTCGCATATATTTGTTAATGTGAACGACCTCACAAAAAAATCGGATTTCACAAAAAAATCGGAATTGAGCATTAAGCCTTGCAGTGTGAACGTAGCGTAAGAAACAAGTGTTGCCAGACAAAACAAACCTCGCCCAGCAGCACTTATTTTATACCTATATGTTGATTAATGGTAATATTTCTCAATCATCAGCTGTCAGGTTATAGTCCTATGAAAATCCATGACCTTGAGTTTGACCTTTCAGAGTCATTCAAAGTCATGGTGCCAAATAAAAGCCCATACGGCACTTCCTATAAGTTGATTAGTGGTAAATATCTGTCCATCATCAACCGTTTTCAAGTTACAGCCCTCTGAAAATCCGTGACCTTAAGTTTGACCTTTCAGGGTCACTCAAGGTCAAAGATCATGGTGCCAAATGAACGCCCGTATGGCACTTCGTAGAAGTTGATAAGGGTAAATATCTGTCTACCATCAACCGTTTTCAAGTTACAGCCCTCTGAAAATCCGTGACCTTAAGTTTGACCTTTCAGGGTCACTCAAGGTCAAAGACCATGGTGCCAAATGAAAGGCCATATGGGAGTTCTTATATGCTCATAATAGTAAACATCTGTCTATCGGCAACCGTTTTTGAGATGTAATGGAAAATGTTATTTTGACCGAAAGGTTGATCTTTCCGGTGACCCTGACGCAATTACCCCCAAAATGTATTCAGGTAATCTACAGACCATTGCCCACCTACCCTGAAAATTTGAAGTCATTCCGTGCAACCGTCTAGACGCTCGATTGTTAACAGACACACAAGCGAACAAACCGCACTGATTACAATACCTTACTCTGTCACAGGCGAGGTAATGACGGATACCAAACGTATCTTGGTGAAAACACCACTCGAACTAGATTTATATTTAAATTCATTACACCTATTAGCTTTATTACAAGTCATCTTTGAGATATTATTTACTTCCTGTTACATCGGGGCATTATTTTAGAGTGCGGTGTTTTATCTTGATAGGAGGAGAATATCTGTTTGCACTGGGCAGCATTCTCTGGCTGTTTGGAGATTGCTGATGTTCTTCTGAGTGCCAAGTGTGATCTTAACACCGTTAATGTGCATGGAGACTCGCCATTACACATCGCATCGCGGGAAAACCGGTTGGATTGTGTCACGTGAGTCCAACCCGATTAGACGGCCAGTTCCATTGGAATGCATCGTGTAAATGCTTACAGTTCAGACGACACTTTGCTCTATTTGATCTGTGTACCTTCAAGTTTTAGTCGTTATAGAGTTATATGCAAGTTATATTTCGACATTAAACTATAATTATAGCATCACGTAAACATGCCACTTGAGCTGTCAGTCATCATATATGATGGCATATAACAAACCATCATGATGTCAGTTTAATGACGTGTAGGATGACTATTTTTTTGTCTTTTTGTTTGTTTTTCTGAAAATTACAGTACAGTCCTTCAGTATCATTTGTACAGTCAGAGGTAAAGCTGTTCAGGAGAGAATATGTTGTGCTTTGTGGTCTCAAAAGAAAGACCACTGAGGGAAGGAGTGTTTATAGCCCTAATAACATGAATAATAAGAAGCGTTAACTTATTTCACTGGCATTCCATAACATTAACTGTACCTATAAACAGATTTAAAAAAAACATGTCTGTGAAGATTCTCAGTCATCCAGGTCATGGTAAACTGTGGGTGGTAAAAGAGAGCAACTGGACTTGCTTGAAGATTCTTGAAGACGTTTCACCTCTCATCCGAAAGGCTTCTTCAGTTCTGTCTGACTGGTAGGGAGCATCAGGTATTTATCCATTGATCACCTTAACGGGCAATCCATTGATCATCCTAACGACTCTCGAGGCCGTTCGCAACCAGCCCCCAGTGACCCACACCAACAGGATGACTCTATGGTGGTGTTTACATTAGACCGTATCAGCGGATCATCAGATTAACGTTTTTAAAACGATTCGCGTGCACACAGCAACGCCAATTCATGATTCGCGTGCACACAGCAACGCCAATACACGGATACGCTCGGCTCCGCAGGCATCCTGCGCTCCAAATCAGTCCGCCCTGAACAGCGAGTGCCTTCTGGAGGGTGCGCACTCCGGCCCTGCGCAGCTCACAGAGCGTGCGAGTGAAGCGCACGAGCAGTGATTCGGGACAAATAGCAGGAAGTGAAAGTCCGCGCCGTTTTTCAGCAGTCGCGTCACATGACCAACGCCAGCGAATCAGGAAGGTGGATGTCACAGTGACGTTGTCCAATGACGACGTCAGCTAGAGCTCAGCACTGCGTTTCCTCGTTCCTCAATGTTTACACAGCACCGGATCAGATATTCAACTGGGTTGAATACGTGGGCCCTGGCGGATTCAAGTTGTTCCGCCTGTGGAGTCGTTTCCCGGCGTTTTAATGTGCACGGACAGTGCATCCGCGACGAAAACGAGACGGATACGGTCTAATGTAAACACCACCTATTACCCTGTCCACACTAGGGATTTTGTACCGATACACTAGCAACTATACCGGTACTGTAGCGGTATAACTGTATCGGTATGAAACCCACAAATGTATGGGTTTCGTACCAGTACAGTATCGGTACTGTAGCGCTTCACTATAGTGTGGACAGATGAAGCGGCTCTGTATTGATACAAATATAATGCGCAAAGTCCCACACCTCAATCAGTCTCTTCGCTGAATAAAATAGTGAAGAACGGAGATTCGTTTGTTTCTTTCTCAACTGCCTTGCGCGTTTTATACGATTCGACTGAATAAGTGACCACCAGAAATACAGACTGTACATTGACAACAAAAAGCACACACACGTTGTTTCATCCGCCATATATTCTCAGAAGGAAGGTTACTCGGTAACCACGGAAACATTTCGTGCATTTCAACTACCGTGAACGAAAACCGCAAATGTTTCTCGCTAGTGTGGACAGATGCACTAAACTGTACCGGTATACTTTGTATCGATACAGTTATACCACTTTCGTACCGCTATAAGTGTGAACACAGCATATGACACCTTAGATGAGCTTTTCATCCATGAGAGGATAAATACCTGATGCTCCCTACCAGTCAGACAGAACTGAAGAAGCCTTTCGGATGAGAGGTGAAACGTCTTCAAGCAAGTCCAGTTGCTCTCTTTTACCACCCACATTTTCAAAAAAGCTTGCTGTGTCAGTCTTTAATAAATAAAAATAGTAATCAATGTCAAATTGGTCTAAAACCACAAAGATTTTATCGGAAATTTACCAAAACCAGGTTGATGTCAGGAGTAAGCTTCTCAACAATGGACATCTCAACTTTATGCCACCTGCAGGTTGTTTCTGTTGCGGGGGGCGGATGTAAACCTAAAGAACAGGGAAGGAGACTCCCCACTAGAGTGCTGCAGCCAGAGCTCCAAGGTGTGGAGTGCTCTGCATGCCAACAAGAGGCAGAGGGAGGCGAGCGGTGAAGGACACACTTCAGGAGAGAAGCTCCTCAACAGGTAGCTTAGAGCATCATATTAGCGTTTAATGTTCTTCATTTTCTTTGCAAGTCTGTAGTAGAGCATTGTATCCTTGAAACCTCATCATATTGTATCATTATGTTGTCTACGACGTCCTCATGCTTTTTTTATTATTATTGATTTACTTTTTTAAATCTGGCTCAAACATGTATGTAACAGTACATTAAAATATCCATTCCAGTAAGTCATATTCATTGCCGAAATAGTATATTTATAAAGTTATACAATCCAGCAATATACTTATCTTTCCAGAAGAGGCTGACTATAACTATTCTAAGCCCAATGTCATTAACTAGCAAGACATCCATCCAACAGGGTTGCAGGCAAGCTGGAGCCTATCCCAGCTGACTACGGGCGAGAGGCAGGGTACACCCTGGACAAGTCGCCACGTCATCGCAGGGCTAGCACGTAGACACAGACAACCATTCACACTCACACCTACGGTCAGTTTAGAGTCATCAGTTAGCCTAACCTGCATGTCTTTGGACTGTGGGGGAAACCGGAGCACCCGGAGGAAACCCACGTGGACACGGGGAAAACATGCAAACTCCACACAGAAAGGCCCTCGTCGGCCACTGGGCTCGAACCCAGGACCTTCTTGCTGTGAGGCGACCGCGCTAACCACTACACCACCACTAGCAAGACAGCTAACTCAAAATAAAGATAATGCAGACAGCCATCTCCACTTAATTCCCCCTTTGTGATGCCACTGAACAATAGGGGGAGACAAGCTTAATTTCATTTAAATTTTATTTTAATGCATTTTCATATAGTTGAACCTAATTTCATTTTGCTTTAGTTTATTTTGGGGCTTTTGTGTGTTTTATTTATTACTGGCATACTGACTTGCTTTCTTAATGACTGACTTACTAACTTTTTTTACTTGCTGACTTAATTAGTTGATTTACTTACTGACTTTCTTTACTTACTGACTTAATTTACTTGCTGACTTGATTTACTTGCTGACTTACTGACTTTCTTGGCTTGCTGACTTGATTTACTTGCTGATTTACTGACTTTATTTGCTTTACTTGCTGACTTACTGACTTTCTTGACTTGCTGGCTTGATTTACTTGCTGATTTTACTGACTTGCTTTACTTGCTGACTTTCCTGGCTTGCTGACTTGATTTACTTACTGATTTACTGAATTTCTTTACTTGCTGATTTACTGACTTGATTTACTGACTTTCTTTACTGATTGATTTACTTGCTGATTTACTGACTTACTTGCTGACAATGACTTACTTTACTTAATAACCTCCTTTACTTGCTGATTTACTTACTTTACTGATTTATGACTTTCTTTACTTGCTGATTTACTGACTTGATTTACATACTGATTTACTGACTTTATTTGCTGAATTACTGACTTGATTTACTTGCCGATTTACTGAATTACTGGCTGACAGTGACTTACTTCACTTACTAACTTTCTTTATTTGCTGATTTACTGGCTTTCTTTACTTATTGACTTGATTACTGATGTTTCTTTACTAACTTTGACTTATTGAATTAATTTACTTCCTAACTTGCTTCACTTACTGACTTGCTGGCTTACTTATTTTGCTCACTGTGGCAGTTCGTAGGAGGGGGAGGAGCACAGAAAGACGGCAGGCCAGAATAAAGTTCCATAACTTATGGTTTATTTGTTCTTTTCAGACACAAAATAACTCTCCCAGTCATTCATACACACATGCGCACACACACGCAAGTCGTCTGGTTCAGGAGAGAGCTCACTTCCTCTGCTCTCTCTCTTGATATAGGGCGCGGTCACTGGGAAGACACACAAACACAGGTTAATTGACATTAGGTGTAGTGATTCTGCCACTTACCTTCCCTGACTCCACCCTCCTGTCACAGACCGGCGCTTGACCACGCCCCCGCTGCCACGTACCCCACCGCCCAACTCAGGCCGGGCAGCCGTCCGGCCTGCAGCCGACCCCCCCCCCCCCCCCCCCCCCCCCAACGGGAGAGAGAGTCCACCACACCCATCTGCGCCCCCGGCCTGTGGATTACCTTGAAGTTAAAGGGTTGGAGTGCCAGATACCAATGGGTGATCTGCGCGTTGGCATCCTTCATGCGGTGGAGCCACTGGAGGGGCGCGTGGTCCGAACAGAGGGTGAAAGGGCGTCCCAGCAGGTAGTAGCGGAGGGCGAGGACCGCCCACTTGATCGCGAGGCACTCCTTTTCGATCGTGCTGTAGCGCCCCTCGCGTACTGACAGCTTTCTGCTGATGTACAGCACTGGACGGTCCTCCCCCTCCACCTCCTGGGACAACACGGCCCCCAGCCCTCTGTCCGACGCATCCATCTGTAACATAAAAGGGAGAGAAAAGTCAGGGGAGTGTAACAGTGGCCCCCCGCACAGTGCAGCCTTTACCTCAGAGAAAGCCCGCTGGCATTGCTCCGTCCACTGGACCGGATCTGGTGCCCCCTTTTTAGTGAGATCAGTCAGTGGGCTGGTGACGTCCGAATAATTAGGTATAAACCTACGATAGTAGCCAGCCAGCCCCAGGAACTGTCTCACCCCCTTTTTGGTCTTGGGCCTCGGGCAGGCCGCAATTGCTGCTGTCTTGTTAATTTGGGGACGCACCTGCCCGTTGCCCAAGTGGAAGCCCAGATACCGTACTTCCACCCGCCCAATCGCACACTTCTTTGGGTTGGCTGTGAGACCCGCTCGCCTCAGCAACCTAAGGACGGCCCTCAGGTGTTGTAAGTGCCGCTGCCAGTCATTACTATAAATAATGATATCGTTGAGGTATGCGGCCGCATAGGTGGCGTGGGGGCGGAGGACCCTGTTCATCAGCCGCTGAAACGTAGCGGGCGCCCCAA
The DNA here is from genome assembly GCF_027579695.1 of Neoarius graeffei. NCBI lineage: Eukaryota > Metazoa > Chordata > Actinopteri > Siluriformes > Ariidae > Neoarius > Neoarius graeffei. The sequence continues at coordinate 12,685,914 of NC_083580.1, forward strand.
ACAGCCCAAAAGGAAGTGTGACAAACTGGTGTAAGCCGAACGGTGTGGAAAAGGCTGTTTTTTCTCGGGATAATGGAGTCAAGGGGATCTGCCAATAACCCTTTGTCAAATCCAGCGTCGAGTAAAAGCGAGCCGTGCCTAGCCGATCGAGCAACTCCTCAATACGAGGCATTGGGTACGCGTTGAATTTAGACACCGCGTTGACTTTTCTGTAGTCCACACAGAACCGGACCGACCCGTTGGCCTTGGGAACCAAGACCACTGGGCTACTCCAGTCACTGTGGGATTCCTCGACGATGCCCATCTTGAACCACTTTTTTCTTGTGTTCGGGTAGCCTGTAAGGGCGGCTACGCACTACCACCCCCGGGGGCGTCTCGATGTGGTGCTCTATGAGGTTCGTGCGGTCGGGCAGGGGCGAGAACACGTCCGAAAACTCGGTCTGCAACTGGGCAACCTCCGCGAGTTGGGTCGGGGAGAGGTGGTCTCCACAGGGGACCGGAGAGGTATGCGATGCCAATGCTCCCTTTTGAACCTCCGGCCCCAGCTCCGCCTTCTCCGGAACCACCGACACCAACGCTATGGGGACCTCCTCATTCCAGAGGTTTTTTTTTTTTTTTTTTTAAAGATTTTTTTGGGGGGATTTTTCCACCTTTTATTGGATAGGACAGTGTAGAGACAGGAAATGAGCGGGAGAGAGATGGGGAGGGATCGGGAAATGACCTCGGGTCGGAACCGAACCCAGGTCCCCGGATTTATGGTATGGCGCCTTATCCACCTGAGCCACGATGCCCCCATCGTTTCAGAGTTTGAGTAGATTGAGGTGGTAAATCTGTAGCGCCTCACCTCATAGTCGACGTCCCCGACTCGCCGTGTGACCTCAAAGGGTCCTTGCCACTTGGCGATCAATTTGGAGCTCGATGTGGGCAACAGTACGAGTACTTTATCTCCCGGTGCGAACTCCCTAAGGCGCGTACCCCTGTCGTACAGGCAGGTTTGCCGTTCTTGGGCCTGCCGCAAATTCTTCTGGGTTAGGTGTGTGAGTGTGTGGAGTTTTGCGTGCAGGTCAATAACGTATTGAATTTCATTTTTACTTGGTGAAGGTCCTTCCTCCCAATTTTCTTGCAGCACGTCTAAAATGCCACGCGGCTTACGCCCATATAATAATTCAAACGGGGAGAACCCCGTGGAGGCTTGGGGGACCTCTCGCACTGCAAATAACAAGGGTTCGAGCCATTTATCCCCAGTTACGTGCGTCCTCACTTACGAATTTTTTAATTATATTCTTGAGGGTGCGATTGAACCGTTCAACTAAACCGTCCGTTTCCGGGTGATAAACGGTGGTGCGGATCGGTTTAAGACCTAATAACCCATACAGTTCGTTCAGTGTTCGTGACATAAATGAGGTGCCTCGATCAGTCAGAATCTCTTTTGGGATTCCAACTCGGGAGATGACGCGGAAGAGTGCCTCCGCAATACTGCGTGCTGAGATATTGCGGAGAGGCACTGCTTCTGGGTATCGCGTTGCATAGTCCACCAGAACAAATATAAAGCGGTACCCTCGTGGTGACCGATCTAATGGCCCGACGAGATCCATCCCAATTCTTTCGAACGGGGTCTCAATTAATGGTAGAGGGCGCAAAGGCGCTTTTGGAATGGCCGCTGGATTTACTAACTGGCATTCGCGGCACGCCGTACACCACCTACGGACATCGCCGCGAATCCCCGGCCAATAGAATCGGGCCATTATTCAGGCTAGTGTCTTATCCTGCCCTAAGTGTCCAGCCACGGGATTAAAGTGAGCTGCCTGGAATACCAATTCCCGGCGGCTTTTTGGAATCAAAAGCTGTGTGATTTGCTCTTTCGTCTGAGTGTCCTGCGTCACTCGGTATAATCTATCTTTCATAATAGAAAAATAAGGGAAGGACGGGGTGGCGTTCGGCGGAAGCGTTTGACCATCAATTACTCTCACTTGGTCAAACGCATGCCACAGAGTCTCGTCTCGCGACTGCTCTAACGGGAAATCCGCAAGGGATTCCCCGAGAGAGGGAGGAGGAGCCTGTGGCTCCTCACTCTGACACGGAGATGACGTAGACGACTCTGTGACAGCTGCTCCCGCCAAGGTGACACCGGGACCTCCCCCTGCTGAACTACGGCAGGACCCACTCTTCACTAAATGACTCATCAACTCCCCGAATCCCTGCCAATCAGTCCCCAAAATTATCGAGTGGGTGAAGCGAGGATTAACCGCCGCCTTTACTATAAATTCGGAAAAAAACGTAGACTGACACCAAAGGGTAGCTGTGAACATCCCCGTGCACACACAACACCTTCACCCCCTGTGCTCCCCCCAGTGCCTCGTCTTGCACCAGGCTTTGGTGAATTGAGGTCTGATTACAGCCAGAGTCCACTAACGCCTGATATGTATCCCCTTGGATACTCACTGGTATGCGATACGCTCCAGCCCGATCGAGGGCAGCTCTTGGCGCGTCGGGATCCGAGCCACCGCGCCCACTTCCATTGCCGAACACTGCTGTTAGAGGTGGCCTGGCTCCCCGCAGCGCCAGCAAACCGGCCCGGGCTTCCTCTCTGCACCGGCACCCTGGGGCTCACTCACCTGAGGGGGGGGGGAAGAGACAGACACAGAAGGGAAAAACGGGAGGGCACTGCGGGTGCGACGGGCCGGCTGGGGTGGGGCCGGCCCCCGCCTCAGCGGTGGGGGAACGGGGCGAGGACGAGACACAGGAGGAGAGAGGGGGAGAGAGAGAGAGAGAGAGAGGAGAGAAGAGGATGTCTGCTGTCCTGCTGTCGGAACAGCCACCAAATGGTCCTCCACCAATTCGATGGCCTGATCCAGCGACGCCGGGCGGTGGCACTGGACCCACTCCGCGGTTCCCTCTGGCAGGCGGCTGATGAACTGCTCCAGCATCACCTGATCGAAGATTCCCTCGGCGTCGCGGTTGTTGGCCCTCAACCACCGCCAGCAGACGTCCTGGAGCTGCTGGCCAAACGCAAACGGCTGGCCGACTTCCTCCAGCCGCAGAGCCTGGAAGTGTTGTCGCTGTTGTTCGGGGGTGCGCCCCACCCGCTGGAGGACAGCCCGGCGAAGGTCCACGTAGGCCAGCCGGCGGTTGGCGGGGAGCTGTAGCACAGCCAGCTGTGCCTCACCCGTTAGCAGGGGGAAGAGGCACGCCGCTCGCTGTTCCACCGGCCAGCCCGAGGCCTCTGCTGTCTGCTCGAAGAGCATGAGGAAGGCCTCGGGGTCGTCCTGTGGGCCCATCTTGGCTAGGGCGAGGGAAGAAGGGCCCGCGGCGGTGGAGATGGTGGACCCCGCCGATGCGAGGAGGTGCCGGAACGCCTGTCGGTCTTTCTGCTGCACCAGCACCAGGGCCTCGAACCGGCGCTCTTGCTCCTTCCGGAGGGTGACTAGCGCCTGGTGCTGGCTCTGCTGGGCCGTGGCGAGGGCGTGGACCAGGTCTGCGAAGGGGGAGGACTCCATGGGGCTGTTCTTTTCCTGTGCTCCATCCCGGGTTTCGGCACCACTGTGGCAGTTCATAGGAGGGAGAGGAGCACAGAAAGACGACAGGCCAGAATAAAGTTCCATAACTTATGGTTTATTTGTTCTTTTCAGACACAAAATAACTCTCCCTGTTATATACACACACACACAAGTTGTCTGGTTCAGGAGAGAGCTCACTTCCTCTGCTCTCTCTCTCTTTATATAGGGCGCGGTCACTGGGAAGACACACAAACACAGGTTAATTGACGACAGGTGTAGTGATTCTGCCACTTACCTTCCCTGACTCCGCCCTCCTGTCACAGACCGGTGCTTGACCACGCCCCCGCTGCCACACTCACAAAACCTACTGGCTTACTGAATTACTTCACTGAGTTACTTACAGACTTATTGATTTATAAGCTTACTGACTGACAAGTTTACTTATTTGCTTAAATACTTACTGACATACTTTACCTAATGGCATACTAACTGCATTGCTTACTTATTTTACTTACTGACTCACTTGCTTACTGATGGACTGCCTGACTTACTGACTTGTGTTTACTTACTTACTTTACTGAATTACTGATTTAAGTATTCAATGACTTAATTTACTTTCTGACTTACTTGATTTACTTTCCTTAATGACTTACTGGCTGGCTTACTTACTTTCTTAATTACTTACCAACCTTTCCTGACTCTATAACCACATTTGGCAGGTTCTCTGATGTTTGTTTTAGTGTTGTTGACTGTTTGTCTTTCATCTGCCTATATTCAGGGATATATCTCGAGGTTATGAGAAAGTTCCTGTGCCATGTGTGAACGCTGTGGACAGTGAGCCCTGCCCCAATGACTACAAATATGTGCCTGACAGCTGTGTCACCTCCCCCATGAACATAGATAAAAACATCACCCACTTACAGGTAAAGCAGCTAATATCATCTCTCTGACTGAGAAAGGTATGTCTGCAGAGCACAAGACTGCTGGGCGTGTCTTTGAGTGGTACAGATGAGTCACATCCTTTAGACACTTCTGCGCTGATGCAGTTTTATTTTGGATATCCATAAATATTAGCACCTTTCATAAAAACTTTCCATGCAAACAAGATGAGGATATAGATGTTTTGTTTTTTTAATCTACACTAAGTAACTTTAAAAACGCACATTGATAAAACTTGTTGAATTCGTGCTGAGTTTATCTCAAGAAGAAAAGAAATATATCACAATGGAAAAATAACTTCGTTCCGCCCGAATAAGTTCCAAATCTGTGCTCAAATCAGAATTTAAGGGAGTTGTACTCAATAACGTACAATATGACTCGGGTAGTCAATGACATGGACAGGCTTTAATTTTCAAACAAATTTTGCATACACTGTACACACACAATCTTGCCTATAAATACCCGGGGGAAATGATGGGAAAATTGTCATTATTGAAGATGCCACGCCTAAGCCAAAATCAACGTGAACAGGCCATCGGGATGTTGCGTGCCGGAAGTACACAGACAGAGGTCGCCCGGCACTTCGGTGTTCATCATTCGACCATTTCCCGTTTGAGTCAGCGTTACAGACAGACAGGGAACACCAGGGATCGTCCACGCCCTGGTCAGCCTCGAGTCACGACGCCAGTTCAGGATCAGCACATCAGGCTAGCTCACCTCCGTGACAGATTCCTGACACCCTCAGTCACTGCTGCTGAGACCCCTGGACGACACAGACCCAGAATCTCCAGCATGACGGTCCGAACATGGACCAACTGTCACTTTGAATTTTTTTTATTGTGAATTAATTCTTGAGTTTGACAATAAATGTCCTTTATCGATGTTTCAAGATGTGTGTGCATTACATACAATATCATAAATTTCAAATATATGCATGGATCTAAAGTGATATCGTGTTGAATTCCATTGTGCGTTTTTAAAGTTACTTAGTATATATTCTGACCAAAAATTTTTTATTTGCTCACAGTCGGGACCTTTTGTTGCCTTGAGCTGTATCCTATCTGGTGTGACAAAAAGGAGAAGCACCTGATAGGCACTGTAAAATATGGTGGTGGATTATTGATTATTGTGAAGATTGATGAGATCATGGCATCTGCTCTATACCGAGACATTTCAGCCTACAACCTGGTTGCCTCGGCCAGGAGGTTCGGACTCGGCCATAGATGGAGCTTTGAACAAGATGATGCATCAAACACAGAATCAACACAGAAATTGTTCAAGAAAAAAAAAATCAGTGTTTTGCAATGACCACCTCATTCTCCTGATTTAAACCCTAATATAAAAGTGTGGTGTAAATTGAAGATGGACGTCCGCATGCACAAACCTAACAACATAAAGGAGCTTGGAGGTAGAAGATTCCTTTAGTCATCTCCAAACTTGTTAGCTCACGTGGCCATAAGGCCAATGAGTTATTGCCATGGTGTGACGTCCGTCATCCACAATTCAGTTAAATCATATCTCCTTTATCAGTTATCTATGGATTTCTGTTCCGATTGTTTTGTTTGAAAGAACTCCTCACGCTGCACAAAACTCGGTCATTGTTTTGTCAAATTTTTTACTCACAAGTTAGTAATTAGGCCAAATTAACAAATTTTCCAGGCCTCTTACTAGAATTGTATCTCCTCTCTCTCATTTTCTCATCCGATTCCAGTTCTGATCGATGTTTTGGGTAGATTGTCCCTCAGGGAACAAAACTTGGGCATTTGTTTGTTGATTGATTTTCTTGTTATAAACAAATTGTTTACAACTTTTGTTTATTTTTAGTTAACTCGTATCTCCTCCCTCCCTCAGTTCTCAATGGATTTCAGTTCTGATTGTTTCGTTTGAAAGAACTAGACCTTCTGCACAAAACTTGGTCATTGTATTGTCAAATTCTTGCTAACGAACTGCTAATTAGGTCAGCTTAACGAGTTTTCGGACTTCTCACGAGAATCGTGTCTCCTCCCTCAGTTCTCAGTGGATTTCAGTTCTGAGTTTTATTTGAAAGGACTAGACCTTCTGCACAAAACTTGGTCATTGTATTGTCAATTTTTTGCTAACAAATTAGTAATTAGGTCAACTTGACACATTTTCTTCTGGCTGGAATTGTATCTCCTCTCTCGATTATTTATCATACAAATTCAGTTCTGATCAATGTTTTGGGTCGATCTTCCCTCGGGGAAAATTTAGTCCTTTGTTGATCTTCTGTTGGAAACAGTTAGTCGTGGAGGTTGGTCCTCTCTCACATCGTCACATTTCAGTTCTGTTTGATGTTTTGGTCATTGTGGTTGTTTTTGATGGCAGGCCAGATGAGCTGCTACGTCCTTCACATTCCGGTTAGTACATTCCTGTAGTGTCGGAGTGTTAATATATTCTCCAGGGCAGGTGGAACAAAGTAGTAATTGTAAGAGTGGTATTTTGAAGGGGGAAAAACATTTTGTATAGATTTATTTAAATGCCCCCCCCCCCAATGTTGAGAATCTCGCTTGGATTTATCACTTAAATTTGTTGCTTATTTTCATTTAAGCATACCACAAATAATATTTCAAAAAATGAGAAATAAGTATTATAATAAACATAATTGGGGGGGGGGGAATCAAATAAAAATAATTTCCGTATATGGACTTGGTGACACACCCACACATCCATATGTGCTTCTGAGACATGGCTGCTGTGGTCTGTAACCGGCAGACGAGCCTTTTTTAATTTTACAGCATTGCCTTTTCAGACAGTTCTGTTGAATTGTAACTTGGCTGTCTCTGATTGTACACTGTGTTGTGTGTTTCTTCCAGTATTGCGTCTGTAAAGACGACTGCTCGTCGGCCAGCTGCATGTGCGGTCAGCTCAGTCTGCGCTGCTGGTATGACAAGGTGTGGCTGAATATCTCGTGTCCACATTAAGAACTAAATGAATGCATTAATTATTGATGTTCTTGCACTCCCAAGTTGTGTGTCTGACACTCCGGTTACACGTTCATGACTCGCTGACCTGTCGTATTCGCTCTCAGGAGAGCCGTCTGCTGCCGGAGTTCTGCTCTGAGGAGCCGCCTTTCATTTTTGAGTGCAACCATGCCTGTTCCTGTTGGAGAACCTGCAAAAACCGCGTTGTACAAAACGGACTACGGTAGCATCGTGTCTCCATGAATATGTACAACATTATGTGAAGATTCTTGGTACTTTCTAACAGAGTTTTTATTAAATCTGGTCTGCTGTCAGGATTCGTTTGCAGCTGTTCAGGACCCAAAAAATGGGCTGGGGTGTTCGGACATTACAGGACATCCCGCAAGGGACCTTTGTCTGCGAGTGAGCTTCTCTCTGTCTCTCTCTCTTTCTCTCTCGTGTATTGTTCTCCCTTTAGGAAATACAGTATCTATCTTTGTGCATGTTCTGATACCCTCCTTTGCGCAGGTATGTCGGGGAAATCATCTCAGACGCAGAAGCAGATGTCCGGGAGATTGATTCCTATCTTTTCAGCCTGGACAGCAAGGTAGCACCAGATTCAAAATAATCCACCTCATAATGCTTCATTGGCTTTTGTGGTATGTCGCAGTGAAGCGCTTCTGGTCTGGCGGGTTTTCTTTCTGCATCCATTTTCTTTGTATTTTCCCAAAGGGTGGAAACACGGTAAGCGTTCAGGTGCTTTGAGTAAAATTCTACTCATCCTAAAATGGCACCTAGTGCATGTTGTGAGCGTGAGCTGCCTTCTGAATGTTGCAGGTAGGGATATGAAAAATGATGACACCAGGTTGTTGTCCTGTAAAATATAATAGTATACACATTTATCGTTTGTGGTGGTGGTGTTATTAGCAGATATACAGTGCCTTGCAAAAGTATTCATCCCCCTTGGTGTTTGTCCTGTTTTGTCGCATTACAAGCTGGAATTAAAATGGATTTTTGGATGGTTAGCACCATTTTGATTTACACACCATGCCAACAGCTTTAAAGGTGCACATTGTTTTTTATTGTGACACAAACAATAATTAAGATGAAAAAAACTGAAATCTGGAGTGTACATAGGTATTCACCCCTTTCAGCTCTAAATTAGAGCTGGTCCAATCAATTCACTTCATGCGTCATATAATTAGTTAATTTAAGATCCACCTGTGTGCAATCAAAGGGTCACATGATGGCTGTATAAATCAACCTGTTCTGGAAGGACCCTGACTCTGCAACACAACTAAGCAAGCAACATGAGAACCAAGGAGTGCTCCAAACAGGTCAGAGACAAAGTTGTGAAGTATAGATCAGGGTTAGGTGATGAATATCCCACGGAGCACCATTTAAATCCATTATAGCAAAATGGAAAGAATGCGGCACCACTACTAACCTGACGAGAAGGCCGCCCACCAAAACTCACAGACTGGGCAAGGAGGGTATTAATCAGAGATGCAATAAAAACACCAAAGATAACACTGAAGGAGCTGCAAAGATCCACAGCGGAGATGGGAGTATCTGTCCATAGGACCACTTTAAGCTATACACTCCACAGAGCAGGGCTTTATGGAAGAGTGGCTAGAAAAAAGCCATTGCTGAAGAAAACACGTTTGTGGTTTGCCCAACAGCGTGTGGCAGAGTCCCCAAACACATGGAAGAAGATTCTCTGGTCAAATGAGACAAAAATGTAACTTTTTGGCCATCATGGGAAATGTTATGTGTGGCGCAAACAACCCCCTGAGAACACCATCCCTACACTGAAGCACGGTGGTGGCAGCATCATGCTGTGGGGATGTTTTTCATCTGCAGGGACAGGAAAGCTGGTCAGGACTGAAGGAAAGCTGGATGGCATGAAATACAGGGCAATTCTGGAGGAAAACATGTTTGAGTCAGCCACAGGTTTCAGACTGGGAATGAAGGTTCACTTTCTAGCAGAACAATGACCCTAAACATACTGCTAAAGCTACACTGGAGTGGTTTAAAGGGAAACATTTAAATGTCTTGGAATGGCCTAATCAAAGCCCAGACCTCAATCCAATTGAGAATCTGTGGCATAATTTGAAGAGTGCTGTACACCAGCACACCCCATCTAACTTGGAGTTGGAACAGTTTTGCCTTGAGGAATGGGTAACAATCCCAGTGGCTAGATGTGCTAAGCTAATAGAGACATACCCCAAGAGACTTGCAGCTGTAATTGTAGCAAAAGGTGGCTCTACAAAGTATTGACTTTGGGGCGTGAATACCTCTGCACGCTCCAGATTTCTGTTTGTTCATCTTAATTATTGTTTGTGTCACAATTTATTTAAAAAAAGTGCACTTTTAAAGTGGTAGGCATGTTGTGTAAATCAAATGTTGCTAACCCCTCAAAAATCCATTTTAATAGCAGCTTGTAATGGGACAAAACAGGACAAACACTAAGAGGGATGAATACTTTTGCAAGGCACTGTAAATGGTTTAAACTAGGGCTGTCAATTGATTAAAATATTTAATCGCATTATTGTCCATAATTAATTTGTGATTAATCACACATGTTCTAAATGTACCTTAAAGGGATATTTTTCAACTTTTTGGCGAGTGGAAGTGGACAAATATATTTGCTTTATGTAAATGTACGTGGCAGGATATCAGGAAGGATCAGGCTGGACACAGCAAAAAATTATTGTTGTGGGTATTTTATTCCCCTACTGCATTTAAAAAATAAAGCAGTGTTAAAGGGATAGTTCGGGATTTTTGACATGAATCTGTATGGCATCCCCATCAATAGTGTCGTGCAAACACACTGACTTACCCCTGACAGCATCCTGCGAGTCCAGTTCTTGTCCAGTTTTGGTCCAGACGAAAGTAGTCCGGCAAGTTTGTTGGGGTCACGAAAGTAAAACGTTTTTCGTCTCAAAACAGTATGTGTTCAAAAGAGTGATATATTTGCATCACAAAACCGTTAGCAAATAAAAAGTCAGACCTCGAAATCGCTTGGCGCTATTTTCCTGCGCGCTGCCGGCTTCATCCAGCTGCGGCTCCAGCTTCAAGGATAAGCTGGAGCCGCATAAGTAGGAGTCCCGGCGGGTGGTTTGTATTCGATTCGTTTATATCCCGACCTTGTTAGCTGTCAGATTTATGTTCATGGACCCAGTAAGCTGGTAAATAATCTCATCTCATTCTCATCTCATTATCTCTAGCCGCTTTATCCTTCTACAGGGTCGCAGGCAAGCTGGAGCCTATCCCAGCTGACTACGGGCGAAAGGCGGGGTACATCCTGGACAAGTCGCCAGGTCATCACAGGGCTGACACATAGACACAGACAACCATTCACACTCACATTCACACCTACGGTCAATTTAGAGTCACCAGTTAACCTAACCTGCATGTCTTTGGACTGTGGGGGAAACCGGAGCGCCCGGAGGAAACCCACACGGACACGGGGAGAACATGCAAACTCCACACAGAAAGGCCCTCGCCGGCCCCGGGGCTCGAACCCAGGACCTTCTTGCTGTGAGGCGACAGCGCTAACCACTACACCACCGTGCCGCCCTGGTAAATAATATTTATTATTATTATTTTTTCTTTACCAAATTCTAACAGAAAATGAGAGCGCCCGAAAGGGAAAGCTGAGCCGAGCTGCTTCACGGCTGTAATGCAAATTGCTTTCCTCCTCAGTATACAAGTGCGCTTCCATGGCAGGGAAAAAGAAACTACCACTGCTGCCTATGTAGTGCCCTATTTATACAAATAGGAGTCATTCAGGATTCAGCCATGTTTTTGCTCCGTGTCATGGCTGAATCCTGAATGACTCCTATTTTTATAAATAGGGCACTACATAGGCAGCAGTGGTAGTTTCTTTTTCCCTGCCATGGAAGCGCACTTGTATACTGAGGAGGAAAGCAATTTGCTGCTGCTAAACACTGTCGAACAACTAATGAAAGTTGTTGGCTAGCTCGCACACAACTGTTAACAGTGACAGCGCGCACTGATCGCTATTGAGAGAAAGTAGCCCCAAGCAATTACAAGGTGTGACTTTTTGGACTACAAGGGTTTTGTTATGCTAATAAATCACTCATTCGAACACGAGCTGTTTTGAGAAGAAAAACGTGTTACTTTGCAGACCCCAGGAAACCTGCCGGAACTACTTGTGCACTGACCAACACTGTACAATATCTAGGCTCACAGAACACTGTCGGGGGTAAGTCAGTGTGGATGCACGACACTGCTGACGGGGATACCATATAGATTCATGTCAAAAATCCCGAACTATCCCTTTAACTTTATAATTTTATGGGTTTAGCACAATTCAGTGTGAACAAAACAATATAGTATTTTCCTCGAGTTCTGGACTTAACTTCCAGCCTCAAACGATGCAATATCCATCCATTATCCATAACCGCTTATCCCGTGCAGGGTCGCGGGCAAGCTGGAGCCTATCCCAGCTGACTATGGGCGAGAGGCGGGGTACACCCTGGACAAGTCGCCAGGTCATCGCAGGGCTGACGCATAGACACAAACAACCATTCACATTCACACCTATGGTCAATTTAGAGCTACCAATTAACTTAACCTGCATGTCTTTGGACTGTTGGGGAAACCGGCGCACCCGGAGGAAACCCACGCAGACACGGGGAGAACATGCAAACTCCGCACAGAAAGACCCCCGTTGGCCACTGGGCTCGAACCCAGGACCTTCTTGCTGTGAGGCGACAGCGCTAACCACTACACCACCGTGCCGCCCAGCTCCAATTATGCAATAAAATAAACTAAACGAACTCGGTGATGTGGACTCTGGACAACAGCAGTGGCTATCTTTAAATAAAGAAACTAAAAATACAAATATATTTGTTCAGGCACACAGCTCATAAAGATGTTTTCCAGTAAAGGGCAATAACTCGCTGGTAAATATGCTGCATTTCTAAACACTTTTACATCACTCACAAATTTCTCAGAATAAAACACACTCACTGTCACACGTCATCTTTGGGTGGATGAATTGTCCCCCTTCTGGGCCATCAAAAGTATATAAAACCACACATTTTATGTAAACAGTCAGAATGCAACAGTGTAAGTTGATTCTGTACATAAATGCATTTTATCACGACTTGCACCAACCAGCTATGTTGCTCGCTCACGCTATGTCACTTCCTGATTTCCCAAACTACGCCAGAGGGGCACAAAACGTGCATGTGTTAATTGTGCGTCAGAAAAAATTAATGGCGTTAAAAGAGGAATTTGCATTAACGTGTTATCGTGTTGACTTCGACAGCCCTGGTTTAAACCTTGGGTTTATGGAGTATCCCATTGTAGCTGTGTTTTCAGTGCATGTGCAGAAGGTTACCTTTGACGTTCACGCTTCACTAGGACTTATAGCTGTGTGTTAACCAGTACAAAGATCTCTAAGAAATTAATTTACTATACTTGCTCTTCCTACAGTCAATGCACTTACCGTAGCATTTTGCTCATTAGTGCAAGCTAATATTACTGCACACCAAACCACAGGACTGCTTTGATCTGATGCCACAGGAAGCTGCTGCTATTTCAGTCTTTAAGGCTGATTTAAATCTGTTTTCGTCATCCCTAGTTATTCTTAACCCCACTCATGAACAAACGTTCCCTCCTCTTTTTTTTTTTCTTGCAGGTTGGCGATATGTATTGTATCGATGCCCGTTTCTATGGCAACATCAGCCGGTTCATAAACCACCACTGCGAGCCGAACCTGTTCCCCTGCCGAGTGTTCACCTCCCACCAGGACCTGCGCTTCCCGCACATCGCGTTCTTCGCCAGCAAGAACATCAGCGCCGGAGACGAGCTAGGGTGAGCCGTGCCTCTGCGTTCCCCGAACAGTACCACTAATCTGCAGTCATTAGCTTCTCGTTAGCTTCTCATCAGTGTAGTCTAATGAGGGGTAAATATAGATGGTGGAACAGAATATATTTGCAAAATTTGGGACATTTTGAGTATGGCGTTTCATTCAGTCTTTTTTTGGAGGGGTGGGGTGTACTTTTTAAGATCAGAATGTTTGGCTTCGACACTTTTATGTCGAGTTTGAAAAGCTGTTTGGTTGGAATTAATTTTCTATAACAGCAATTCAAACTAGATAGATACTGTGACTAAAGTCACAGTGATTTGTGCTAGCACTTACAAACTGGGACGTATGGTCTCCGTACCCTGTAGATCTGGAATGGTAAGAGATGGAGAATGACACTTAGTGAGGGGGGGGAAAAGCCCGTTTTTCATGGATCATTCTGGTTCAGTGATCCAGATCAGCACCAAAAGTCATAGTAACTTAATTCAGCCCAGAGATATTCTTCATGTGAAATTTGGTGATGATTGGTTGAAAACTGAGAGAAAAGTAGTGTCCTAAAATCGTTAGGATGATGATGATGATGATAATAATAAAGTAGAAAGATCCTGAGTGAGAGTAGTAGTTTGCATTAGCGCAAATTAATCACAGGATTTTATATCAATTTACGTACATTGTTTCTATAGTAACAGCAAATCTAATATGGGCTCAACATTCAAGATGATTGATAGACAAATTAGAACATGCTTTATTTAACAAAAACATAACACACACCGATCGGCCATAAAATTAAAAACGCTGACCGGTGAAGTGAATAACATTTGATTTATCTCATTACAAAGGCACCTGTCAAGGGGTGGGATATATTAGGCAGCAAGAGAAGAGTCAGTTCTTGAAGTTGATGTGTCGGAAGCAGGGAAAATGGGCAAGCGTAAGGATTTGAGTGACTTTAACAAGGGCCAAATTGTGATGGCTAGATGACCGGGTCTGAGCATCTCCAAAATGGCACATCCTGTGGGGTGTTCCCAGTATGCAGTGGTTAGTACCGACCAAAAGTGGTCCAAGGATTCAAAGGACAACTAGTGAACTGGCGACAGGGTCATGGGTGTCGAAGGCTCATTGATTTGATTCTCATGGATCACGAAGGCTAGCCCATGTGGTCCAGTCCTACAGAAGAGCTAGTGTAGCAGAAACTGCTGGAAAAGTTAATGCTGGTGAAAACAGAAAGGTGTCAGCATTAACATTATGACCACTGACAGGTGAAGTGAAAAACATTGATTATCTCATTACAATGCTACCTGACAAGGGGTGGGATTTATTAGGCAGCAAGAGAACGGTCAGTTCTTGAAGCTAATGTGTTGGAAGCAGGAAAAATGGGCGAGCCCATATGGTCCAATCTTACAGAAGAGCTCCTGGAGCACAAACTGCTGAAAAAGTTCATGCTGACACCTTTCTGGTGTAGCCAGCATTAACTTTTTTTTTTTTTCAGCATTTGCTTATTTACTTGTTGGTGTTTTTTACTTTTGTGGCTGATCGGTGTAGTTTCTGTAATGAGATGTTTGTTTAACATTTATGGAAGGAGTCTCCAGTATCAGTGCTTTAACACTATTTTTTTCAGGACTTTTTCTAACTTCATCAGTGGGAAAAAAAGTTAGGCTAGTGATGGAACGTTGTTAGTTTTTTCTTTTTTATCAGACATCTAATTTTTTAGGTTTGTTTACCTGACATGTTTCGACGTACGACTGTCGTCTTCCTCAGAGTGTCACCGGATGTTGTTGGTGACGCATCTTTTATCAGCTGATGTTTCCGAAGGCGTGGCCTTCCTGTCTGGATTGACAGGTCGGTCACGCCTTCTACTGTCAGTTCGTCCCCTGCAAGATGGCACTCCAGGTATGGGAGAGCATGTACGCTCCCTCATCTCGGTTGATGGTCCTCGGACTTCGCTTACGGATCTCTATGGCCTCCCTGATCCAGCGCTGATGTTTATTATCTTCTGTGCGGATCCGTAATAGAGATCCGTAAGCGAAGTCTGAGGACCATCAACCGAGATGAGGGAGCATACATGCTCTCCCATACCTGGAGTGCCATCTTGCAGGGGACGAACTGACAGTAGAAGGCGTGACTGACCTGTCAATCCAGACAGGAAGGCCACGCCTTCGGAAACATCAGCTGATAAAAGATGCGTCACCAATAACATCCAGTGACACTCTGAGGAAGACGACAGTCGTACGTCGAAACATGTCAGGTAAACAAACTTAAAAAATTAGATGCCTGATAAAAAAGAAAAAACTAACAATATTCAATATAAGACATAATGAACGTAATCGAAAGATAGTGATGGAACGATTGTTAATCGCTGCTGTAACATGAATGATAACAGGAACGGAACTAACTTGTCTAATGTTTTCCAACATTAAACATAACTATCAACAGATTAATGGGGTCTGAGAGTATTTTCTGGCACTCTAATGATTTTACTATGCTCCGATTTCGTCAATTTCAACAAATCTAAGCAGTATTTTCAAAGTCATATGACTTTTTGTATCCAGCACAAATTCAGCTACAATAATATCTCTGTAGTATGTATGTCATGATTGTACTTTAAAAAAAAAAGACAGATGAATGATGTTGTAAAAAGCAGTTTTAGAATTGTGTTGGAATGTGTGAAAAAAAACATGACCTTACCCATTGTGACGAATCGTTTTGGTCACTTGAGGTGATTCTATTCAGTCTTAGGAATGGATCAAGCACAAAAACTTAAATCTGCTCCATTGATTTGGACAATTACCGTATTGGCCCGAATATAAGACGACCCTGAATGTAAGACGACCCCCCCTTTTCCAAGTTCATCTTTGGGGAAAAAGTTTTTTGAAGACCAAATGTTCATTCATATAAAGCGTATTTATTTCAAAATTCTGTTTAAAATTAGAGGCTTTTGTTTTTCACATTTAAATAGAGGTCATTTCAGTCTCATTTCCGTGAACACTTTTCATAGAAGTAAAAAAGAGGCTAAACTGCAGGCTACTAGACAAGCCAAATTAAAACATTTAAATTGCATTAATTCAACAAATTTGTCAGGTTTAGATTGAAAGTTCATAAACTTCAGAATGTCAATGCATTAACTTCCCATAGCCTACGGGTATATGGAATAAATTTGCAGAACAGTGCAAATGCTTTAAACAATGCATTAAACAATACATTAAGGTTTACAATAATAAACAACTGAAACAGTGGAAAGGGTAGTTTGCTAAATTACAGCTACTCAGCACAGAGATCCTCAGCCTCACTTTGCTCACTCTCACTGTCCTCACTTTCGTTTTTGGCGGCATTTTGTCTAGTCCGCGAATTTAAGACGACCCCCCTTTTTAAGAGCTATTTTTTACAACAAAAACACCGTCTTATATTCGAGCCAATACGGTAACTGGCCATCAAAAAATGTATGTCCGATTGTTTTGGGATAAAGGGTTGGCAGTGGGAGGGGTATTCAATGAGAAGAGTAAAAAATTCCATTCAATGAGAAGAGTGAAAACCCCTCCCACCGTCAACTCTTAATCCCATCAGATTAACTCTTAATTCCATCAGGTCAAGTCTCAGGGGGTTAAAGGTCTAAAGTACACTCTCCGGAAACAAAGTACGTTTATTGGAACTTTAGGGGTACAACGGTTTGTCCCTGGGGCAGTACCCTCTAAGGTTTGTACCCTTTATATACTGATTGGGAACATTTATATGTACCTTTTGGTCCTAAAAAGGTACACACAGTTACCTTGAGGTCCAATAATGAGCCGCAGGGGATACGTTAGCGTAGAGTGTACCCTCTATAGTACCCCTATTTCTGACAGTGTAGATGAAGTACACCTTAAAAAAATGACACTGTCTTGTCTCCAGGTTTGATTATGGTGATCATTTCTGGGACGTGAAGGGCAAACTGTTCAGCTGCCAGTGCGGCTCGTCTCAGTGTAAGCACTCGGCAACGGCGATCGCTCAGCAGCAGGCGGACAGCACACCTGGAGAACAGCAGGCCACCACCCTCCCAGATACCAGCTCGTCTACCACACCACCCAGCCCCACCTGAGCTTTGCCACACTCTCCTGCCCTTCTCCTCCATCCACCAGCCATCACCAGCGCGCGCACACCCCAGCAGGGGAATCCTAGCAGAGGCAGCCGAGTTGGTTTAACTCTTTGTTGGACTGCAGATGAAGGGTTATGCACATGTACAGAGATTTCTTATTAGCGGAGGATAAACTGTGACTATGGTGCTGTCGAGATTGGCTCTCAGAAAGCAGAGGTTGTCCTCAAGGCTGTCCTCGAGCCCCTGCAGGATCATGAGTCACTCCGTGTCCTTTGAAGAACATGCAGATGATGATGATGATATTCTAACGTTCCCAACATCCACGCGCAATCCAAAAGCCGTGGTGCGTTTACTTTACTTTTTTCTACAGATTGTCTACAGGTTTTCAGATGTGAGATGCACTCACTTGTGGCACACTGACATTTCTCAAGGACTTCATTCTGCAGGAACATATGATGAAGCTTTTGAAATTCCGAATGATGTTCAATAATTGGAAAATCTTTTTCTTTCTGATTTTAAATTTCCCCAAATAAATGTTGCATTTTATTAAAAAGAAAAAAAAAAGCTGGTTGTGTGATGAACATGTCTGTTTTTTGTTTGTTTGTTTTTTTCCCCTCCCCGCAGTTGACTCCTGTCCATCTGTGTGTGTAGTTAATTCTCATCGGTGCTGGACATTATTTATTTGCCAGTGTTTGTCAATCAGTTCCCATCTGCTGGATGCGTTCTCGTAATCCTGCACACACCATGGGAGGGACCGTGAGCCTCAGAGACAAACTGCTCACTTTGAGCTGGCTCCTGCATGTTACTGAATAAATCTGAAAAGCTTTTTTTATGCTGTTTCATTGCTGTGAAACTGTAAACTGGTCATGAGAAAACTTCTGACCGCCCTGCTTTATGACCTCCAGGAGCGGACGAACACATCTCCGTAGCGGCGGTCTGTCTTTCCTTCATGATTATCACGTCGAAACTTTAACATTTGGCATTAAAGGCCATGTGTAGTCCAACAGGAATTTCGGTTAGGGAATTTGTGGTTATTGAATACTGCAAATGGTGCTGAACAAAGATTTTGTTTGTTTTTATTTTTTTATAACTCAATGTGAGAGTACATCCTGAAATAAGATTAACCAAGTGATGTTTGGTTTTTTTCCTTATTTTTTATTAAATTTACCTCCAGTTTTCTAACTGTAGATGACATTGTAAGCCTGTACCCATTTTGTTACATTTAATGATTTAACGTTGATGGTGAAGCTTTTGTCTTATTTTTTTTTTTTAATGTTGATAGTATAGTCACAACCATTGTGCTCATTCTGCCATGTAGATCCAAAACACTGCAAAATGAATGGAGGGAAAAACGCTACGTTTTTCTCAAATGAGACACGAAAGTGGTTGTAATTTTTTTTCTCCAATAAATTCTATTATACTTCTAATAAAAGGTGACACTTTGTGGGACAGCAAGTTAAAAAAAATGGATATGGTGGTGTAGTGGTTAGCACGGTTGTTGCCTCACAGCAAGAAGGTTCCAGGTTTGAGCCCAGCGGCCGACGGAGGCCTTTCTGTGTGGGGTTTGCATGTTCTCCCCGTGTTTGTGTTGGTTTCCTCTGGGTGCTCTGCTTTCCCCACAGTCCAAAGACATGCAGGTTAGGTTAATAAATGGACCATAGGTGTGAATGGTTGTGTCTATGTGTCAGCCCTGCGATGATCTGGCGACTTGTCCAGGGTGTACCCCGCCTCTCACCCATAGTCAGCTGGGATAGGCTCCAGCTTGCCCGCGACTCTACACAGGATAAGTGGTTATAGATAATGGATGGATGGATCGATAATAATAAATATACCTGCAAGCATGGGGCCAAGACTTTTTGGCCCTACCCCTTACCGATGGAAGAAGACCAGAAGCCACTGGGATTGTTAGCATGGTATGTGGTAATTTAGTACAAAAGTCTTTCCGCACAAATCTAGTCAGTTAACACAAGTTCAAAGAACATTTTAATCTTTATTTTAAATACCTACTGATCATGTTTGTTTAAAGATAACATTACAGGCATTTAGCAGACGCTCTTAGCCAGAACGACATACAACTGGACAGCACTTCAGCCATTTCTGATGTTTCAGGGAATTGAACCAGCAACCTTTTGGTCCTCGAGCTGCTTTTCTAACCTTTAGGCTATGGCTTCCTGTCAAAAGTTGTTTTTTGTTTTTAAATAATGGAAGTTGTGATTGCATTTCACCATGTTTGATGTCGCCTGTATGTTAGTCCAAGTATGGCCATTTCCATAACACCTGAACGTAAAAGGAGGACACTTTGCAATATTCAGTGAAGCCAAGACCAAAGAAAAAAAAAAACCCAAACCCATAACAGATCATGAGACTCTGGTGTACTTAGCATGGTTGAGGTTTATTTTTGATACTTTCAGCCTTTCCTGTGACCGTTTTTGCTATGAATGAGTCGGTGTAGGTCTCTCGGTCAACTTTGATAAACTTTATGAAGCTCTGCAACGGAGATTTTTTCAACTTTAGGCGATGAAGCTTCACGGAAAAATGCTAAAAGTGAAAAAGCACTTTCTCTGACTGTTGCCTTTGTGCTTATCTGTGCTAGCATGTCGCTCGATTGCGCCTTTCCCTTTGCTGCTTACATCCACGACGTACAGCAAGTCATCCTTTCTGCTTTTTGCAATGAATTGATGATCTTTGCAAAACTGGGTCTATTTCTGGCCAAACCGTCTCTGACCTGGAGTGACGTAACCTCAAGCCACATGGCTAATGCAATGATCTTTTTAACTTCGATCTTTATCTCTGAAAACCAGAGTTGTTAGATGCGAGGATGTAAGGAGTATACTTTTATTAAAAGTGGAAAGAGCAAAACAGATGAGTAATAATGAATGAAATATGATAATGTTGATATTAAAGTAACATAGGCATGCTGACTGTTTGTGTTCTCCAACTGCATGCTTGGTGCAACAGGTGGTGAGATAGGAATGTGGAAGCTGGGGGATGATGGCACCTCTACTTGATTTTCCAGTGTTTACACTTTTTTGTGCTGCCATCGACAACAATCATCATCCCATGCAAGAAACCATGGTTCTTGGTGTTCCAAAACGGGCAACTTGGAAACAACACAAGATATAATTCATTAAGCTTAAATGTAGGTGATAGAATGATCTGTAGTCGTGTGAACCTCTGCTTTTATAGTAATTGGACGGCTCACAACTTTCTTTTAAAAAATTCTTAACAGAGTGCTCGATTTAAAGCTATACTGCCTTTTGGATTTTTCAAGTGTAGGTCATAAAAAGAATTTTCCCTGACACCCAATTATTTTTCTTTAGTGGACCAAAAGCTACTTAATTAAAATCTCAGACTTCCAACTTTATTAGCTTTTTTTTAAAAATAGAACAATTAATGACTTTAGGGCCACGTGGCCCTAAGTTCTCCACTATTTTTTCCTGCTTCATCATGACCCAATTCAAGATACTACGTCATGCATGATGTGGTGGGCTTTCCCTGTTCACGCAAGGCATTGTGGGATACAAATTTGAAACAGGAGAGGAACATGGAGGACGTGAGTGTGTGAACGATACGTGAAAGACCGACTACAGTAATGGAAAGTGAGAAGCAAAGATGTTATGTTGCAAAGGAAAGGAAACGCAGGACCAAACTAATAAATATCGGCATTCAGCGAGCACCTCGGTGTGATCAGCTGTTCATTTAGCGACAGAATGATGTAACTGTCAGTGCACGGTCAAGGGAAACCTGTAGATGGCAGTAATGCAACACTGTGGATGCCAGCTGCCGTAAAACCCAAAAGAAGAAGGTAAACCTGCGCATGTGCACACGGACTTCCTCTGTCTGCTTGACTGCGTGAAGCAAGCGATTTCATGCACATTATTTGCTCGGGAATCCCTTCAGATTAAATAACTTCCCAGCCACAGAATGGCCTAGGGATTTTTTATTTTTTGAGATATTACAGAAAAAACATGTATTATCTAATCTAATCATAATGACCCAATTTTAGAAGGAACCAAATTTCACTGATTTTATGAAATTGAAAGGCCATCTAGCTTTAAAGGGAACAATAGAATTGCAAAAGTGAAAATCTTCGCCATCTATCCCATTGTTCTTACAACAACAGTTTTAGATCCCTTGGTGGAGATGAAATTTGCCACCAACAGGTCATTAAAATAGACACAACAACACTGGTTTCTTGCACATGCTCACTTTAAAGGAACAAAAGGATTGCAAAAGTGAAAATCTTCATCTATCCTATTGTTTTAGAAATGATTTTAGATTCATGCTAAATGACTTGTGTGAGAAGACTTTTGTGCGAAATGACCGTAAACCATCAGCATATATTCCTAGTGACCTATAGTACATTTTGAAGGCAAGACTGGTCACTTCCTGTTTTCAGTAGCCACCCCAAGCTGCAAATGAACTCAAATGATGTTAACATTAGGTCATGTGACATTATTTTTTTTTTTCACGTTATGGATGAAACATCCTTGGGAAGTATTGTTTGGGTTAGCTTCACAATGCTGTGAACAAAATTTTGTGACCATTCAGAACACTCCTACACCTTCCAGGAAATCAAGAGAAAAAAAAATTATGATTTCAAGTTGAGTGGTTCAAAAGATATTAGCAGTTTAACCCTAAATCCATCACTGCTTATCAATTTGAGAACACCATCCCCAGTGTGAAGCATGGTGGTGGTAACATCATGTTACCTCTTGGTTTCTTCACCGAATAATACCTGATTCATTACATGTATCCTCAATAGAGGCTTTGCACTATCACATTACCCCACAGCAACGGTAACTACGCCGCCATGACAGGGGGCACACTTGTAGTGCTTCATTCAGCTGAGTTAATTGTTATTGAGCAGTATGGGAAGGTTTTGCTGCATTTTTTGGATGTGTGATTTGTTTTGAACAAAACAAAGACATTAGATTTTTTAGTTTACCAAAAGTAATTCATCATCGGGGGGGAGTAGATAGATTTCTAAATGTAGAAGGGATAAAACATTCAGCCGGACATGGTGTCGAACAGAGAGGTCAAAAGTCCTATGGTAGACTTATGCTCACTTCATTTCCACAAAGGTAAGAATTAAAAAAAAAAAAAAAACATAACAGCAGCAATATTCATGCACTGTATTCTTATACAGTGAAGTAAGCATGAGCAACACAGTGGCTCGGCCCAGCCTAACCTTCACCAAGACTTAAAGTGCATTTACATTCGGGGATCCTTCAGAGCGCATTGTGCACACGCTTGGAAGCCAGTCATTATGGGAAACACCTGATGCTGATTTGAGTGCAAATAAGGACACTATTTTCACAGAGACTTTGCGAAATCTTCTGTCAGGTATGCGGCAGTAGACGGGTCTCCATGCAGGAAGAGTGTTTATTAGCAGGCGTAATATTTACAAAAAAATAAAAACATAAAACTGAAAGCAGAGTCATAAACATGGCTAGAAACTAACGTGACCGTGATTATGATAATACTTCACAAAGCCTCTGTGTCCTAATATGCATGTGCTGATTGTGCTCAAATCAGCATCAGGTGTTTCCCATAATGGCTGGGTCCCAAGCGTGTGCACAACGTACTCCGAAGGATCCCCGAATATAAATGCACTTTAAGTCTCAATGAAGATTAGACTGTTCCAAGCTGCTGTGTTGCTCATGTTCAGGAGTATACCATCGGGGTTTTTGACCTCTCCGTTTTGACACAAAGTCCCACTGAATTTTTTTTTCATTTTTCCCTTCTATGTTTAGAAACCTCTCTAGTTTTTTCCCCCGATGATGAATTACTTTTGGTAAATTTAAAAATCTGATGTCTTTGTTTCGTTCAAAATGATTTGCACATCCAAAAATGCCGCAAAACATTCCCATACCGATCAATAACAACTAACTCAGCTGAATGAAGCACTTCAAGCATGTCTCTTGTCATGGTGACATAGTTACTGTTGCTGTGGGTTCACATGACCTTGCAAAGCCTGTATTAAGTCCATTTTGGTTTCAGGTTATAACAACAAAATGCAGAAAAGTAGATTATGACCGGGTGGCATGGTGGTATAGTGGTTAGCACTGTCACCTCACAGCAAGAAGGTTCTGGGTTTGGGCCCAGTGGCTGACGGGGGCCTTTCTGTGTGGAGTTTGCATGTTCTCCCTGTGTCTGTGTGGGTTTCCTCCGGGTGCTCTGGTTTCCCCAACAGTCCAAAGACATGCAGGTTATGCTAACTGGTGGCTCTAAATTGACTGTAGGTGTGAATGTGAGTGTGAATGGTTGTTTGTCTCTATGTGTCAGCCCTGTGATGACCTGGTGACTTGTCCAGGGTGTACCCCGCCTCTCACCCGTAGTCAGCTGGGATAGGCTCCAGCTTGCCCCCAACCCTGCACAGGATAAGCGGTTTTGGATAATGGATAGATGGATAGATTTGCCTTCAATTGTCTACTTTTAAAAGGCAGTGGGAACAAACTGGAATGGTTAAGTGGACTAAATAAACTTGGTTAGTGCCATTATTCCTGCTTCCAGTTTGGCAGGAAGTCTCTCTAATTGTCCACCAGCAGGCTTTGTAAACCATACACTTGTTGTTTTCCTGATTATGGATAAAAAATTAAGACTTGTTGCTGATTCAGGGTACTGAGGCTTTTTGGCAAGATAAAGCCTCTTAATACACAGGACAGGAACTGCCTTTCCGCATTCCACAGAGCTGGAGCTCCTCTCGGGCCAAGCTACTCTGCTCTCATCGTCTTGTAGCAAGTGTGTTAAGGTCAACGGCTTCAAGTGCATACACTTGAAAAATTTCTTCTGAAGAATTGGATGCTAAGCCAAGTTCAGATTAATAAGAAAGAATGACCATGAGAGGAAATGTACAGTCGAACTCCAAATGGCTGGAAAGAAGATCAAGTGTGGTTTATGGTAGGACTGACCTTGGGTTGAGCCTCAACATTGCCAGTGTTGGATGCATTTTTTGGCAGAATATATTTAGCTGAATTCACTTAAACTGCTAACTTTGCGTACTCGGTTAATATGCATGATTTTCGATGAGTCAGTGGTGACATTGTAGTGTATCAGTATAGTTGTTAATAAGAATGTAGGATGGACTGCTTTTATTGTTTACATTTTAGAGACAATTGAATTCTAGTCACGGTTACTTTTTACCTTATTTATACCACAGTGATGTTGAAATCTCGATTCTTATTGGTTCTAATATTTTAATATATCCAATATGTCTGCATAAACAGAGTTTAAAATGTGTTTATTTGTTGATATGGTGATGTTTTCTCTAAGGAGATGTTTAACATTTATGGAAGGAGTCTCCAGTGTCAGTGCTTTGTCAGAATCCGAGGTAAAGGTGTAGCACTTTAGTTCTCTGATATGGGAAAATCTTCAGAAGGAAGGGTTTTGAGTTGTCTTGGGTTATCAACTTCAAGAGCTGCTGGTGAG
The DNA here is from genome assembly GCF_027579695.1 of Neoarius graeffei. Classification (NCBI taxonomy): domain Eukaryota; kingdom Metazoa; phylum Chordata; class Actinopteri; order Siluriformes; family Ariidae; genus Neoarius; species Neoarius graeffei. The sequence goes on from NC_083580.1 coordinate 12,710,607, forward strand.
GGAACGACTGTTTATAGCTGTTAAATGTAAAGGTGAACAGAAAATCATTTCTTTTGTGGACGTTTCACAGTTCTACAACATTAAACAGAGAAAATGTGCAATGTACTTTCATAAATTAAAAATCATTATTGTTAGCGGTATAAGAGGAAACGATATACTTCAGGAGTTGTTGTCGCAGTGTTTTTGGAACATGCTAAACTTCAGCTTTGCATTAAGCCACATCACCTTGATGGTGATTATTTTCCAATAAAAGTACTCTCTGTCCTGTTTAACTCCTTATTTACAATCCATTTTAACAGTATAACTAGTCAGCAAATGTAATCCTTATGAGTCCTTTGTGCAATAAATATCACTTTACATTGTGATGGATATAAAGGCATAATAATGGTGTTTACTGTAGATTCTAACAAGGTACCAGTATCTCGGAAAATTATCAGATTAGCATTAAATTACATTATTATACATAAAGGACACTTTTTCAATGGAATAAAAACATGTATTCTATTCCCTACTAGCAGGTTTCATTTATTTGGTTTGATAGCATGCAATATTGTTAGCATATCGCTTAGCCGACGTGTATTACGTCACTTTACCCAATGGAGAATGAGCGTTGAATATGGTTTACGATATTGCATGGTTGTCAAGCCATGACGTCACACGTTAGAGACGTAAAACTTCTGCGCGAGCGAGCGACTGTGACAATTTGTAAACAGACATGGCCGCCAGGTTTGCTTCATTAGATATGGAAGATTTTGAGAGAATTTTGAAATTGAAAGACGCATTGAACATCCGAAAGGAATGTGTATGTATAATAATAATAATAATAATAATAATAATATTGGCTGGCTTTTTTCGTGGTATATCAGATATGTTCCATTCAGCTAGCATGATATTGAATGAGTCGAAGACGACCACTCAACACCAGCCAATACTATTTGAATCTTTCATCTGAAATATTTGTTGCATTGACATTTGCTTAGAAAATGGCCTTTAAAATGAATTTCAGCTATTTTCATACATATAAAAGCAAACAATGTACGTTTTGGAATTTGGAAAGGGACTTTTACACTCACCTGCCATTTTAATAGGAACTTGTTCTTGATTCTAAGATTCCTGTTCTTGGCTCTTGAGTAGAACCCAATGTGATGATCTGCTGTTGTATGCTGAGATGCTTTTCTGCTCACCATGGTTGTAAAGAGTGATTATATGAGTTATGATATCCTTCCTGGAAAAAAAAAGCTCGAACCAATCTGTCCATTTTCCTCTGACCTTTCTTATCAACAACGCATTTGTTTCCACCCACAGAACTGTTGCTCACTCTGTTTTTTGTACCATTCTGTCTGTGTAAACTCTACAGACTGTTGTGTGTGAAAACCCCAGGAGGTCAGCAGTTTCTGAAATACTCAAACCAGTCCAACTGGCTCAAACCAACACCCATGCCACAGTGAAAGAAAGTCACATTTTGAGATCACAATTTTTCCCATTCTGATGTTTGAAGTGAACATTAACTGAAGCTCTTGATTTGTATCTGCATGATTTTATGCATTGTGCTGCTGTCAAGGGATTGGCTGATTAGATAACTGCATCAAAGAGCAGGTGGATAAGTGTATATTTCTAGGTCTTACTTTAAAGAATAACTTGCAGGTTTTGTGGATAGAGTGTGGCTAGAATTGATAAAACCCTTTAAAAATGCAAATTAGGCTTAGTGCAGTTTCCATTGCTTGTAATTTGTTTGCAGCCGACTAACATGTTTGTTCTACGACTACAGCTGCACGCTTGGTGACACTTAGAACATGGCGGATGCTGACACTGGGCGTGGAGTACAGCTCCTGGGCTCAAACCTCTGAGCTCTCTGACAGGCAGAAGATGAGAAGGGTAGCAATAGCTGACGTGTCTCGCACTGCTGCACTCACTGAGCCCAGTCAAACACATGAAGATGTTCAGAACGTGGATCAGTCCAGCAGCTATGACGCTGTTATTGACCTGGAGAGGCCTGATGACCTGAAGGGCACAGACATTGTCAGCGCACATGAGATGTGTCAAGATGATGTCAAACTGTGGTGGAGCAGGTGAGAACTGAAAATGAGTCCGTAACTTATAATTGGTTTTCCTATGAAACAGCCAAAATATGTTTTGATGGCTATCATTTTTTTCCTTTATTGGATATAAATAAATCTTAATTCTGTTATGATGCAAATGGTAAACATGCCCAAATCTACATGCACTCACCAGTCTTGCATGACCTGTATTTGCATAATTGAACCTGGCTTGGGCGGCATGGTGGTGTAGTGGTTAGCGCTGTCGCCTCACAGCAAGAAGGTCCGGGTTCAAGCCCCGTGGCCGGTGAGGGCCTTTCTGTGTGGTGTTTGCATGTTCTCCACGTGGGTTTCCTCCAGGTGCTCCGGTTTCCCCCACAGTCCAAAGACATGCAGGTTAGGTTAACTGGTGACTCTAAATTGACCGTAGGTGTGAATGTGAGTGTGAATGGTTGTCTGTGTCTATGTGTCAGCCCTGTGATGACCTGGCGACTTGTCCAGGGTGTACCCCGCCTTTCGCCTGTAGTCAGCTGGGATAGGCTCCAGCTTGCCTGCGACCCTGTAGAAGGATAAAGCGGCTAGAGATAATGAGATGAGATGAGAGATGACCCAGGTAGGATTTAATTATAAGAAAAATCATACTACATTCAAATGGTCAAAATGGCTGCTACGGACATTCTGGAATTCCATCAGGAGTCAAAATATGTAAATAGAATAACTCAACATAACATAATATCTTGAAATAATGAAATCATACATCAAAATAATGACATAGCACTGCATTTTATTTCTTGCGGTTCATGGCTTCTATACAAAAGTTTTGATTTGGGGCTTTAAATGGTACTTGATAAGTTGTTCAGAAAAAAACCTCATAGGTTTCTTTAAAAAAAAAACAGTAGCGGGATACAAACCGAAATATAAACAAAAATTTTAATAGCAAAACTCATTTGGGTATTGAGCTCTGAGTGTTTAACGTTAATGGAAGAATTTCCAAGTACAACCCCGATTCCAAAAAAGTTGGGACAAAGTACAAATTGTAAATAAAAACGGAATGCAATGATGTGGAAGTTTCAAAATTCCATATTTTATTCAGAATAGAACATAGATGACATATCAAATGTTTAAACTGAGAAAATGTATCATTTAAAGAGAAAAATTAGGTGATTTTAAATTTCATGACAACAACACATCTCAAAAAAGTTGGGACAAGGCCATGTTTACCACTGTGAGACATCCCCTTTTCTCTTTACAACAGTCTGTAAACGTCTGGGGACTGAGGAGACAAGTTGCTCAAGTTTAGGGATAGGAATGTTAACCCATTCTTGTTTAATGTAGGATTCTAGCTGCTCAACTGTCTTAGGTCTTTTTTGTCGTATCTTCCGTTTTATGATGCGCCAAATGTTTTCTATGGGTGAAAGATCTGGACTGCAGGCTGGCCAGTTCAGTACCCGGACCCTTCTTCTACGCAGCCATGATGCTTTAATTGATGCAGTATGTGGTTTGGCATTGTCATGCTGGAAAATGCAAGGTCTTCCCTGAAAGAGACGTCGTCTAGATGGGAGCATATGTTGCTCTAGAACCTGGATATACCTTTCAGCATTGATGGTGTCTTTCCAGATGTGTAAGCTGCCCATGCCACACGTACTAATGCAATCCGATTCCATCAGAGATGCAGGCTTCTGAACTGAGCGCTGATAACATCTTGGGTCGTCCTTCTCCTCTTTAGTCCGAATGACAGCGCGTCCCTGATTTCCATAAAGAACTTCAAATTTTGATTCGTCTGACCACAAAAGAGTTTTCCACTTTGCCACAGTCCATTTTAAATGAGCCTTGGCCCAGAGAAGACGTCTGCGCTTCTGGATCATGTTTAGATACGGCTTCTCCTTTTAACTATAGCGTTTTAGCTGGCAACGGCGGATGGCACGGTGAATTGTGTTCACAGATAATGTTCTCTGGAAATATTCCTGAGCCCATTTTGTGATTTCCAATACAGAAACATGCCTGTATGTGATGCAGTGCCGTCTAAGGGCCCGAAGATCACGGGCACCCAGTATGGTTTTCCGGCCTTGACCCTTACGCACAGAGATTCTTCCAGATTCTTTGAATCTTTTGATGATATTATGCACTGTAGATGATGATATGTTCAAACTCTTCGCAATTTTACACTGTCAAACTCCTTTCTGATATTGCTCCACTATTTGTTGGCGCAGAATTAGGGGGATTGGTGATCCTCTTCCCATCTTTACTTCTGAGAGCCGCTGCCACTCCAAGATGCTCTTTTTATACCCAGTCATGTTAATGACCTATTGCCAATTGACCTAATGAGTTGCAATTTGGTCCTCCAGCTGTTCCTTTTTTGTACCTTTAACTTTTCCAGCCTCTTATTGCCCTGTCTCAACTTTTTTGAGATGTGTTGCTGTCATGAAATTTCAAATGAGCCAATATCTCATCTCATCTCATTATCTCTAGCCGCTTTATCCTTCTACAGGGTCGCAGGCAAGCTGGAGCCTATCCCAGCTGACTACGGGCGAAAGGCGGGGTACACCCTGGACAAGTCGCCAGGTCATCACAGGGCTGACACATAGACACAGACAACCATTCACACTCACATTCACACCTACGGTCAATTTAGAGTCACCAGTTAACCTAACCTGCATGTCTTTGGACTGTGGGGGAAACCGGAGCACCCGGAGGAAACCCACGCGGACACGGGGAGAACATGCAAACTCCACACAGAAAGGCCCTCGCCAGCCCTGGGGCTCGAACCCAGGACCTTCTTGCTGTGAGGCGACAGCGCTAACCACTACACCACCGTGCCGCCCATGAGCCAATATTTGGCATGAAATTTCAAAATGTCTCACTTTCGACATTTGATATGTTGTCTATGTTCTATTGTGAATACAATATCAGTTTTTGAGATTTGTAAATTATTGCATTCCGTTTTTATTTACAATTTGTACTTTGTCCCAACTTTTTTGGAATGGGGTTGTAATATTATCTGTGAACTGTATTTTACAGAACACCATATCAGAAAAAGTTGGGATGATATGATGAAAGTGAAATTAAAACAAAAAAACAATGATTTGTAAATAATCTTCAAGCTGTTTTGCACTCAAAACAATACATCATATTATTTGATGTTTTCCCTCATAAATTTTATTCTTTAGTTTTTCAAAATAAACACATTTCAACTTTTGATTCTTGTAACATTAAAAAAATGTTGGGACAGTAAAGCATTTACCATGTTATAGTGTTGCTGTTTCTTCTCACAACACTTAAAATATGTTTAAGGACTGATGACACCAAGTGATGAAGCATTTCAGGTGTTATTTTGTCCCATTCCTCCTGCAAACTGGTTTTAAGGTGTATAACAGTATGGGGTTGTTGTTTTCACATTTTTTTGGTTTCAAAATTCACTGTGCATTCTCTACTGGGGACAGGTCAAAACTGTCGGCAGGCCAGTCCAGCACCTGCACTCTCTTATTCCACAGCTATGCCTTTGTAATGTGTGCAGAATATGTTTTTGCATTGTCGTCTTGAAATGTCCCTGGAAAAGATGTTGTCTTGAAGGCAGCATATGATGCTCCAAAATCTGAGTGTTCTTTTCTGCATTAATGCTGCCATCACAGAAGTGTAAGTTACCTTTGCCAAGGGCACTAACACAACCCCATCCCATGACAGAGCCTAGCTTTTGGACTTGTTGCTGGTAACAGTCTGGATGGTCCTTTTCATCTTTGGTCCAGAGCACATGGTGTCCATTTCTTATGAAAAAGACCTGGAATACTGATTTGTCTGACCACAATACACATTTCCACTGTGTGATGGTCCATCCCAGATGCCTCAGAGCTCAGAGAAGTTGATGGCATTTCAGGACACAGTTAATATAAGGCTTCCTTTTTGCATAATAAAGTTCTTACTTGCATTTGTGGTTGTAACTTCATATTGTAGTGCTTGACAAAGGTTTGCCAAAGTAATCCCAAGCCCACGTGGTTCTGTCAGCAACAGGTGAATGAGGGTTCTTGATGCAGTGCTGCCTGAGGGATCAGAGATCACGCGTGTTCAGATTATGCTTGTGCCCTTGCCCTTTATGCACTCAAATTCCTCCAGATTCTTTGAATCATTTCATGATATTATGTACCACATTGGGTGAAATATCCAAATCCTTTCCTATCTTTCTTTGAAGAACATTGTTTTTAAACATTTCAATAATTTTCTCATGCATTTGTTGACAAACTGGAGATCCTTGGTCCATCTTCGCTCCTCAAACGCTCGGCCTTTCCTGGATACTGATTTCGTACCAAATCATGATTACAGTCATCTGTTGACGTCACCTGTTTCAAATCACATCATTATTTAATTGTTTTACCTCATTACTAGCCCTAAATTGCCCCGTCCCAACTTCTTTTGGAAAGTGTTACAGGCCTGAAAAGCAGGAATGGATGTATATTAACAAATGAAATGAAGTTGACCAGCCAAAACATAAAATATCTTGAGTTCATTCATACAAGTCAAAGTGAATTTAGAAATCACTGTTTTCTTTTTTTTATTTGAATTTTCCATACCTTCCCAACTTTTTCTGATTTGGGTTTAACTACTGATTGTAGTTTAAAGCAAATTTAGATTATGGCTCATGCTCATAAAAAAATAAATAAATAAATAAATAAATAAATAAATAAATATATATATATATATATATATATATATATATATATATATATAAAAGACGGCACAGTAGTGTAGTGGTTAGCGCTGTCGCCTCACAGCAAGAAGGTCCAGGTTCAAGCCCCGTGGCCAGCGAGGGCCTTTCTGTGCAGAGTTTGTATGTTCTCCCCATGTCTGCGTGGGTTTCCTCCGGGTGCTCCGGTTTCCCCCACAGTCCAAAGACATGCAGGTTAGGTTAACTGGTGACTCTAAATTGACCGTAGGTGTGAATGTGAGTGTGAATGGTTGTCTGTGTCTATGTGTCAGCCCTGTGATGACCTGGCGACTTGTCCAGGGTGTACCCCGCCTTTCGCCCGTAGTCAGCTGGGATAGGCTCCAGCTTGCCTGCGACCCTGTAGAACAGGATAAAGCGGCTAGAGATAATGAGATGAGATGAGATGAGATGAGATAATAAAAAAAATCACGAAAACTAGTTTTTGTAATGCTATTTTTTGCCAATAGAGGGCATTATAGTTTAGAAGAGAGAGGAAAAAACCTAATTAATCTGTTTGTACAAGATGAAATACATGGTTTAATTCCTGTTTCATACTAAGTGTACTGCATATAAACATGATATTTACTGAAAACTGCAGATAGACCAAGCCCTTATACTGATATGATCAGTGTTTGAATGAAATCTTTGTGCTTAATTTGTGCTGAATTCATGTAAAAGCTCTCTAAATAACTTCCCTTTTGATAGAAAGGTGGTGTCCTTCCCTATGCTTTTTATCAGTATGATGAAAGATTTGATGAAGGTTTATTAGGATAGAGAGCAGATGTACTGCTACATACAAATTAATTTCTGGAAATATCCGGCTATCCAGCAGCTCTGCACCACTTGTAATGCCTTAAGGGACTGAACAGGCAACATTCACATTGAGAAAATGTAGATCAAATCATGGTGATGCTGAACACTTACATACAGACTGCTGTTTCCTCCAGAAGTTCCTCTTCTAAGGAAGCTGGTTGTGAGTAGATAGTGAGATTGTCTGTCTAATTAACTGATCCTTCACATCCTATTTTCCAACATGTCCAAAAGTGCTCAGCATCTCTCATCATCATGTACTGGTAAAAAACAAACAAACAGTAGATAGAAGCACTAGAGTGAGAGAGAGAGCTCACTGTCCACCAAGACACTCATGACTGACAGAGTGTGAATGGACTTGTAGCAGACCACTGAATGAACTTAACTTCTGCACTCCTTGACAGTGTGACAGTGTTAAAGCATCTTGGATATATGAATTCTCAATTCCCTTGTCAAAAGAAAGCTGTCATTAGACTCCAGCACACCTGAGCTGATAGTGTCTTCTCAAAAGTTATGCCTTTTGTATGAAATAAAATAACAGAAAATGGATGAACATCTTCACCATTGAGCCCTGCGATGACCTGGCGACTTGTCCAGGGTGTACCCCGCCTCTCGCCCATAGTCAGCTGGGATAGGCTCCAGCTTGCCCGTGACCCTGTACAAGACAAGTGGCTACAGATAATGGATGGATGGATGGATGGATGTTCACCATTGGGGTGGCACGGTGGAGCAGTGGTTAGCATTGTTGCTTCACAGCAAGTAGGTTCCAGGTTCGAATCTGCTGGTCAACTGGGGCCTTTCTATGTAGGGTTAATACTTGTATGGGTTTCCTCAAGGTGCTCTGGTTTCCTCCCACAGTCCAAAGACATGTGGATTTGGTTAACTGGATACTCTAAAGTGAGTGTGAATGTCTTTCTGTATACAGATTGGCAACCTGTCCAGTGTGTACCCCGCCTCTTGGCCAATGGGTTTGGCTCAAGCTCACTCATGACCTGCAATGAATAAGCCACATAGAAACGGAATGAATGTAGTGCATTGTGCTCTGATAAGGTATTGATACCTGCTTCAGCAGGTGGCCATTTTTAATTGCTAGAGACAAGGGTGTGGCTACATGTGGCACAAGATAGCACATGGCATCTTTGGGGAAACAACAACAAAAAACCTAGCCACCCCAACTCTGACCTCAAATCGCAGATCTGAGAGTTCTGTTTTCCTCATATGCAACTTAAACATCCTTACTGCAGAGTTTTCCAAATCTGTTTTTGTCCAGATCCTTTCAGTATTGCAGTGGTGCTTGAAAGTTTGTGAACCCTTTAGAATTTTCTATATTTCTGCATAAATATGACCTAAAACATCATCAGATTTTCACACAAGTCCTAAAAGTAGATAAAGAGAACCCAGTTAAACAAATGAGACAAAAATATTATACTTGGTCATTTATTTATTGAGGAAAATGATCCAATATTACATATCTGTGAGTGGCAAAAGTATGTGAACCTTTGCTTTCAGTATCTGGTGTGACCCCCTTGTGCAGCAATAACTGCAACTAAACGTTTGCGGTAACTGTTGATCAGTCCTGCACACCGGCTTGGAGGAATTTTAGCCCGTTCCTCCATACAGAACAGCTTCAACTCTGGGATATTGGTGGGTTTCCTCACATGAACTGCTCACTTCAGGTCCTTCCACAACATTTCCATTGGATTAAGGTCAGGACTTTGACTTGGCCATTCCAAAACATTAACTTTATTCTTCTTTAACCATTCTTTGGTAGAACGACTTGTGTGCTTAGGGTCGTTGTCTTGTTGCATGACCCACCTTCTCTTGAGATTCAGTCCATGAACAGATGTCCTGACATTTTCCTTTAGAATTCGCTGGTATAATTCAGAATTCATTGTTCCATCAATGATGGCAAGCCGTCCTGGCCCAGATGGAGCAAAACAGGCCCAAACCATGATACTACCACCACCATGTTTCACAGATGGGATAAGGTTCTGATGATGGAATGCAGTGTTTTCCTTTCTCCAAAAATAACGCTTCTCATTTAAACCAAAAAGTTCTATTTTGATCCCATCCATCCACAAAACATTTTTCCAATAGCTTTCTGGCTTGTCTAGATGATCTTTAGCAAACTGCAGACGAGCAGCAATGTTCTTTTTGGAGAGCAGTGGCTTTCTCCTTGCAACCTTGCCATGCACACCATTGTTGTTCAGTGTTCTCCTGATGGTAGACTCATGAACATTAACATTAGCCAATGTGAGAGAGGCCTTCAGTTGCTTATAAGTTACCCTGGGTTCCTTTGTGACCTCGCCGACTATTACACGCCTTGCTCTTGGAGTGATCTTTGTTGGTAGACCACTCCTAGGGAGGGTAACAATGGTCTTGAATTTCCTCCATTTGTACACAGTCTGTCTGACTGTGGAATGGTGGAGTCCAAACTCTTTAGAGATGGTTTTGTAAGCTTTTCCAGCCTGATGAGCATCAACAGCACTTTTTCTGAGGTCCTCAGAAATCTCCTTTGTTCGTGCCATGATACACTTCCACAAACATGTGTTGTGAAGATCAGACTTTGATAGATCCCTGTTCTTTAAATAAAACAGGGTGCCCACTCACACCTGATTGTCATCCCATTGATTGAAAACACCTGACTCTAATTTCACCTTCAAATGAACTGCTCATCCTAGAGGTTCACATACTTTTGCCACTCACAGATATGTAATATTGGATCATTTTCCTCAATAAATAAATGACCAAGTACAATATTTTTGTCTCATTTGTTTAACTGGGTTCTCTTTATCTACTTTTAGGACTTGTGTGAAAATCTGATGATGTTTTAGGTCATATTTATGCAGAAATATAGAAAATTCTAAAGGGTTCACAAACTTTCAAGCACCACTGTAAGAACTATAGAGCAGCTATGAAGGCAATGCCATGATGTAGCATCTATTTTGTACCAAGACAATAATCTCATCTCATCTCATTATCTCTAGCCGCTTTATCCTTCTACAGGGTCGCAGGCAAGCTGGAGCCTATCCCAGCTGACTACGGGCGAAAGGCGGGGTACACCCTGGACAAGTCGCCAAGTCATCACAGGGCTGACACATAGACACAGACAACCATTCACACTCACATTCACACCTACGGTCAATTTAGAGTCACCAGTTAACCTAACCTGCATGTCTTTGGACTGTGGGAGAAACCGGAGCACCCGAAGGAAACCCACGCGGACACGGGGAGAACATGCAAACTCCACACAGAAAGGCCCTCGCCGGCCACGGGGCTCGAACCCAGGACCTTCTTGCTGTGAGGCGACAGCGCTAACCACTACACCACCGTGCCGCCCCAAGACAATAATAATAATAATGTGATTTTTCGATGCATGATTAGGTCATACCAGCTCTTAATTTGCTCTCCACCCTCAATTTTCCAACCCACCAAATTTCTGGAAAGCTGGACACACCACCCAAGTCAGGTCAAGTCAAGTTTATTTGTATAGCGCTTTTAACAATAAACATTGTCGCAAAGCAGCATTACAGAATTTGAACGACTGTACAAACACCTTTTGAGAAGTTGGTTTAGTGGAAGGGGCGGCACGGTGGTGTAGTGGTTAGCGCTGTCGCCTCACAGCAAGAAGGTCCGGGTTCGAGCCCCGGGGCCGGCGAGGGCCTTTCTGTGCGGAGTTTGCATGTTTTCCCCGTGCCCGCGTGGGTTTCCTCCGGGTGCTCCGGTTTCCCCCACAGTCCAAAGACATGCAGGTTAGGTTAACTGATGACTCTAAATTGACCCTAGGTGTGAATGTGAGTGTGAATGGTTGTCTGTGTCTATGTGTCAGCCCTGTGATGACCTGGCGACTTGTCCAGGGTGTACCCCGCCTTTCGCCCGTAGTCAGCTGGGATAGGCTCCAGCTTGCCTGCGACCCTGTAGAACAGGATAAAGCGGAATGTCCATGTGTCTCAAGAACACGTTTGTAACCACGCCCATAACCTTGTGTAACCAATCAGAGCTATTCTTCCATTAGCCTGCTTCAGGAATTTCTTCACGGTGGATGCTTATGCTTGCGAGAAGCGCGCGCGCACACACGCACACACACACAATCATCATCATCATCATCATCGCTGATTACGTCATCGGGGAAAGTCATGACGTTGCCTGACAGATCGCGCGCGGTGACAGGAAGCATCAGCTGGGCGTCATAGTGTACTTAAGAAGCAGCGCGCGCTGCACAGAGCACACATCACACGCGCGCGTCTTTGTGCAAACGGATAAGCGGTCCTGGATTATTATTTTTTAAATTATTATTATTATCATTATTATTATTATTATTTCTATCCGAATGCATTAAATATACAATAGGGAAATAGATACAGACGGTTTGCATGAAAAAGGTTGTTGTTGTTGCCTTTTTTTCGCATTGCATTGGAGGAATTCGGGTATAACGGGTGGCACGGATTAGATTCCGGGTGTCTTTACGCGGATTATATTTGCATGCTAAGTTTATTTTTTGTCAGTTTTTGGCTACCTAGGATGGAGTGACAGGAAACGCCGTGCGAGGTCGGAAGATCAGATCTAAATCAGATCCAGCGCGCGCGGGTTTTGGTGTTTATTTTGAACAGCAGCAGCAGCAAAAAAGGACACAGTGATGGAGAATGTGATTGACAGCACTCGGGATCACTGTAATGTCTCTGATGCTTGTTGACTCCGATGCCAGTGACCTGTTGGATTTACCTGCATGTCTAGGATGGCTCGCTTTGGGGATGATGCGTCTGGGCGCTATGGAGCTGCGCCGGGCGCAGGGAGAGGGGGCGCGCGGCCGGGAGGCGCACCGGGGCCCCAGAGGCTCTACAAGCAGTCGATGGCTCAGAGAGCCCGGACCATGGCTTTGTATAACCCAAAACAGACTAAGCAGAACTGCTTCACCGTCAACCGCTCGCTGTTCATCTTCAGCGAGGACAACGTGATCAGGAAATATGCCAAGAGGATCACAGAGTGGCCATATCCTCTCTTAAAAGTTTATTCAATAACCAAGTAATTCTACTGTCAAGAAATATCTATACGTTCCCATAGAGCTTGGGTGGTACCATGTTTTGTACTTTTATTTGTATTTGGCAAGGTGGTTAGCACTGTCACCTCACAGCAAGAAGGTTCTGGGTTCAAGCCCAGTAGCCGAAGGGGGCCTTTCTGTATGGAGTTTCAGGGGCATAGCTAGGATTTTTCAAAGGTGTGTGTGTGTGTGTGTCACACACTGACTGGCAGCCTGAGTACATACCAGCAGGTTTGTAAATGATTGAATACATTTGAGAAAACGGCAGCACGGTGGTGTAGTGATTAGCGCTGTCGCCTCACAGCAAGAAAGTCCGGGTTCGAGCCCTGTGGCCGGCGAGGGCCTTTCTGTGCGGAGTTTGCATGTTCTCCCCGTGTCCGCGTGGGTTTCCTCCGGGTGCTCCGGTTTCCCCCACAGTCCAAAGACATGCAGGTTAGGTTAACTGGTGACTCTAAATTGACCGTAGGTGTGAATGTGAGTGTGAATGGTTGTCTGTGTCAGCCCTGTGATGACCTGGCAACTTGTCCAGGGTGTACCCCGCCTTTCGCCCGTAGTCAGCTGGGATAGGCTCCAGCTTGCCTGCGACCCTGTAGAACAGGATAAAGCGGCTAGAGATAATGAGATGAGACATTTGAGAAAATAATGCGGTCTTTGCATCCTTCTTTCATCTCATGTTGTGAGCTGTTGAGATGTCGGACAATGATTTGTCCAAATCAGTTTCATCCGGCAAATCAAGAAAGCCTACAACGATCAAAAAGAATGGTTGAGCTTACTGACCGTACTAATGTTTTGAGCTAATTCTATCAAACCAGACAACAGTGACCATAGCATAAGCAAACCAAGCTCACTCACCGGCAACTGCCGCTTGGGCCGGTGTTTCTTGGTCTGCCGAAGGTGATGATGCATCTTGTTTTGATTCTGTTTTATCATAAAATTTACTTAGTACTAGGATAGCACTATGAAAAATATGTAACAAAAAATAATTACCATTGCTAGTTTTAGGTAGCTTAGAAACCGGCTCTTCCATTATTGCTGTTTCTTCAACGTTTTCTCGATGCTGTGTTCTAGAAAACGGCACACTAAAACTTAGCTTCGAAGCAACAAAATGCAACTTTGATGGAAAAAATAATAATAAATTGCTTATCTCTCTTCACGTCGAAAGAAGGAGGAAAGTTTCACTTGTTTTGACATGGTGAATTATTAACACGAGGAAATACTCGTAATTTGCAACTAAAAAGACTGCAGCTACACTGGCAGCTTGACCATGCTTTCTAGTGCGATCGTGTTGCGCTTGCACAGAACTGGATTTTCACGCCCAAACTACAGGAAGTCCATACAAGGTTATGGAAACCCTAATGAGGCTGAGGTGACAATCCATTTTTAAAAAAATGTTAGAAAAATTACAGTGGGCGCTTTTCTAATATTCTTATGCGGATATTGGAAAAATGTATGGTCCGACAAAGGGGGGGGGGTCACAGGCACCCCAGGACCCCCCCCAGCTACGCTCCTGAGTTTGCATGTTCTCCCCGTGTCTGCGTGGGTTTCATCCAGGTTCTCTGGTTTTCCCCACAGTCCAAAGACATGCCATTAGGTTAACTGGCTACTCTAAATTGCCCATAGGTGTGAATGTCAGTCTTGTAGTCCTTGAGTCTGAGTCCAGTCTCGAGTCCCCAGTGCTCAAGTCCAAGTCATTAAAAAAATTGAGTTGAGTCCAAGAGCAAGACTCCAACTGCACGATTCGACGGTGGCTGTTTTAGCATCATTAAAGGGCATATTCTGGACCAATTTTGTTTTTTTAATATGAATTTCGTTTTTTTTATAATTTTCAGGTTCTTTTGTATGTCCCTTTACACAGTCATCCAAAAGGGTAATTTTGCACAAGGCCATCTGTCTACAGCAGAAAAATATAAAATAACAAAATGTGTCTGGAAAAATCCCAAGGGAGTCTGGAGCCAGATTCGTGATGTTATCTGCAGAAGCGCCAGCAGGCTGCGTGAGCTTTGCACGGTTTAAGTGCACAGCCTGTGTAGACCAAGTGCTCCCATTTCTCTCTCATTGTCCGGTCTTTTGGAAAATGATGAGTACTAATCCCATCAAGATTGGTGTTGCTACACCCTCCTACGATACATGTTAACCATTTTAATAATTACGTGATAACGTTGAAGAAATTTGCAGAAAACCACCAGGTCATTTTCTCATAAACAAACCAGCGCTGACGTAGGATTCAGAGGAAGGCGTCCCGCATGTGACGTCACGAAAATCAATGTTTCCCGGGAAATCCAAATGCCAAGTTTTTTCAGAGGCGGACTAATTCACCTCAAATGGCTTGATTTCAACTGAATTTTTCTGGTATTGCACAAGGTAAAAAAATTGCAGAGAATGCAGAATGTTACAGATATTTGACCAACGTTTAATATAAAATAGGAGAATTCATCTTGCTCCTGAATTTACCTGTGATATGCACTTTAACATTAGTTTGTTCCTGAACAGGTGAATGGGCATTCTCTTGTGAAGTATTCTATCAGAGATGGTTGGGAGACGGATGTGAGTGCAAAAGGTGTGTTTATTAATACAAGTGAAGACAGGTAAACAATCCAGAACAGCAGGCAAAATCGTAAAATGGTGAAACAGACAACAGGTCGAGCGAGGCACAAACAGACTATCGTAGACTTGGCAGAATCAAAGACGAGAAACAGGAAATCAGGAAACTAAACAAGGAAATAAGGCTTGGTAATGTGTCAGCAACGCAACTCAATACTTCGCAAAGTAAGTGTGTTTTCACAGTTTTTATATAGGCGCACTGATTGCGTCTTAATCCTGTGCGGGTGCGAGTCGTTTACGGTGCGCGCATGGGAGAGTCCGCTTGGTGTGTGCATGCTGTCCGGAGCGCGCCCGAGAGTCTATCTGATGCACGTGCCAAGGTGCGCAGGTGTGACACTCTTGCACGAAATTAGGACAAAAGTTAATGTAGATATAAATATCTTATGCCAAATTATTATGGCATGTTACAAAAAATAAAGAAAAAATCGGAGTCCTTGTCTCCAATTTACAAGTCCGAATGCAGTTAATGCTCAAGTCCAAGTCAAATCACGAGTCCTTAAAATTAGGGCACAAGTTGGACTCGAGTACGACAAACCTGGCGAATGTGTGTGAATGATTGTTCCCAAGCCCAGAAATGGGAGGGTTGCGTCAGGAAGGGCATGTGGTGTAAAACTATGCTCTGATTAATACGACATGTGGATCAGTAGGGTCCATATGGACCCCAATCTGGTAATAGTGCTGCATAAGGCAGAAGAAGAAATATTTGGGAAGGTGTATGTAGTGTACCTTGGATTAGCTTTGAGAATAAATCTGTTGTCGTTATGTAATTATGTATCTTAAATTGTTATTATTATTATTTATCATTTCAAGATATACCCTCATGAGACACGCTTAAGCTACAAAACATACTCACTGATGCCAATGATACCACCCTATCCACAATGAAAAGTACAGTTTTGTTTCTTCATTTCTATCAACTCTACCCACTCTGCTGTACATATCCAAATTTGGAAAATGAACACAAAGCTATTGGAAAGAGATTTCGAGTTAGGAACACTCACTCCATACACGTGTTTAGGTTCACTTTTATACAATAGCCATACATTACTATTTCATTAATTCAACACTTTGTGTGTTTTCATTTTTGTCCTTTTGGTGTGCATTAAGTGTGAAAACTGACACTCAGGCATATGCTATTTGCGACACAACAAAAAGGTACTACACTACTATTATAGTGTGCCATTATTTGTCACTGCATATATCGTTTTTGGTTCAGGTCCCCTCAGTGTGTGTAAAAAAAAAAGTGTATAATAAATAAATGAAAATATAGCTTATATGATAATCTAGTCAAAGTAAAATCAATAATAATAATAATAATAATAATAATAATAAGAAGAAGAAGAAGAAAGATAAGCATTCATTAAAGCAGACCTTGTGTGTAGCCTCTTAAAAACCTTGTCTCTACCCCATGCATTGCATAATTTATGGTACTGTTTAGTACAGTAGTATGCAAGAGTGGGTGTAGCCATGGTTACAGTATGTCTACACTATTGTAGGCAGCTGCTTAAGGGGAAAAAAATTACACCAGGAAGTGGTTTTACCCAGATATGAGAGGAGGAGTCCAAGTAAAAGGAGCACAAAGCAACAGAATCACTTCATCCTGATAGATTTAAGTTGCTTTACTCAGAATGAGCTAATTTGAATATTATTTTTGCGCATGCCACAAGGTCCAGGGATTAATGTAGGCTCTTGCACCACATTTACTGCTAAATGATGAAAAGAGTTGCTTCACTCAAGTTCCATTCAATTTGTTTTTCCAAAAAGGAGTTTTCCACGGTACTGGAATATGCAGCTTGCTTCTTTTCTCAAGCAAGACAAGAAGCCATGACAGGAAATCAGTTAGATGGTTGGACAGATGGGTGGATCTGCACTTTAAAAGCACTCATCTTTAGATCCTTTGGAAAATCACTTTAAGTTCACATTCGCCTAATTTACCACACCAAATTAGATTTATCCATAATTTCTATTAATGTACTGTTTATATTTCATTGAAGACATGTTGGATGACATGCTGTTTGTGACCTCGCAGATCCTTGGTTCAATCCTGAGTACCTGTTCCTGTCTGTGTGGTGTTTTGTATATTTGCATGTCTCTTTGGGTTTCCTCTGGGTTCTCTGGTTTCCGCCCAACTCCCAAAAACATGTATGTAGATGGATTGGTTATGCTAAATTGCCTGTATGTCTTAATGAGTGATTGTGTGTCCCAGTGGACATCCCATCCAAGATGTATTCCAAACTCCACACAGGAACCCAATGTTCCTGTGTTAGACTTCAGATCCACAGTGACTCTGACCAGGATAAAGCATTTACAGAAGATGACATGAATGAATGAATGGCATCACATTTCTGAAAAAATCTGATTGCTATTATTTTAACTCTTAAAAAAACAAAACCCTAATATATTGAAATATGAATGAGTGCAATATTGAGTCTTCATGACTGGTGTGTGCCATAGTTTTAGATTTGCTCCAACCCTAGTGCAGCCCTAAAAACGTCCCTAGGGGACATCAATTTATGTATGATTTTTGACTTCCTTATAATATAAACATTATACTGTTTGTGACTTCTCTAAACCCACGATGCAGCGAGCATTAGACCCAAGTAACTGGTTACAGAAATAAAATTATGGCCTTTGCTGAATTCATTCGAATGCACACATGCTGAATACGTACAGGCAGTGAATGTATAAGAACATTTATATTAGGAACAAAACTCGATGTTAGAAGAAATAATCAAAGACAGGGTGATGTGATGCAGCCTGACACGAAGTGTAGTTGATCATTTTCCAGTAACAGCATGTACTGAAGTGTTTCATTCCTCTCATATTAGAGCAGTTTGTGAAGGGATCAATCATGAAAATTAATTGAATGAAATGAGCAGAATGGAGCTTAGTCCTGGGAAAAACCAAAATATCCAATTGTCTGTAAAGAGCAACTTTCCATTTATGCATCTTACCAGTGGGTTTTGAAATAAAACGTTTGACAGGTAATAAGTTTGTGTGCGTATTAGCTATTATTCTATCCACCTTCACTGGATATGAGCAGTCGCGCGCTCTGATTGGCTACTCTACGACTAGGCTATCAGCTCATATACCGTGAGTAGAGAAAAACAAAATGGCGGTGCGTGCTGCTGAACCAACCGAGCACGAAATAAAAACTCTACTTGAAAACAAAACCCCAAAACATACAAAAAAAAGCAACAAAATATAGAATGAAAGTACTTGATAATATGAATGCATCATTTTTATTTTTCATTGCATTTTTCACAAATTGCTCCTGTCATTTCGCCGGTTTGTTTACATTCTTAGCGGAAATGATTTTGTCGGACGCATACCTGCCAACATTGCAGTAGCAAAATAAGGGAGATTTTTTTTGGATATATATGAGTGATTCCACGCTTATGGGTACTGAAATGGCGACATGAACTTATTTTTAAAAATTCACCTAAAACCATTTCTTTTTTTACCATCAGGTCACAAAACATGTAATCTTTAATGAATGATATGTTAAAAGATAACTTTAATTTTCTGAGATGTAATAAAAACATATTTATATGCCAAAGTCAGAACGTATCAGAAGTGTTGTGGACATATATATATTCTCAATTTTAACAATGTAGAATTACTTTTTGAAACATAGGAAGGTGATGTTTTAGCAAATATAATTAATAAACATGTGTAGTAGAATAAACATACACATTCTTTCAATAAGATTAACATGGTATATAGCTAGATTGTAATTAATTTGTAACAGACGCGAGATGGACAATCGTAACAGAAGTAATGTAACAGACATCATTTTGGAACTCATAGGCTTGACTTTGGCATATAAATGTTTTTATTACATCTCAGAAAATTAAAGTTATCTTTTAACATATCATTCATTAAAGATTACATGTTTTGTGACCTGATGGTAAAAAAAGAAATGGTTTTAGGTGAATAAGTTCATGTCCCCATTTCAGTACCCATAAGCGTGGAATCACTCATATATATATATATATATAAAATGCACATATATATATATATATATATATATATATATATATATATATATATATATATATACACACTGTATATAAAGTGAATACTCTGAACACAGTATTGATCCACATTCCAACATTTATTAAAAAATTAAGTAAGAGCAAAATAACATGGCACAATAACAAAATGACAATGACATCATAGGAAAAAACTTTAATTTTACATCCGCACTTATTGTAGGCTACTGATTATGCCCTTGATTGTATACATTGTATGTCTTCTGACAGTGTGTATTGTAAGTGTGCCTATTCTTTTGTAGAGGCATGTAGGTACAAGTAGGTGGCTGACTTAGCCGCTTTTAGAACATTTTTAAAAGGGGCATACTTGTGAGCAGGTTTGGTGTAGTTTATCTTGCAGGACAAAAGAGAGCACAGAGTACTATTGCTCAAACTTGACCTGTTCTCTGTAGTTATCTTCCTTACCATGCTGAAGGTTCTTTCTGAGGGGGCATTGCTATGGGGAATACACAATAATGCTTTCATAAGCCTAGCTATCTCACTAAAGCACTGTTGTTTCCCTAATAGGCCCCAGAATCTGTCCACTTTCTGCTCCTGTGGCAATTCCTTCTTGTCAGCAACTTGGTAGTCTATTAGCTCCTCCCTCAGTTTATCTGGCTCAAGCCTTAGTTAAGGAAGCATCTCACCTAGCCTTGTCACTGACAGCAAAAACATAATATGCACATTATTTCCTTAGATCACTTTAAAAATGTCAAAGGTGCTGGACTCCGTGTGCGACGAACATTGTCATTCTCTCAGAGCCCCTGATAGAGTCCACCACACGGATATGTTTTTGTCCTTTGCAGTGTTGAGACACGTCGCCCTTTCCCCCATGTCTAACACTGAAATCCACTCTGCAGGCTGTACAAAAAGCCAAATTATCACCAATTATCACTTACTTTTAATCACCGTCAGAAATTGCGCTGTCCATTCTGTATTAAATTTACACGAGTACTTCTTCTTGGCCGCGGGACTCCCGCCTTCAGCCATTTTGTTTTTCCCGGTCCTGCGAGCTCGATGATCTGCGCAGAGATCAACTACGCAAGCTCAGGAAGATGTGTATGTGTGTTGCCAGAGATAGTTGAAATTGCAGGGTGTTTATCAGGGAAGACTGGATTACTTTTCGTACTGATCTCTGGCAACCGGAGACATAGGCGAAACGCGCTATTCACGTTTATAATATACTTTATTTGACGTTCAAAATAACGGGAGAATCACGGGAGACCTTCAAAATTACGGGAGAAATGCCAATCCGGGAGGGGGCCGGGAGATTGTTCTGAAATACGGGAGACTCCGGGGAAATACGGGAGTGTTGGCAGGTATGGTCGGACGTTTTGTATAAAGTTTTTATTTATTGAACTTGCAAAAAATAAAAATGCTCCGTTTCTCAAAATCCAGTGAATGTGGATATAATAAAACAGTTATTCCACTCAATCTCTTCATACACGGCTTATAGCCATCTCGGTGCTACGGGGCTCGTCGGCTATCAGCTCATGTATGACTCGATTTCATGGAATAACTGTTAAATATCTTAAGCACTTAATTACATAACGTGCACTCAATTATTGAAGTTCTGACTCCCAGATGTTGTCTAGATGTCTTGTATTTTCCAAGACAGACTGAGATATACACAGTAGCCAATTTACAGGTTATATGTATTAATTTACTGTGACATGGTAAACCACCGTGAATTGTCAGGAAAGGTTGTCAGGTGGCTGAACACTGTATTATTATACACAGAATTACAAAGTGGAGTTTGTATTCTGCACTGATTTGTTATCTGTTATTAGTATTAAAAAAATGACCATCCACAAGGTACACTTTTATTCCGTCCTTCGATTTAGGCACATGCTCACCACCTGGTGATGGTTAAAGTAATCAAATATTGACTGTGCACACACAGAAGAGCACATGGTGTAAATTCTCAAAACTAATCATCATGATTGTCAAGAGTGCTCATGCAAAAAAAAAAAAAGGAGCCATTGTGAATGCAAAAATATATTATCACTTATTATTTTTCTTGGATATATATGTATTATTTCATCTTTGTGATGGCTGTGTCGATGCTTTCCTTGACCTACACACTCCATTTGAATACATGATCCTTGCAACCATCATTGCCAACTGTATTGTACTGGCACTGGAGCAACATCTGCCAGAAAATGACAAGACGCCCATGTCAGAACGCCTGGTAAGCATATTTCTTTTATTGTTATATTCCAACTTTTGCTTTGCTTATATTTTTCCTACTGCATAGATTAGATCGATATAAAGTGGTGGCAGAGCCCTAGCCATTCAAGTCCTCATTCACAACTCCATACATTTTAAATAATGTTAAAGTATGAATGATATCTCTTTTCCATCACCAATTATTTTTTTTAATTGCTATTTGACTGATATAAGTCAATGTTCCATTTGTTGATTTGCTTGCCTTTCTAGGTGTGACACAATTGCGGGGCAGTATGTTCACTGCCCCACTTAGCAATACAGAGTTATTATTGCACCTAGTGGTCAGAAATTACATCTGCAACAAACGCTGATGGAAGCCCAATAGGGCAGGAATCATGCTGCCCCATGCTTGAACATTTTCAACAGAGGAAGAGCAGTGGACAGGACAGTTAATGACACGGTTACCAAATTGGATTAGTTTGAAAATTCTTCATGGCTGACAAGATCTTGTTTATCGCAAATAATCAGAATTAGGTCTCAAAATTTTCAGCAAACAAAGGCGTCTAAGTGCAGATAGTGTGTCTATGGCAGATGGGCACCATCAGGGCCTTCTAGGCCTTCAGAGAAGGCCCAAACATATCGGCATTTCAAATGTTATATTTAATTTCTTTCATCATTTCATTATAAATAATTTCTTCTAATTTTAATTCGGCCTCATTTTCTATCAAATTTGCTTCAGAAATGGAAGGGTTACTGTCCTGAAAACATTAAAATAGAGTTACCCAGTGAGATTTTTTTGTTTGTTGTCTCTAGGCTGAGAACAGTTTCGAGCTGACTCACTCATTGGTTAGGACTTCATTGCCGGGACAGAAGACCATGGCAGTGTATGTTTATGTATGAAGTGACAGATGGATTAACCAATCAGATTTTGATTTATAGTAGGCAGGACCAAAAATTTATCACCCTCAGCCTTCTTGAAGGCCAAAGCGAGCTTAACTGTGAGTCGGCGCCATCAGCATAGCAGTGAAGTCACCTTCCAGCCGGTGTAGCGTTCATCAGTAGTGTTAGTGAATGCTAATAAAGTGGTTAAGCCAGTGCCATCGAGAGCAAGTAGCACAGGCTAACGACCGAGAAACTAAGATTTCTGTCTCCAGACTCGCAACTCGCATACTCGCTACAGTATATTTCACTCAGACTTAAGTATTCATTTCCCTTTGTAATTTATTTAGTTACTTTTAAAATCAACATCGACAACTACACACAACGGTGCGATCTGGCAGCCTGCCACTAATTTTGCCCTTGCAAAATCCTTTGCCCTGTTGCTTTTTTGGTGTGTTTTGGCTGAGCTGAAGTCCCAGTTCTAATAGTAACGGTTCAACACTGGTATGTGGTGTATAATACCATTTCTACTGTAAGATATACTGCAAAGAATGTGAAAGGGGGGGGCATCATGGCTCAGGTGGCTAAGGCGCCATACCATAAATCCGGGGACCCGGGTTCGATTCCGACCCGAGGTCATTTCCTGATCCCTCCCCATCTCTCTCTCCCCCGATCATTTCCTGTCCTGTCTCTACACTGTCCTATCCAATAAAAAAGGTGAAAAAGCCCCCAAAAAAATCTTTAAAAAAAAGAATGGGAAAGGGTACATTATAATGTCTGTACATCAGAAATGTGTGCACACCACAGTTTCCCACTCAAAGGCTGAGAAAAAGAAGAAAAAAATTCTCTTTCTTTTCCAGTGCCTGATTTTTTAGATTAGTTTCAGGTGATTTGTATGATTTTTGAGATGTACAGTAGTTGGGCTGGAAATTTTGCCGAAACCTGGTAACACTGGTTAATGATATTAGCTCTTGTGTGTCCATTTTGATGTGAAACACACTTGCTGTATTTAATTACGGTTGAACAAAGATGTATCTAAAATTGCTCAAAACAAGCTGCTCAATGCCTGTATGTTGTCAACTCCCACGTGCCTATTTTGAGGGATACTCTAAAATTTCACGAGGTAGTCAATAGTCTATAGCATCAGCCAATTGTCATAGCAGCATCTCGACTTAATTCAGGCTTTGTTGTTCTTCAAGGCTTCTTCCTCCACCAAAATCTATGGTCATAAGCTGCTGCTGGAGTATTCAGTGGTATTTTCTTCCACTGCGCTGCCAAATTCTTTGATAATTTCTTTCGAAAATACAAAATCTAAGCCGATTCTTATGTTTTTCAAAAGAAAGACAGGAAGAGAGCATAGATTTTGGTGCAAAATTCACTCCACCCCTAATCTTGACATTCAGATTGGATCATAGGGAGCTCTCATTTTGGTGTGAAGATTGGCACTCTTCCCTGCAGTCCACACAGGAACGACATCTGTGCCTCATTAAGCCTGAGCCTGCTGGGGAATATTGACATACATGAGAATACATGCTCTTACTGTGACCGGGACCTAACCCATGCCGAGCAGCCTTTGATTCCTTTCCTCAGCCATCACGCTCTGTTTAAAGCACCGCGTGAACTTTTTCACTCACATTAATAAACAGCAGGTGCTTAGAAGCTTGTTGTAGGGCAATCAAAGCAGACTGCTGGTTGTCTGCAAAGCTAGTCACAAATGTGCATCTGTTTCAAGACTAGTCTTGCTTTTTAGCTTAGACAAGAGCAACAATACCCTCTCAGAAACACCCACCTGCTCCGGTTCCTGATTAGTCAAATGTGTCACATCAACAGCAAACACATGGTATATGAAGAGAAATTAATTTTATCTATGAGCGTCGCCAATTATACAGTAATGTGGACATTTTTGCGACTGTACTATTGTCGACTATTGTACAATTTCTGCCTTCTTGAAAACTACAATGCTGAATTTCCATCTGTAAAAAAAGATTAGTTTCTGTTATCACTTATATTATAGCAGCTATAAACAGTCATTCTCTTTCCAATCACCTTTCTTTTTTTCTTTCTAATGAAGTTAAAAAGTTTAAAAAAAGCGCAGTTTGTACAAAAATGCTAAATAATTATCACATTCATATCCTTGCATAGAAGGTCCTGGGTTCGAGCCCCGGGGCCGGCGAGGGCCTTTCTGTGTGGAGTTTGCATGTTCTCCCCGTGTCCGCGTGGGTTTCCTCCGGGTGCTCCGGTTTCCCCCACAGTCCAAAGACATGCAGGTTAGGTTAACTGGTGACTCTAAATTGACCGTAGGTGTGAATGTGAGTGTGAATGGTTGTCTGTGTCTATGTGTCAGCCCTGTGATGACCTGGCGACTTGTCCAGGGTGTACCCCGCCTTTCGCCCGTAGTCAGCTGGGATAGGCTCCAGCTTGCCTGCGACCCTGTAGAAGGATAAAGCGGCTAGAGATAATGAGATGAGATGAGATATCCTTGCATAAAACATCACCACAATGATACAACAACATATTAGGGCCATTGTAAGTGACGCAGGGAAGCCATGGCCAAATGGTTAGAGAAACAGCTTTGGGACCAAAAGGTCACTGGTTTGATTCCCTGAACCAGCAGGATTGGCTCAAGTGACCTTGAGTGAGGCACCTAACCCCCAACTGCTCCGGCAAGTGTGGTGGCGTAACTTGTGTCTGATTAGCCAAAGAAAAACTGATGATGTGATTCAGTTTGGGCAATAACCTGGGCATAATAATAATAAATGTAAGTGGGGGAAAAATGGAGCTGAGGTGATGGGTAATATTCTGAGAATATTAAGAAAAAAAAAACCTCAGAAATTCTGAGATTAAGAAATCACAAATATATGAGGAAAATCTCTCATGCATCCTTCCTTCCTGGCTGCAGTACATTCTGGGAAAATCTCTTATTCATTTATATTGCGCCATCAAGGAAAAGGCTATATTTACTATAACTCTCAGCTCTGCTGTTTCACAGTAACAGAGATTTGGGCCGATGAGAAGAATCCACACACTGAACATAACAGGAAACTGCACTTGCACAATAATTATATGGTACATTCATAAACAGCTAAGATAAAAAAAGGACATGGATAAACAAACTTGTGTGCAGTTTACATATTTATCTCCTGTTGCATCCAGGAAGCACAACAGTCATGTGCTTCCTGGCTGCAGTGCATTCTTGGAAATGCAATTGAAATTCTCTTAGCACTTTATTATTTTATATTATGTGACTGAAGAGAAAAGATGACATTTCCTATAACCCTTGGCTCTGCCGTGGCATATGTGGTGTGATGATATTGATCCAATCTTGCAAAATGAAGCACTTTGGTTTCTTGACAAAAACACTATTTTTCCAAGTTTTTTTTCTCATAAATTTGTGGCTTTTTAATCTCAGAATTTCTGAGTTGTTTTTTACAAGTAAAATCATGACTTTTTAATCTTGGAATTTGTGACTTTGAGTCTCGGAATATGAGGTTTTTTCTTGCAAATTTGTGACTTCTTTATCTTGGAATTTCTGACTTTTTAATCTCAGAATATGAGTTCTTTTTTCTTTTAAATTCGTGACTTCTTTATCTTGGAATTTGTGACTTTTGAATCTTGGAATTTCTGAATTTTTAATCTTGGAATTTCTAATTTTTGAGTCTCGGAATATTAGTTTTTTTCTTGTAAATTTGTGACTTCTTTATCTTGGAATTTCTTACTTTTGATTCTTGGAACACGAGTTTTTTTCTTGGAAATTTGTATCTTTATCTTGGAATTTCTGGCTTTTGAATCTCAGAATATGAGTTTTTTTTTCTTGGAAATTTGTGACTTCTTTTTCTTGGAATTTCTGACATTTTTATCTTGGAATTTCTAACTTTTAAGCCTCGGAATATGATTTTTTTTTCTTGTAAATTTGTGACTTCTTTATCTTGGAATTTCTCACTTTTTAATTTTGGAATTTCTGGGTTGTTTTTTTTGGAATTTCTGATCCCCCCCCCCCAAATTTATGACTTTATAATCTTGGAGAATAGCCGATTTTTTTTCTCTTGTAAATGTACAACTTATTCTTGGAAATTCTGATTTTTTTCCTCAGAATATTACTCCCACTTTTTTTTTTTTAACCTACAGTGGCCCTAATATGCTGTCATACAATTACACATGCTTTTTATCTCATTTATAAAGTGTCCACTGCACATGTCTCTGTGTAAGTTGTTAACATATTAGATTGAACACATTAATATAAATCCGGCAGCAGGAACTACTGCCAGAACTGTTGTTACAGAAAATTAATCCTACTGGTACATAATAGATAGCAGTATATCTTTTCTCTGCTCCTCACATCAGTAATTAATTATTGTGCAAGGCTTCAGATTTGCCTTTGATGGATTGAGTTCGTTATTTGTGGAGTTGTAGACTTTCTACTTGGGGGAAAATATATTTCCAGGATTGTAGGAAAGTCTCTTGGCGGCGACAATGTGCAACTTTTTGTATTTTGATGATTGGATGACTTGAAATATGCAATTGTTGGCAGTGTTTTAACAGCAATTAAATGTACTATCAACAATTTTAAAGTCAGAACCATTCTTGGAATTGTTTTCCTCACATTCTGTCAGCTTTTAGGGAAACGCAGACAGGCGACAGGCATAAGCTGCCAAAACAGCTTCATTTTGTCTTGGCATTGATTGTACAAGTCTCTGGAACTGTACTGATGCCATGAGCACCATTCTTCCAAAAGATATTACCTCAGCTGGTGTTTTATATGATGGAGGTTATGAAAGCTAAGATGTTGAATTGGGTTGAGAGCTAATGACTGTAAATCATTATCATCCTCGTTAAATATTCAGTGATTTCTCAGACTTTGTGGGTGCAGGCGGAGTCATCCTGGTAGAGACCATTCCCAACTGAAGAGAAATGTAGGATAAAGTGATCAGTCAGAAAAGTTTTCTGTTGAATTGGAGTGAGTCTTCCCTCTAAGGGGACAAATGGATCGAACTATGCATGTAAAATACCACCCTCTGGTTTTTCCTTTAATTTGTCACCTATCGATGTATCCGTGCTATGTTCAGAACATCCACTTTCCTACTATTTTGTCCACTATATAGCGAATCAGCCATTTTGTTGTGCCATTCAAATTCTGAACTGTAAATTTTATTCACCATTCACCCACTAAAAATTGACACGGTGCAAATCAAAATGTAGAGTAAAGAAGCCATACCCTCCGTCAGCTGACTTAGACCATCATGCACTGCGGCCTTTTGCGCGAGTTGTAAAATTTTATGAAAAGATTTATTTATTTATTTATTTATTTATTTATCAATGTTGTGAAGAGATATGTCAATTACAATGTGTACTTATCCCAAAACAGCAATGTTAGCGTTCATGTTCTGGTATTTGTTTATTCGACAGAGATAATAATTACGAATATCCAGCGCAGAATTATATAGCAGTGTAACATCCCCCTAGTGTCTGAAAAGTATCAACAGCTGTCTACCCTATCTATTATGTGAGTGTTCTATGTAGCAAACACTATAGTGAGTGAATGACTGAGTGGACAATCTAAAAGGGATTTTCTTTCAGAAGCAGTTTCAAACAGAAACCCATTTAAAGGGACCCTCCAGCGGATTTACTCTTAAACTTATGTTAAGTAAAATTATTTGTAGATTTCAACAGTCAAAGATTCATTTTCGGAGAACAAATAGTGTTCTAGAAAAGTTAATTTATATTAAAATACCAGATGGGCCTCCGACAGAAGTGACGTATGCGATGATGTGGCGTAGTGGAAGCTTGGAGCAATTCGGCTGTTTATATCCTTCGCTTACATCGTGGTTTTGCTAGCAGACTTTGAACGAATCATCTAATGAAACACTTTCATCTCCCAACAAAGAACACTGGATAATCTTGTCTTCGAAGACAACTGTTTCTGTCTGGATTTCAACACTGGCTGGTTCATCTGTTTACACAGCAATATCCCTCTTTCCGGTCAATCCACGTTCCGATCACATAAATGAAAATGAAACTGAAACGACCATGAAATAAAACTTGGGAAATTTCAAATGAGTGAATTTCATGCAAAATGTTCTGAGTAATTCTTGTATCTGGAGTATAGTCGACCGTACCCGAAGCTCAGTCGAATGCGTTGTCTCTTGATCTGTCTGTGATTGTTTAACATCATTGTTTAACACATGTGTTTTTTATTTGTTACCTGCATTTTCATGGGAGAACAAAGTTGAAACTCGCCTCCCGGTGTTGTTGTCTCTGTTGCTGCTCAATATTGCATCGGCGGACTTTTGGAGCTGAACGATAGGCAAATATTGTTGGCACGGCTTTGTCTTTTATCTTTCTTTTTTATTCTGGAAGCCCCCATTAATCTTGCCTTTACTTCCGTCGAGTCATCGAAACAGGATGCTTCAAAATGTTCAGAGCATGAGTCGGGCACCGCAGGCAGGTTGTTTTGAGGTCTTCCGAAGGCATGAATCCATTTCTTGTGAATAGTCGGACGATTCTGGCCAGGTAAATGGTGAAACGATATCTTCTTGTCCTTTTTAACATCGTTTTGGCATTTATATGCTGCACAATAAGGCATATTTTACTTATTTAAAAAACGATACATTTGGTAAAAATACTTGTAAAACTAGCAAAACCACGTTGTAAGTGGAGGATATAAACAGCAGAGTTGCTCCAAGCTTCCACCACACCACATCATCGCATACATCACTTCTGTGGGAGGCCCATCTGGTATTTTAATACAAATGAATTTTTCTAGAACACTATTTGGTCTCCGAAAATGAACGTTTGACTGTTGAAGTCTACAAATATTTATAAGTTTAAGAGTAAATCTGCTGGAGGATCCCTTTAAAGCAAGAACCATTAACCATCCAAACAACCCCAAAGGAATCCTTGTATACAAGTTGGTTTTGCCTTGCACTTGCTCAAGGTTTCATATTTAGGCTACTTCTTCCTAAAGAACGTTCATTTTACAGTGGTGCTTGAAAGTTTGTGAACCCTTTAGAATTTTCTATATTTCTGCATAAATATGACCTAAAACATCATCAGATTTTCACACAAGTCCTAAAAGTAGATAAAGAGAATCCAGTTAAACAAATGAGACAAAAATATTATACTTGGTCATTTATTTATTGAGGAAAATGATCCAATATTACATATCTGTGAGTGGCAAAAGTATGTGAACCTCTAGGATTAGCAGTTAATTTGAAGGTGAAATTAGAGTCAGGTGTTTTCAATCAATGGGATGACAATCAGGTGTGAGTGGGCACCCTGTTTTATTTAAAGAACAGGGATCTATCAGAGTCTGATCTTTACAACACATGTTTGTGGAAGTGTATCATGGCATGAACAAAGGACATTTCTGAGGACCTCAGAAAAAGCGTTGTTGATGCTCATCAAGATGGAAAAGGTTACAAAACCATCTCTAAAGAGTTTGGACTCCACCAATCCACAGTCAGACAGATTGTGTACAAATGGAGGAAATTCAAGACCATTGTTACCCTCCCCAGGAGTGGTCGACCAACAAAGATCACTCCAAGAGCAAGGCGTGTAATAGTCGGCGAGGTCACAAAGGACCCCGGGGTAACTTCTAAGCAACTGAAGGCCTCTCTCACATTGGCTAATGTTAATGTTCATGAGTCCACCATCAGGAGAACACTGAACAACAATGGTGTGCATGGCAGGGTTGCAAGGAGAAAGCCACTGCTCTCCAAAAGGAACATTGCTGCTCGTCTGCAGTTTGCTAAAGATCACGTGAACAAGCCAGAAGGCTATTGGAAAAATGTTTTGTGGACGGATGAGACCAAAATAGAACTTTTTGGTTTAAACGAGAAGCGTTATGTTTGGAGAAAGGAAAACACTGCATTCCAGCATAAGAACCTTATCCCATCTGTGAAACATGGTGGTGGTAGTATCATGGTTTGGGCCTGTTTTGCTGCATCTGGGCCAGGACGGCTTGCCATCATTGATGGAACAATGAATTCTGAATTATACCAGTGAATTCTAAAGGAAAATGTCAGGACATCTGTCCATGAACTGAATCTCAAGGGAAGGTGGGTCATGCAGCAAGACAACGACCCTAAGCACACAAGTCGTTCTACCAAAGAACAGTTAAAGAAGAATAAAGTTAATGTTTTGGAATGGCCAAGTCAAAGTCCTGACCTTAATCCAATCAAAATGTTGTGGAAGGACCTGAAGCGAGCAGTTCATGTGAGGAAACCCACCAACATCCCAGAGTTGAAGCTGTTCTGTATGGAGGAATGGGCTAAAATTCCTCCAAGCCGGTGTGCAGGACTGATCAACAGTTACTGGAAAATGTTTAGTTGCAGTTATTGCTGCACAAGGGGGTCACACCAGACACTGGAAGCAAAGGTTCACATACTTTTGCCACTCACAGATATGCATATATGGGATCATTTTCCTCAATAAATAAATGACCAAGAATAATATTTTTGTCTCATTTGTTTAACTGAGTTCTCTTTATCTACTTTTAGGACTTGTGTGAAAATCTGATGATGTTTTAGGTCATATTTATGCAGAAATATAGAAAATTCTAAAGGGTTCACAAACTTTCAAGCATCACTGTCAGAAATAATCATCATTTGATTAAGTTTATCTCAGGGGAATTCTTTCAGAGATATAGCTTCAATTCAGTTTGCAAGCTTACTGATCTTTTGAACCTGTATAACACTTCATCTCCCTCATCACAAAGTGAGTCCATGTTTCTCAACCCGTTCTGCATTGCTCGTTTGCTCTCACACTATTTCTCCTTCAATGTTTCATTAAATTCTCCGAACGAAAACAGTAATCCCTCTTTTCACTTCCTCTCTCTTGGCAGGACGACACAGAGCACTACTTTATTGGGATATTCTGTTTCGAGGCCGGCATTAAGATCATCGCCCTGGGCTTTGTCTTTCACAAAGGCTCCTACCTTCGCAATGGCTGGAACGTAATGGACTTCGTGGTTGTCCTCACCGGGTGAGTCCACAGCCTGCGGATAGAATTCGGTGTGCTCGAGATGGATGGTTATCCATGTGGGCTGTGTGGTTATGAGTGTGTGCATGCGCCTACTTGCATATTTAGAAAGAAGTAACACAAGTAACATTGAGTGTTGATTGGATTCCATCTGCATTTCCGTAAACAATGCCTTCTGGTATCCTTGTTTGTTACTCAAAAAAACAGAAATGAAAGATGCTGAGAGACAAAACTCACAGTTTGCAGTTCGTGGAGTCACTGTATGCCAAAACAGTGGTAATAATAATATATTTATGCTATACTGGAATGGGTACTGCAAGTTGGCCAAGTGGTTAGCGTGTCTGCCTCTCAACTGGGAGATTGCGAGTTCTACCCGCGGTTGGGTCATACCAAAGACCATCATAAAAATGGTACCTACTACCATCTGGCAAGGCACGCTGCAATACAGATGTTAAACTCTCATGGTTACTGGAGGACCCGCCCCCCATTGTAACCCTAGCTGTATAGGCAAGAGGCCGAGGGCTATCGGAACAGAGATTGGAACTGCACCCATACGCATTAAAGAGTTGGTTAATACTGGGACAGGAGACTGCCTGGGAAGACCAGATTCTGGCGTGAGAGGGACCTTGGCTTTTGATACTGGAATGGATAGTTACTATTA
This sequence comes from Neoarius graeffei, assembly GCF_027579695.1. Classification (NCBI taxonomy): domain Eukaryota; kingdom Metazoa; phylum Chordata; class Actinopteri; order Siluriformes; family Ariidae; genus Neoarius; species Neoarius graeffei. Next base: position 12,742,507 of record NC_083580.1, read on the forward strand.
ATCTAAACTTTTTAGGTGTACACTTCCTTAAAATATTCATCAAATTGTATTTCTACATTCTGAGCGATTCACATAAAAAATTCCATAGTATTAAGTGATTAGATACTTGTGCCGGTGCTTCAGTGTCATATGGCATTTAATGTGATTGTCTTCTACTGCCTTTAAAAATGTTACATAAATATGACAAATTGGAAAAAAAAAAAGACGATGCTACTTCTTTGTACTTACAGAAACAAATCCAGCAAGGTGACACGTATACATGGCTCCATTTTTGTACCCTATGATTTTGGGATAGTGCTAATTCCTTACTTTGGAGGATTTTCCATGATGAAATTTGTGATGTGTGTATTAAAAAGACATATTCTTGCATAATCATGTCCTGGCGATAATAACATTCTATAAAGATTTGGAAATGCTATGGATCTTGTAGTATATACAGTGCTCAGCGTAAATGAGTACACCCCCTTTGAAAAGTAACATTTTAAACAATATCTCAATGAACACAAACAATTTCCAAAATGTTGACAAGACAAAGTTTAATATAACATCTGTTTAACTTATAACGCGAAAGTAAGGTTAATAATATAACTTAGATTACACATTTTTCAGTTTTATTCAAATTAGGGTGGTGCAAAAATGAGTACACCCCACAACAAAAACTACTATATCTCGTACTTTGTATGGCCTCCATGATTTTTAATGACAGCACCAAGTCTTCTAGGCATGGAATGAACAAGTTGGCGACATTTTGCAACATCAATCTTTTTCCATTCTTCAACAATGACCTCTTTTAGTGACTGGATGCTGGATGGAGAGTGATGCTCAACTTGTCTCTTCAGAATTCCCCATAGGTGTTCGATTGGGTTCAGATCAGGAGACATACTTGGCCACTGAATCACTTTCACCCTGTTCTTCTTCAGAAATCCAACAGTGGCCTTAGATGTGTGTTTAGGATCATTGTCATGTTGGAAAAGTGCATGATGACCAAGGGCATGGAGTGATGGTAGCATCTTCTCTTTCAGTATAGAGCGATACGTCTGTGAATTCATGATGCCATCAATGAAATGCAGCTCCCCGACACCAGCAGCACTCATGCAGCCCCACATAAGGACACTGCCACCACCATGTTTCACTGTAGGCACCATGCATTTTTCTTTGTATTCCTCACCTTTGTGACGCCATACAGTTTTGAAGCCATCAGTTCCAAAAACATTTATCTTGGTCTCATCACTCCAGAGTATAGAGTCCCAGTAGTCTTCATCTTTGTCAGCATGGGCCCTCGCAAACTCTCGGCGGGCTTTTTTGTGCCTGGGCTTTAGGAGAGGCTTCTTTCATGGGCGGCATCCATGCATGCCATTCCTCTGCAGTGTACGCCGTATTGTGTCACGGGAAATAGTCACCCCAGTTTGGCTTTCTACTTCTTTAGATAACTGCAGTGAACTTGCATGCCGATTTTCTTCAACCCTTCTCATCAGAAGACGCTCCTGTCGAGGTGTTAACTTCCGTGGATGACCTGGACGTCTCTGTGAGATGGTTGCAGTTCCATCTTTCTTAAATTTTTGTACCACTTTTGCTACAGTATTCTGACTGATAAGTAAAGCTTTGCTGATGATCTTGTAGCCTTCACCTTTGTGGTGTAAAGAAATAATTTTCTTTCTCAGGTCTTGTGTCATTTCTCTTCCATGTGGTGCCATTGCTGACAGCATGAAATGGGAAGGGGTTTTCTTTAAGTAACACCCTTTTATAGTCAACTGTCTGCTGGACACCTGTGTAATGACTAATTAGACTCACCTGTGATTGTATTCTTGTTAAATTAGACATTTGTAGTCTACAATTTAGCTTTGCTCCAGAGACTTTCAGCGGGGTGTACTCATTTTTGCACCACCCTAATTTGAGTAAAACTGAAAAAGGTGTCATCTAAGTTATATTATTAACCTTACTTTCACATTACAAGTTAAACAGATCTCATCTCATTATCTCTAGCCACTTTATCCTGTTCTATAGGGTCGCAGGCAAGCTGGAGCCTATCCCAGCTGACTACGGGCGAAAGGCGGGGTACACCCTGGACAAGTCGCCAGGTCATCACAGGGCTGACACATAGACACAGACAACCATTCACATTCAATTTAGAGTCACCAGTTAACCTAACCTGCATGTCTTTGGACTGTGGGGGAAACCGGAGCACCCGGACAACATGCAAACTCCGCACAGAAGGGCCCTCGCCGGCCACGGGGCTCGAACCCAGACCTTCTTGTTGTGAGGCGTCACTGCTAACCACTACACCACCGTGCCGCCCAAGTTAAACAGATGTTATATTAAACTTTGTCTTGTCAACATTTTGGAAATTGTTTGTGTTCATTAGATATTGTTTAAAATGTTACTTTTCAAAGGGGGTGGACTCATTTACGCTGAGCACTGTATCTAATTTTACTCCAGTTTATTGAGATGGCTGGTTTAGTTTCTTGATTGATTTACTGACTGTGTGATTGAGTTGGAGTTACTGTTACCACCCTGAAGTTGTTACCACAGAAATTTGCCAATGATTAGATAAATTTTTTATTTATTAAAGAACAATATATATTTAAGAGTTATTCCACAAAATTGAGTTGTACATGAGGCACGTAGCACAGAGTTCGCTATAAGCCATGTACAAGACTGAGTGAAATAACTGTTTTTTATTCTATCCACATTCACTGGATTTTGAGAAACAGAGCATTTTTATTTTTATTGTTTGCAAATTCGATAAATAAAAACTTTATCCAAAATGTCCGACAAAATCCTTTACCCTTAGAATGTAAACAAACTGGCAAAATGACAGTAGCAATTTGTGAAAAATGCTATAATAATAATAATTCTTGAAAAATAAAAAAGATATGTTCTTACCATCAAATACTTTCATTCCATATTTTGTTGCTTTTTTATTTTTGGGGTTTTGTTTTCGAGTAAAGTTTTTATTTCGTCCTTGGTTGGTTCAGGAATACGCTCTGCCATTTTGTTTTTCTCTACTCACAGTATATGAGCTGATATCCTAGTAGTAGATTAGCCAATCAGAGCACGCGATTGCTCATATCCAGTGAATGTGGATAGAATGATAGTTTTTATCTATTTATGAGGCATATAACAATATATCATGCGATGATAAATCATGATACAAATTTATAACAATTTGAATCAATGTAATAAAAATGAATCGTGATTATTTTCAGGCTGTGTAATCTCTTAGTTTTTCCAAACTCTAATTGTGTTGTTTAGACAGCAGAGGGCTCAGTAACATACAGGACAGCAAATGCACATGACTTCACCAAAGGCAGAAGTAACACAGCTCTAATATGACAAAACCACACGCGCACACACACACACACACACACACACACACACACACACACACACACACACACACACACACACAAAAACAGATCGACTGTAGAAACAGATTTAACAAGAAATTGGAGCTCTCTTTTTACAGGCTGCTGAATGATAAAGAAAAGAGAAGCAAATGGATGTAGGACAAATGTTCATAAGTGTTTATGAAGAAAAGGCCTATTTGTTCTTAACTTTTCCACTTTTAATAAAATGAATGTTTTATTTAATAGGCTATTATATTTTACTACAACCTTTACAAATGTGTGTAAATAATTATTGTTGATTTAAGAAAATTAAACAAAGGTTTTTATTATTATTATTATTATTGTTATTTTTGAACAAAATGAATATTTAAGTTGATAAAAAATAGGAAAATAAAAATTCCTTATTTGGTAATACACTTTTCTTAAACTTTTCTTTTTCAAAAATATCATGGGAAAATTGAATTTTGAACCCAGTATCATGAATTGAATCGAATCATGAATTGGATGAATTGTTACATGCCGGCCATTTATAGTTACATTTAATATTAATCTGACATCCCCAACACTTCCAAAGTTACTCTCCTCTAATAAAGATTATACATGCTGACTGCAGTCATCTGAAATTTAAAAAAAATTTTTTTATCGTGCATGGCATTTTCCTATGTCCCACAAGAACAATATCAAAACAATATTCTGCTGTGCTGAGGGTCGCTTTTTCTTCGTTTTGGGACCAAACATCCTACCTATTGAGGTAAACAGTATGGCTCTATGGAAACAGCCAAACGTGAGGAGCTTTAACTAATTAGCATAATTATGGAACTGGGTCACACCAAGATGGCGGCGCACGGAAAACATGGTGACTCTGCATCAACCTCTGAGAGTTTTGAGTCACAGGTATATAATTTGTGGTTAACACTCACGAATAGATCCGTGAAACAAAAGACAAATATATCTTTTCTCTGTTACTGCTTTTGTGTTCTCGTTTCTTTCTCTGTAAGATCAAAACATTAGGTGTATAACTCCATACTCACTACCGCAAAGTCGAGCCCATGCATTCTAAGGCTAAGATAGCTAAGTGCTAGCTAGAATTATTTAGTTATCTGTCTCGAAATAATGGCATGGCATGTCATCTAACCTTGATCTGTGTTGAAGTTGCACTCACGGGGCAGGCTTTCCTTTTCTTTTCCGCTAGCAGGAGAGCGGAGTCTGCCATGTTTGCCCACGCCAACTTGTTTTGGTTAAAAGTAGGTCAAACACGCCCCACGGTGGTCACATGGTATTGTTGCTCACTTGGTTTGGCGATCTCTGGAATCGTAAAATGCGGGACGCTGTTTATCTCAGCAAAACATTTACACATAGGATACACGGTGTGTGCAGCATCACAACATCTCAAAACTCCAATAGCAATAAAAATAGAACATTTTGCCCAGAATTTAACTTTGCAGTCAGAACCTTTAACCATATCAACAATTGGGTGTTTTTTTTTTTTTTAATTATTTGTTTGCATGTTATTTGGAACCATAAACACGACGGCATTCATTTAAACTTGTGATTTGTTTTGTAGCTAGCAATTACAGCATTCTTATTCTGGCCAAATTCAACAACACTGTAGAACATTGTGATATATGGTCACATCTGTACTTTTTTTATACAGTGGATTTTAACATACCTTCTCAGACTTCTTCCTAATACATTATTGATGTTGTTTCTTGGTTGTTTTGGGAGCTTGTGTATACACAATTTCATTGGTAACATATTTCCATTCAGTCTCAAATGAGTTACTTGCTTATAAACGTACAAATTGAATTATCGTGAAGTCATTCAATTTGCACTGAAGTGTACTTTGTCTGTGACTCGAGAATCATAAAGCCTAACTTGGCTGACCTTATCCCATACCCACTCTCTCAGATGGAAGATTTTACATGACAGAAGTTGAATGATTCATGGTTCAATGTTTTAATCCCATCTAGGACAGCCGGGCATTAGGAGTCCATCCAGAGGGCTGCTTAACTCACAAGCCTGAACCGTGAACTCTGTCTCACTGTGTGGTGCTGCCATTGTCTGTCAGGATCACTGGCTCTGAACAAGAGTGTGTGTGTATATGGCTAAAAATGGGATGATGAGAGACGTTTTACTTTTTCTCTAATCTAAAAAGGTTTGTCAGCTCTTTTCAGGGGTTAAATTGCGAATGCATACATAAAAAGTCAATCAGAGTCATCAGACGTCATAGCCTAATTTGCACATTCATTGAATTGTCATGATCACCATCAACTAAACTTTTATTTTACAAAATACTCCAATTACTTTGAGGAGTGCAGACAAACAAGGAAGTGGTAGTGTGTAGTCAAGAAATGGACATGAAAATGTCATTGGGAACAATTATGACTGATTGTTGGAAAAATTGATGAGCAATAATTGGTCATTGGGAACAACGGTTTTTGGTGAGTGGTCATTAAGAATAATGGTGATCATTGATTGGTTGTTGGGAACAAGTGTGATCAGGGATTTGTTGTTTGGAACAATGGTGAACATTGATTGGCCATTGGAAAAAATGATATTTAGTGATTCATCATTGGGGAAAATGATGTTGAGTGATTGTTTATTGGGAACAATGATGATCACTGATTGGTCTTTGGGAACAATGGTGATCATTGATTCAATTTTGGGAGCATAGGTTCATGCAAGGCCAAGTCTGTCACATGTCAGACTGGTTGGTGAGTCAACTAAAGCTGCTGTCTCAACTCTCATAACTAGCAGCTGTGATGAAGAAGAAGTGCTTTGCCACATGCACACTCAAGCACAGTGAAATTCGTCGTCTGCATTTAACCCATCTGAAGCAGTGAATACATGCACACACACATATACCCAGAGCAGTGGGCAGCTATATTACAGTGCCCGGGGAGCAGTTGGGGGTTAGGTGCCTTGCTCAAGGGCACTTCAGCCCAAGGCCGCCCAATGTTAACCTAACTGCATGTCTTTGGACTGTGGGGGAAACTCACACAGACACGGGGAGAACATGCAAGCTCCACACAGAAAGGCTCCCATCGGCCGCTGGGCTTGAACCCAGAACCTTCTTGCTGTGAGGTGACAGTGCGAAACAACTGCACCACCGTACCAATGCGAGTTGGAGAAAATCACAAATGTGGTCTTGCAACAAATCTATCAAAGTTACTCAACTGGAAACACTGTATGACCAATCTCTTTTTAATTACAGTCATTATGTGATCTTGAGAACTATATAGAGTCAAGGCTAATGTCTGCTGAAAAAGTCATGGGATTAATTGCACTTTTTAAAAACGAAGTCACTAAAAAAAAAAATCACAAAATCCAGTGACAGAGTGGCTCCAAATCCAGTGGCAATGCTAAATCTGTTGTTGGGTTCAGTGGTTTAATCAGAACTGATAGTCATTTTTTGTGGCTTTCTTTGGTTGTGTCATTTAATTGTTGCATTTATCACTTACAGTATGAGTCCTGCTGGAGCAGTTTGGGTATATATGACATGGCAATGGTCATTAACTGTGATCAAATCAATGACCCCTGAGTGATCACTTGTTTTCAGTTTCCACTGCTCATCAGTATTTCTAATAAACTGTAACAAACCATTCTACATTCACAGATAGGCTCCTATGCTATGGTTGGAATGATGTTTACTTTTGGTTGCATGCCACGTATCATTACCTCACTGCTGTTCATGTGCGTTACGATGTGGCTTGTCCCATCAGTGGAACAGAAATTCATTTCCAGCATCACTCGGCCTGCTGTGGAAAAGAAAGCTGGCCCAGTTCAAGTACACAATGATGCTTGAGTTCTCATTACCATACTCACTCTTAATATGCATTTACTTCTCTGAGTAATTTTTGACTTATTGTAACCTTTTGGGCTTGCTAGCCACTTGATATCCAGTATAGTTTATCTCCTTTGCCCCCCCTTCAGTATAGTGCTGCATTACTATTTCTGCAACATTTTATATATTAGTACAGTAAGACTGGGCTTTGTATTTATGGAGCCAATAACACCCATTCTGAGAAGTAAATAAACAGATAAATCATGCAGCAGACCTGGACAGAAGCAATGAAAATATAGAGAAAGTGCATGGTTGAGGGAGTGAGAAGGAACGCAGGAACACAGGAATGATATATGGGGTGATTTACAGATGGTGGGCTTGAATCATTGTGTGCAAGTGAAAGAATACACTCTAGTTTTGTCCAAGACCTCATAAATAATCTTTTTATCCTGCAACCAATAACCTTACACAAGGTTTGAGTCACTTGCATCGGTTCCTGTAATCACATTAACTATGTTTTAACTAAATAACAGGAACAGTAGTGGTGTTTAAGTTGTCCTTTGGCCCTAAACCATGTTTGATTAGAACTCTATAGAGTGAGCAGCTCATTTCTTAACATTGAAGGAGAGCTCATTTCCTTCTGTAATCCTTATTTTCTATCCTAGGTTTTTTTCAGGCTTAAACAAACACTTGTAGTGTGGTGGTCCACGTAAGAGTGGCATGGTGGTGTTGTGATTAGCATTGTCACTTCACAGCAAGAAGGTTCCGGGTTTGAGCCCAGTGGCTGACGGGGGCCTTTCTGTGTGGAGTTTGCATGTTCTCCCCGTGTCTACGTGGGTTTGCTCTGGTTTCCCCCACAGTCCAAAGGCATGCAGGTTAGGCTAATTGGCAAGTGGCTCTAAATTGACCGTAGGTGTGAATGTGAGTGTGAATGGTTGTTTGTCTCTATGTGTCAGCCTTGCGAAGACCTGGTGACTTGTTCAGGGTGTACTCTGTCTCTTGCCCATAGTCAGCTGGGATAGGCTTCAGCTTGCCCGCGACCCTGCACAGGATAAGTGGTTACGGATAATGTATGGATGATCCAGATGATGTTGAAAAACCTTGTTTCAGACACCTCTACTCAAGAATAATCTGATAATCTCAGATGCCTGAACTACATGCAGGTAATCTGCATAATCTGAAATAGTGGAAAGCCAGAAAATCAATTTCAGCGGTTGCATAACCCGAGTCTGAATATGTGTAACTTTCCCCACGTAAATATTAACATATTTTTTGGATCTAATTCTCTAACTCTGAATATGGCCCTCATTGAATAAAATCTATTTTTCTCTTTATATCATTTTCCTTGTTAAATGTTGTATTTTTTTCTTTTGTATATTTTGAAAAATCTGGACGTTTTGTTGAAGTATGGCTATGTTTAACAATACTGACATTTGACAAAATGTGTATCTTTCAAATGTATCCCAATTTATTAAAACCAAAAATGGTTTGTCTTTGACATCACACTAAAGAGCCTTTGCTAACCCTGTTATTCTTAATACAGTCAAGCTGGAAAGTCTGCACACCCCTTTCACCTTCTCCACATTTTATTACGTTACAGACTTATTCTACAATAGATTGAGTTCATTTTTTGCCTCAAACATCTACACACAATCGCCAATAATTACGAAGTGAAAACAAGTTTTTAGAAAATATGCAATTTTATTTTACTGACAAAAATAGGTTATTTAGGGGTTACATATCTGTACACACCCTTAGCCTAATACTTGGTTGATGCATCTTTGACAGCAATTACAGCTTCAAGGCATCTTGGGAAAGAAGCTATGAGCTTGGCACACTTGTTTCTGGACATTTTTGCCCGTTCCTCTTGACGTATCCTTGCAAGCTCCATCAGGTTGGATGGGGCGCATCGGTACGCAGCCATTTTCAGCTCCTTCCACAGATGTTCAATTGGATTCAGGTCTGGGCTCTGGCTGGGCCACTCAAGGACATTCACAGACTTTCTCCAAAGCCACTCCTTTGTTCTCTTGGCTGTGTGCTTCAGGTCGTTGTCATGTTAGAAGGTAAACCTTCGCCCCAGTCTGAGGTCCAGAGCGCTCTGGAGCAGGTTTTCTTCAAGGATCTCGGTGTACTTAGCTGCATTTGTCTTTCCCTCTATCAGGACTAGTTGTCCTATTCCTGCTGCTGAAAAACATCCCCACATCATGATGCTGCCACCGCCATGCTTCACTGTAGGAATGGCATTAGCCAGGTGATAAGTGGTGCCTGGTTTCCTCCAGACGTGACACTTGGTATTCAGGCCAAAAAGTTCAATTTTGGTTTCATCAGACCAGAGAATCTTGTTTCTCGTGTTTTGAGAGTCCTCAAGGTGCCTTTTGGCAAACTCCAAGTGGGCTGTCATATGCCTTTTACTAAGGAGTGGCTTCCATCTGGCCACTCTACCATAAAGGCCTGATTTGTGGAGTGCTGCCTGGATGGTCAATCTTCTGAAAAGTTCTCCCATCTCCACAAGGATATGCTGGAGCTCTGTCAGAGTGACCCTCGGATTCCTGCTTACCTCCCTGGCCAAGGCCCGTCTTCCCCGATCACTCAGGTGGGGTTTACATTAGACCGTATCAGCGGATCATCAGATTAACGTTTTTAAAACGATTAGTGTGCACACAGCAACACCAATACACGATTCGCGTGCACACAGCAACACCAATACACGGATACGCTCGGCTCCGCAGGCATCCTGCGCTCCAAATCACTCTGCCCTGAACAGCGAGTGCCCTCTGGAGGGTGCGCACTCCGGCCCTGCGCAGCTCATAGAGCGCGCGAGTGAAGTGCACAAGCAGTTATTCGGGACTGAGCCGCTGTGCGTGTGATCCCAGCGCATATCACTTACCACTTGCAAGTGGAAGGATGGCAAGCCTAAAGACAATCATAACTACACAATGGGCAGTATTTGCATCAGTATTTGCAGTATTTTCATACTTTTATACTCTTTAATGAAAGGTGATACAAGGCGGAAGTCCACGCCGTTTTTCAGCAGTCGCGTCACATGACCAATGCCAGCGAATCAGGAAGGTGGATGTCACAGTGACGTTGTCCAATGACGACGCCAGCTAGAGCTCAGCACAGCGTATCTGCGTATTCTCAATGTTTACACAGCACCGGACCAGACACGATCTGGATTGAATACGTGGACCCTGGCGGATTCCTGTTTCCCGGCGTTTCCAGGCGTTTTAATGTAAACGGACAGTGCATCCGTGAAGAAAACGAGACAGATACATTCTAATGTAAACTTGGCCTCAGTTTGGCCGGGCAGCCAGGTCTAGGAAGATTCTTGGTGGTTCCAAACTTCTTCCATTTATGAATGATGGTGGCTACTGTACACTTTGGGACCTCTAAGGCTGCAGCAATTTTTCTGTATCCTTCTCCAGATCTATGCCTTGACACAATCCTGTTTCTGACATCTGCAGATAATTCCTTTGACCCCATGGCTTGAAGTTTGCTCTGATATGCACTGTCAACTGTGAGACCTTATATAGGCAGGTGTTGGCAATCCCCAGTCATGTCCAATCAGTTTACCACAGGTGGAGTCCAATTAAGTTGTAGAAACATCTCAAGCAGTATCAGTGGAAACAAAATGCACCTCAGCTCACTTTTGGGTGTCATATCAAAGAGCGTGCATGCTTGTGTACATATGATATTTTACATTTTGATTTTTAATAAATTAGCACAAATGTCTAAAAACCTGCTTTCACTTTGTCATTATGGGCTATTTTGTGTTGAATTTTGTGACAAAAAATGAACTCAATCTATTGTAGAATAAGTCTGTAACATAATAAAACGTGGAGAAGGTGAAAGGGGTGTGCAGACTTTCCTGCTTGACTGTGTGTATTCTGAAGAAACCCAAATGGCCCATTGTAGCCAAAATGACCAGCACCAAAATGCACAAAGCAACACGAATGTTAGTCTGAAGTCATTTCCAGGAGATGTAAATAAGGACTGTGGTATGTCTGTGTGCATTATGCCTGAGCTGATAGTGAAGATTTAAAGGCCAATGTCCTCGACGACTCCAGACAGAGCTCTGTTATTTCTATCACTCACCGTTACCTTGACTACAGAAGTCTGGCCCCATGGTGTCCTCAAGAGCTCCCTGATCCTAGAGATGATGGAATTTCCTGTTCATCTCCTCTGTTGTCTCCATCCATCATTTTCCTTAACACCCTACTACCCACTAACACTCTTAGCAGTCCTCGATCATGAGCACTGTTTCAGTGTAGGTGTTCCTTATTGACTCCCAACTCCATATCCTGAAGGCTGATAACCGCTTCTCTTGCATTCTGCTATTTCCCACTTTTCTTTCCTCGTTATCTCTCTTTGTGAACACAGGAGCGTAGAGCGTAGTATGCCACTATACTCGTATTGCTAATAAATGGTGATTTAATCTCTAGCTGTGCTCCAGCAGGAGTGCTGTGAACATCAGGAGGTAGAATATAAGCTGAATATTTATGTGTTCATAGAAGAGGGAGATTTCTAGATGATGATGTGTGGTTTGACTGTTCAGAGAGAAAGAATGAGAGATTAAAAGGACGGTCTTTCTTTGTGGTGTGTGTATGAATACTACATAAGTGCTGTTATGACAGATGATATATGCATGTTAATTTTTCTCACTGAATGATGGTCAGGAGAGACGTTCATGCTGAAAGACTTGAGCTGGCTGCTGATATTAATATCGCAATATTTTGCACCACAATATAGTGACGTTATGATTATAAAGTTTCATACGCGGGTTGTTTTGAGGCACCAGTTTCTTAGACATTACAGCTAGTACAAGTCGAAAGCAATTAAATGTACATTTTTTCAGCTTAGAGCACTAAATTATGATAATATATGATTTTAAGTAGATTTTTCACAATGTATTTTGTACCTAAAATACAAGATATTGCAATTCATGTTAAACATTCTTAAAAAATATATATTTTACCATGAAATTTAATTGTAAAACTTATAACAATATTAAAATACATACAATACATATTTCTTTGCATCAAGTCTGATATTGGACCCTCAGTCCTCAGTTACACTGGAAACATATGCGTATTTTAAAACCACATTCCATATAGCTAGCAAGTGTTAGTAATCTCATCTCATTGTCTCTAGCCGCTTTATCGTGTTCTACAGGGTCGCAGGCAAGCTGGAGCCTATCCCAGCTGACTACGGGCGAAAGGTGGGGTACACCCTGGACAAGTCGCCAGGTCATCACAGGGCTGACACATAGACACAGACAACCATTCACACTCACATTCACACCTACGGTCAATTTAGAGTCACCAGTTAACCTAACCTGCATGTCTTTGGACTGTGGGGGAAACCGGAGCATCCGGAGGAAACCCACGCGGACACGGGGAGAACATGCAAACTCCACACAGAAAGGCCCTCGCCAGCCACTGGGCTCAAACCTGGACCTTCTTGCTGTGAGGTGACAGCGCTAACCACTACGTCACCATGCCGCCAGTGTTAGTAATATTTAATGTTATCTGATGCTAACACTTCCCTCTTAGCTAGCTGATGTCAATCATATTACAAACCCGATTCCAAAAAAAGTTGGGACAAAGTACAAATTGTAAATAAAAATGGAATGCAGTGATGTGGAAGTTTCAAAATTCCATATTTTATTCAGAATAGAACATTGATGACATATCAAATGTTTAAACTGAGAAAATGTATCATTTAAAGAGGAAAATGAGGTGATTTTAAATTTCATGACAACAACACATCTCAAAGTTGGGACAAGGCCATGTTTACCACTGTGAGACATCCCCTTTTCTCTTTACAACAGTCTGTAAACGTCTGGGGACTGAGGAGACAAGTTGCTCAAGTTTAGGGATAGGAATATTAACCCATTCTTGTCTAATGTAGGATTCTAGTTGCTCAACTGTCTTAGGTCTTTTTTGTCATATCTTCCGTTTTATGATGCGCCAAATGTTTTCTATGGGTGAAAGATCTGGACTGCAGGCTGGCCAGTTCAGTACCCGGACCCTTCTTCTACGCAGCCATGATGCTGTAATTGATGCAGTATGTGGTTTGGCATTGTCATGTTGGAAAATGCAAGGTCTTCCCTGAAAGAAACGTCGTCTGGATGGGAGCATATGTTGCTCTAGAACCTGGATATACCTTTCAGCATTGATGGTGTCTTTCCAGATGTGTAAGCTGCCCATGCCACATGCACTAATGCAACCCCATACCATCAGAGATGCAGGCTTCTGAACTGAGCGCTGATAACAACTTGGGTCGTCCTTCTCCTCTTTAGTCCGAATGACACGGCGTCCCTGAATTCCATAAAGAACTTCAAATTTTGATTCGTCTGACCACAGAACAGTTTTCCACTTTGCCAGTCCATTTAAAATGAGCCTTGGCCCAGAGAAGACGTCTGCGCTTCTGGATCATGTTTAGATGCGGCTTCTTCTTCGAACTATAGAGTTTTAGCTGGCAACGGCGGATGGCACAGTGAATTGTGTTCACAGATAATGTTCTCTGGAAATATTCCTGAGCCCATTTTGTGATTTCCAATACAGAAGCATGCCTGTATGTGATGCAGTGGGCCCGAAGATCACGGGCACCCAGTATGGTTTTCCGGCCTTGACCCTTACGCACAGAGATTCTTCCAGTTTCTCTGAATCTTTTGATGATAATATGCACTGTAGATGATGATATGTTCAAACTCTTTGCAATTTTACACTGTCAAACTCCTTTCTGATATTGCTCCACTATTTGTTGGCGCAGAATTAGGGGGATTGGTGATCCTCTTCCCATCTTTACTTCTGAGAGCCGCTGCCACTCCAAGATGCTCTTTTTATACCCAGTCATGTTAATGACCTATTGCCAATTGACCTAATGAGTTGCAATTTGGTCCTCCAGCTGTTCCTTTTTTGTACCTTTAACTTTTCCAGCCTCTTATTGCCCCTGTCCCAATTTTTTTGAGATGTGTTGCTGTCATGAAATTTCAAATGAGCCAATATTTGGCATGAAATTTCAAAATGACTCACTTTCGACATTTCATATGTTGTCTATGTTCTATTGTGAATACAATATCAGTTTTTGAGATTTGTAAATTATTGCATTCTGTTTTTATTTACAATTTGTACTTTGTCCCAACTTTTTTGGAATCGGGGTTGTGAATGTTATCTGATGTAGCTAGTGAATATCAGTCATAATTATTGTTACCTGATGCTTCATGCTTCACTCTTACCTAGCTAATGTAGTAGAATTTAATGTTATCTGATGTTAGCCAAAATATTAGCTTCCGGCTGTGCTGAAGATTGTATAATCACTCATAAAAACTTTGTATTGATTTACAGTGATGCTTTCTTCTCAGGGTACAAGTGGATTCAAACAATGGCAGCAAAATTAATAATGTAGCCCTTCAGCATAATAGCCCTTAATTTGTCGCCTGGTTGTATTTTAATCAAAGTTAATGTAGGAAACATGTATTGCAGTGTGCTTTATTTCAAATCCACACACAGTGTTGTTGTTCATCGACGATCTCCATCCCCTCTATCTCTGCCTCTCCTATTCAATTCCTTTTGTGTTGTTCAGTGGAATATGATTGATGGTAACCATGCAGTCGCTGAAGAAATGATTAGAGCAGTCAAACAAATAAAACCATGATGAGTAAGTGCATTATTTTGTATGGATGGTCACAATTAACTGCTATTTTTTGTCACTCTGAAACCTTGAAAACAGATTTCTCCAGGAGTGGTCGACCAATAGTAATAGTCAGCGAGGTCACAAAGGACCCCAGGGTAACTGGGTTCTCTTTATCTACTTTTAGGACTTGTGTGAAAATCTGATGATGTTTTAGGTCATATTTATGCAGAAATATAGAAAATTCTAAAGGGTTCACAAACTTTCAAGCACCACTGTATATAGCGGGGGACTGCAATTTTATTCTTACCCCTATTATTTTTTAAATAACAGTGTGAGGGGATATCTACTGTATCTAGTACTACTTTATCTACTAATGAATAAAACAAGATGGGATGTGCTGCTGTCGGAAAATAATCAATGGTGAAGTGGTGTGATACAGCCTGACTTGAAGTGGAGTTACTGTTACCACCCCACCGGCCGATAGGTGATGAGCTTATGCCATCATGTCTTGTCCGTCGTCTGTCCAATGTCGTCCACATTTTACGAAAATAAATTCTTCACTGATTTTTATTCTTTTTGCCAGGAAGGTAGGTCTGCCTGGGGTGCATATGGCTTCTACCCAAATTAGCATAATTGCAATTATTAATGAAGTTATGGACTAATTAAGTCTTAATGAGCAGTTCAACACAAAAATCGCTTCTTCTCCGTCAATTCCTCGCCATTTTGGATTCTTTCTGGATTTCAATTCCTAAGGTGTCCTAGCTTCTATATATAGCTTGTATATAGAGTGTATAGCTTGCAACATTTATTGTGCAAGGTGGCCCACTTTAAATCATTTCCTCTGGACTAAACAGGGCCGGAGTGAGCTATGCTATCACTGACGGTCTCATTTTCCTTTAACAGCATGTGCCAAAGTGTGTTTTTCCTCATATAATATACAAATGATTCAACTTTTTAACTTATAAAAAAACAAAACAAACCAACATACTTTTTTATCCATTTATAGTTTTGTTTAATGTTAGGAATGTTCACAAAACTAGTTAGTTCCTGGTACATTATAGTAACCATAAACAGTTACAAAAGTGCTGACAGTGGAGACACCTTCTAAAAATGCTGAATAACCATGTCATCAAGTAAACCGTCAGCATATCTATAATGACACTTTATGATGTAGTCATAAAAAAGATAGGAAAAGTATTTCCACGATTTCAGGTATAAGGTGAGTACAGGATGGCGTATACTATACTATTATCAGCTGTGCAGTCAGGAACTGCTTGTTGGCAGTGGCAAACATGAAAACTCAGCTGGATGGGTGATTTTTTTTTTTTTAAGGTGAATTGCACAATAAATATAGTACATTTTCAGTATATTTATTTAACAAATGTCCACATGGGTGACATTTTTCTCATTTTGCTCAAAGTGTTTGAACGTGTCTAAACTCTGATTGGTAGAGGAAGGCAAAACTACCCACTGTGTTTAATCACTTTTTAACAATCATTACCATTATGTCATTTTTAAAGTGCTAAAACACTTGACACTGTTGTTGTTGGTATTTAATCATTCCAAGTCAGAACGTGCAGTTTATGACCGTTTTGATAGCATTTTTCAGTGCCATCCTTAATAATTAACAGTTGTTCCACGAAATCAAATCATACATGAGCTGATAGCCAATGAGGCGTGTAGCAGCGAGTTGGCTATAAGCCATGTACAACAAGCTTGAGTGGAATAACTGTTATATTCTATCCACATTCACTGGATTTTGAGAAATATAGCATTTTTATTTTTTGCAAATTTGATAAATAAAAACTATACAAAACGTCTGACAAAATAATGTAAACAAACCGGTGAAATGACAGGAGCAATTTGTGAAAATGCTATAATAATGGTTCTTGAAAAATAAAAAAGATATGTTCTTATCATCAGATACTTTTATTCCATATTTTGTTGCTTTTTGTGGGGACGGTTTCTTCTTCTTTAGGGTTTTTTGGTGGTTAGCAAACCAACTTAAAGGTGCATTACCGCCACCGACTGGGCTGGAGTGTGGAACAGGAGATATTTGGAGGGGGGAAACTATATTCTTTTATCTATTTCTGTTTCTTTTAAATACTTGATAATTTTTGTTGGTTTTTTAAGAGCTTTTATTTCGTCCTCGATTGGTTCAGCAACATGCTCCACCATTTTGTTTTTCTCTACTCACTGTATATGGGCTGATATCCTAGTAGTAGAGTAGCCAATCAGAGTGCGCGATTGCTCATATCCAGTGAATGTGGATAGAATAAATCCAGTTAACTAATCTAAATACTTGACTAATGACTTGACTAAAGTCAAACATACATTGATAGATTTTATTTCACATTAATGTACTCAAAAAATTCTCCATTTACCTTGACAGAAAGCAAGGATGTGCCTTGTGAGTTTAGTCAAGATCATCTGAGATAGGGGAAGAGGGCGGGGCTTCCAGGTAGTATCCGTTAATGTCATTGAGATTCGTATGTAGATTGGCTCTTGTTTATTGAGGAGAAAAAGACTTCTCTGTTGGAGTATTTTGAGTGATAATTCATACTAGTGTAATTGCAGAGCTCCTAAGCAAAATGAGTAAGATTAGCAGGTCTGGAAATATGTTATAATTGTAAAGTAAATGTTGCTGGATAATGTGGAAGTGTAAGATCTTGTTGAGATGATGAAGTCATTAAATTGCACAAGTCTGTTACATACACTGCATTTGAAACCCCTTCATTATAGTCCCTCATTTGGACTTTCACCCATTTTGTTGGATGTTTTGCTTTGGTTGTTCCTTGTGTCTGCTCAGATCTCTTCCATCATCCACAGCCTCGTCGTAACTCAATATTCGGCTGCTTAATGAAAAGCCCCAGACAGCTAGGCTACATCATGGCCATCAGACAGGTGGAGCCGTTAATAGGCGAATAAGTCTGTACCCTGGCCTCAGGTACAGATCGATAGTGCACTGAGCTCAGGAACACACACACACACACAGATCTAAAACACTGACCGTAAGTGAATATTTATTTCTATTAGCGTCAGCTCTGCTTTAGCTCCACTCTGTATCCTTTGACTTGTTTCTCAGAGGTGGAATGACACAGAATTCGATTATGTCTTTGCAATCCTTTAAAGACCATTTCTATGACATTCATGGGGTTTTGCATTTTGTGTTGGGGTATGAAAACCAACATGTTTTTGATGGTGAGCACAGCGCTCAGGGGGGCATGGAGACTTTGCAGAATTTGAGATTTTGTTTTCTCCCTCTTTATTACTTTTTGATCAGAGTGTACTTTTCAGTCCAACACTATAATCCTAGGCTCATCAACCAGGCTTCTGTTTCATCTGACCTTCATTTCTCTTGATCCTGGTGGAGGCCTGGGGTCATGTCTGTCTGTCCTGACATCATGCTGGAGCTTAGCTACTGCCTGTGATTACCATGGTTATCCTGTCGAATTGCCTAGTTATGTGTTTGAACATGGTGATAAGCTCAAACTGCTGGCAATGACCTGAGGCTCTTAACAAGACTCCTCATGGGGAACAGCAGGATTCAGTGGAACCCAGGTTTGATGTGTAGCACTGTAAATGGAAAGGATTATTATTATTATTATTATTATTAGTTCACAAGACACTTTAGGTAATGTTGGTGTATTGAGTCAAAATTAAATGTAAGTTTGATGAAAAGCTATTTAACTCTGTTCAAGGATGTGATAACTGTAGTAATAGTATCAAAGCCTTCACCTACTGCAGGACTATATTGTTTCCTCAAAAAAAAAACAACAACCTCAAAATGTGCCTAGGTTTAAATATCTAAACATCTCAATATGTGAATGTTTTTAATATTACCTACAGTCAAGCCGGAAAGTCTGCACACACCTTTCACCTTCTTCACAGTTTATGTTACAGACTTATTCTACAATCGATTGAGTTCATTTTTTGCCGCAAACATCTACACACAGTCGCCAATAATTCCAAAGTTGGCAGCAATTACAGCTTCAAGGCATCTTGGGAAAGAAGCTACGAGCTTGGCACACTTGTTTCTGGACATTTTTGCCCCTTCCTCTTGGCATATCCTTGTAAGCTCCATCAGGTTGGGTGGGGAGCATCAGTACACAGCCATTTTCAGCTGCTTCCACAGATGTTCAATTGGATTCAGGTCTGGGCTCTGGCTGGGCCACTCAAGGACATTCACAGACTTTTTCCGAAGCCACTCCTTTGTTCTCTTGGCTGTGTGCTTCAGGTCGTTGTCATGTTGGAAGGTAAACCTTTGCCCCAGTCTAAGGTCCAGAGTGCTCTGGAGCAGGTTTTCTACAAGGAGCTCGGTGTACTTAGCTGCATTTATCTTTCCCTCTATCAGGACTAGTCGCCCCATTTCCGCTGCTGAAAAACATCCCCACATCATGATGCTGCCATCGCCATGCTTCACTGTAGGGATGGCATTAGCCAGGTGATGAGCGGTACCTGGTTTCCTCCAGACGTGACACTTGGTATTCAGGCCAAAAAGTTCAATTTTGGTTTCATCAGACCAGAGAATCTTGTTTCTCATGTTTTGAGAGTCCTCTAGGTGCCTTTTGGCAAACTCCAAGTGGGCTGTCATGTGCCTTTTACTAAGGAGTGGCTTCTGTCTGGCCACTCTACCATAAAGATCTGATTTGTGGAGTGCTGCTTGGATGGTCAATCTTCTGAAAGGTTTTCCCATCTCCACAAGGATACGCTGGAGCTCTGTCAGAGTGACCCTCGGGTTCCTGCTCACCTCCCTGGCCAAGGCCTGTCTTCCCTGATCGCTCAGTTTGGCCAGGCAGCCAGGTCTAGGAAGATTCTTAGTGGTTCCAAACTTCTTCCATTTATGAATGATGGTGGCCACTGTGCTGTTTGGGACGTGTAAAGCTGCAGCATTTTTTCTGTATCCTTCTCCAGATCTATGCCTTGACACAATCCTGTTTCTGACGTCTGCAGATAATTCCTTTGACCCCATGGCTTGGAGTTTGCTTTGAGATGCACTGTCAACTGTGAGACCTTATATAGGCAAGTGTTGGCAATCCCCAATCATGTCCAATCAATTGAATTTACCACAGGTGGACTCCAATTGTTGTAGAAACATTTCAAGCAGTATCAGTGGAAACAAAATGCACCTCAGCTCACTTTTGGGTGTCATATCAAAGGGCGTGCATGCTTGTGTACATATGATATTTTACATTTTGATTTTTAATAAATTAGCACAAATGTCTAAAAACCTTTCACTTTGTCATTATGGGCTATTTTGTGTAGAATTTTGTGATAAAAAATGAACTCAATCTATTGTAGAATAAGTCTGTAACATAATAAAACTTGTAGAAGGTGAATGGGGTGTGCAGACTTTCCTGCTCGACTGTATACTACTTGCCTTTAAGCCTAAAAATGGATATTTATTGATGAAATATTGTCATAGTATACAGATATGTTACCGCCAGCTGGTCTAGCGGTTAATGTGTCCACCACTCGACCGGGAGCTCGCAAGTTCTACTCATGGTTGGGTCATACCAAATACCATCATGAAAATGGTACCTACTGCCATCTGGGGTGGCATGGTGACGCAGTGGTTAGCACTGTTGCCTCACAGCAAGAAGGTTCTGGGTAGAGGTCTGCGCGGGTTGGATTTTTCAGTCCCGCTCCCGCCCGCGCCCGCAAAGAATTATGATTTTCAGTCCCGCTCCCGCCCGCGCCTGCCATATTTTGTCCCGCTCCTGCCCGCAAATCCCGCATGATGCAGACGTTCGCGTTATTTCTCAGGAAAGTTCTTGTCTTGACACAGCGTGATGGTGCCCCGCCCCCTACTTTGAGTGGATTTGAGCATAAATATCTACAGCTCAGGTTCACGTTTGTTATTATTTACCTTGTTTCTGAATTCGGAATGTTGAAATGGCAGCATGTAGACCTAATAATAATAATTATTTAAGTAGGCTAATCATTTAAGTATGCGCTCTCCCGTGGTGCGTCTCCTATGAATAATTAGTGTGAAAGGAGAGATGGATCGCACTCTTGAACTTATTCTTTTAGTTACATTTCTTTTCAGTTGTTTTTAGCAGCAGAAGGAGACAAACGTTTCGGCTGTTGCCTTCGTCAGTGTCTCTAATAATAATAATAAACAATAAAAAAAGACAGGCGAGCACGTAATTCCAAGTGGAAATTTGGTATATTTATTGTTCAGCCATACAAAACATTAGGCTAACCCAGTTTACATTTGTAAAGCATTTTTAACTAAAATGTCCGATTTCAGGACTCTTGACTTTTTAACGGTAAATGTACCTCTTTTTAAAGCAGCACTTACTTTTGAAGCACTGTGAGCTTCAGTAAAGGAGCTCTGCTCTTCTGCCATGATCGGAGATCTCAAACACGGAAGAGGAAAGGAATCGGAAACGTACGAGAGTTATTTATCCTCTCCTGAATCAGAATCAGAATTCTGATGACCAGCTCATCTAAGGTGTCATTGAGGCATCATGTTATGTGGGTCACTGGAGGCTGGGTGTGAACAGCGAGTCATTAGAGTGATCAAAGGATTGCCCGTTAGGGTGATCAATGGCAAATTTAAGATGCCATTCCTCACTCAATCTGGCAATCTGACTCTCTCTGCAAATTTAGGCATCTTAAAATGTTTTTATTAATGCCAAATAAAATATCCAGCACAAATTATATATGATAGACATAAATTAATAATTTATAAATTTTATTTTAAACACGTTTTTAGTTAGCAGGACTGCAGCTTATCACCGCTCCCGCCCTCGCCCGCATATGTGCACTCCCGCTCCCGCCCGCATATGTGCACTCCTGCTCCCGCCCGCGCCCGCAATGAACTTTCAAAATTTGTCCCGCGCCGCACTGCTTTGCGGCGAGTCCCGCAATTCCCGCGCGACTGCAGGGCTCTAGTTCTGGGTTCGAGCCCAGTGGTGCTCTGGTTTCCCCCACAGTCCAAAGACATACAGTTAGGTTAACTGGCTACTCTAAATTGCTCATAGGTCTGAATGTGTGAGTGCACAGAAAGGAACTAGCCACCCTACTGCTGCAATTCTGGCCAAGTCAACCAGACATGGTTTGCCTCAAGCCTGGATTGGGTACAGCAGTGATGATGACGATGACTGCCATCCGGTGAGACACGCTGCAATACAGATGCAAGTAAGGAGTCAAATTCTGGGCGGCACGGTGGTGTAGTGGTTAGCGCTGTCGCCTCACAGCAAGAAGGTCCTGGGTTCGAGCCCCGGGGCCGGCGAGGGCCTTTCTGTGTGGAGTTTGCATGTTCTCCCCGTGTCCGCGTGGGTTTCCTCCGGGTGCTCCGGTTTCCCCCACAGTCCAAAGACATGCAGGTTAGGTTAACTGGTGACTCTAAATTGACCGTAGGTGTGAATGTGAGTGTGAATGGTTGTCTGTGTCTGTGTCAGCCCTGTGATGACCTGGCGACTTGTCCAGGGTGTACCCCGCCTTTCGCCCGTAGTCAGCTGGGATAGGCTCCAGCTTGCCTGCGACCCTGTAGAAGGATAAAGCAACTAGAGATAATGAGATGAGATGAGTCAAATTCTCACAGTCATCAGAGGCCCAGCTCCCCACTCTAACTGTGTAAAAGACGAGAAGCCAAGGGCAAGAGAAACAGAGATCGGCACCGCCCAATGTGCTGTAAGAGCCTGGTTAGTAACATATCTGTAGGACAGGAGCCTGCCTGGGAAGACCGGGTCCTGGCACAGGTATATTGAGAATTTGTCTTATTCCTTGTTGTGATGATAAATTCATGAATTTGCAATCTCTGCAAATGTGTCTCAATTTTTGGTTTCACCAAAAAAAAAATTGGCAAAAAATATCTTCAATAACTGTAATATATTTTACTCAAACAACATTCAAATTTATGGGGGTTTACTTAAGCTGGTCATATGAGCCAAGGATACTCAATATTATTTTTCCTTATTCCACACCACTTGTCAAGGTGTTTGTCAATCTGAACAAACCAAACTCCTCATGAGTGAACTAGTGTGAGGAGGACCAGGATGTGGTCCATTGTGTTGTTGTCTCAAGTACATCTGTCGTGCTATAATGCTGACCTATAGAACATTAATCTGACTCATGGGCATTCGTTGCATAACATTGACTCATTGAGCCATTTGGAATATTCCGTTTGGGTCACTTTAAAGCTGGGACAAAAGGCAAAGCCCCGACTTCAAACGAAGAGCATGAGGGCTCAGCTTCTTTCATGTGTCTGTGCACGCAAAGCATCGGTGGGCTTCAAAGTACAACGGTCTCATCTCCGTTTGCCTTTGCCAAAATGATGCAAGCTTGAGTGCCATTTGAACGCAAGCCAGTGTCTCTTTACCCCCCGAACGAAGGGACGCGCTCCAGTTTTGATGTTAAATGGCATGCACACGGGTGTGTCTTTGTGGGAGTAAAAGAGAGCACAGTGTCACTTTCTTTTCTATCATGTTCACAGTGTGTAGAGCTGTCTCAGTTAATTCTCTCTCCCCTTCCATTACTCTTTATCTTCTTCTCTTCCCTTAGTGAAACACTTGAGCGTTTGCAGAAACCCAAGACTTTTAACTCTTTAGATTAGTGAAAAGCTTGTGGTTTACAAGAAAATTGTGCAGCAGCAAAGGACAAGAGAAAGGAATAAAACCCTTGGGGACATGCTGTTATGGGAAAACAATCAACGACAGGATGGTGAAAAGCAGCTTGATGCAAATACCACCCGAAAGTTGATTATTTTCTATAAAAGCACATCTTAAAGTTTTTCACTCCTCATTTACCGGAGCAATTAAACAATGATTACTTATTTTAATTTCTTAATGAATGACATTCCACCCTTTTTATCCATTTATATTTACATTTAATATTGTGGAATGTTGATGTTAGTTTGTGCTTTCATTTATAACAGCTATAAACCGTTGTTCCCTCGCTAGTTTCCTTCTCTCTCTCTCTCTCTCTCTCTCTCTCTCTCTCTCTCTCTCTCTCAGTTAAGCTTGTCAAGCTACTAAGAAGACTTTCGCATGGTGAAAATCTTACTGATCTTTACAAACCACTGACAGTGGAGACTCCTTCCATGTCCATCGTCCTTTGGCTTCGGCCGAGATAAATCACCCAACATTCTTCCACACATTTCTGTCAGCCATTGCAAATTTCAGGTCCTGTACCCCAATTCCAGTGTCCCTTGATGTTAGGTAGGGGTAGGTCAACTTTCTTGACCTCACTGGGCAGTGCTCCAGGCTCCAGAGAACAAGGTGAGATATCACCTCCCCCTCGGCTCTAAAACAGTGCCCTACAAAGAGGACTCTTCTTGATTTGAGTCTCATTGCGACTGGTGGCAAGTTCCCATATATCTCCTCCAAGGTGGCATGGGTAGACCAATGGACATTTTGAACTCAATGTTGTTGTAAGTTCCATCTAATCTCTGATGCTGGTAACATTGTAACCCAGTACCACTTGCTGCATGGATGGGTTGTCGGCTTCTAAACGGCTCCCCCACCAGTGTATGCTGGTGAGAAGGGTGGCATATCACCCTGCAGGACAAAAAACAAAACCTGTCAAAGGACGGATGAGCTCTTGGCAAGTCAATGGCCATCATGCAACCTTAGGTAGTAGTGGCAACACACTTACTTTCAGCTATCGAAAAGATGAATCACTCACCTGCTTCCACAAATGCTAAATAAACCTTTTTTAAAGATGGCACATCTTTAAAAAATCTGTTTATGATTATCCTTAGATTATGTAGACTGTCTGTCGTGCAAGTCCGTGTAAATTCGCTGTCACTTTGTCGAAACAATGTCGTATTTGACAAGTGCATTAAGATCAGAAAATGTGATTTGAATTCCAGCCAGTACTATCATCAGAGCATACTGTTACAGAAAATGAGCCAACACCTACTGACCAAGATCATTTTATATATGAATAATCTCACCTAAGCTTCTTTTGTTTTTGTATAAAAGTCTCCTTCCTCTGCTTCTTCTCATCTCATCTCATTATCTGTAGCCGCTTTATCCTGTTCTACAGGGTCGCAGGCAAGCTGGAGCCTATCCCAGCTGACTACGGGCGAAAGGCGGGGTACACCCTGGACAAGTCGTCAGGTCATCACAGGGCTGACACATAGACACAGACAACCATTCACACTCACATTCACACCTATGGTCAATTTAGAGTCACCAGTTAACCTAACCTGCATGTCTTTGGACTGTGGGGGAAACCGGAGCACCCGGAGGAAACCCACGCGGACACGGGGAGAACATGCAAACTCCACACAGAAAGGCCCTCGCTGGCCATGGGGCTCGAACCCGGACCTTCTTGCTGTGAGGTGACAGCGCTAACCACTACACCACCGTGCCGCCCTCCTCTGCTTCTTATTCCTCCATTTTCTTTTTCCCACCTCGGAAACTCACACTTTGCTCACAATACCTAAAATAAATTGGCTGTCATTCCATCTGTTCCAGGCTGAACTGAGCCTGTAAGACAGTTGTAACACTCAGAGAGAGAGAGATGATAGTAGCGCCTCTGTGTAAGTGAGAGTTTTTCACAGTTTGGTGTATTTGCATACTACACTGAACGCTTTTATAGTACCTGAGCATTTTTCAGCTCTGCAAGTTTAAATATCAGCACCTTGAAATGTTACAAGGCCTAAACAATTACAAGTGGCATTTTTTTCTCACTTAGTGAGAGATTTGAAAGGATTTTGACAGCTATGAGAGCCAAGTTGTTTTCTTTCTTTATTTTCCTTGAAAAGCATGTGCTTTCAGTGTTTGAAAAAAGTGAAACTGACATGCATTTAATTTTTTCCTCTCCATTTGACTAAATTACAGACTTTTTTTTAAATACCTTGCTTTGCCTTTCTGATAAAAAATGCCTTTCTTATAAAAATGCCTTTCTTGTGCAGTTCCATAATTTGTAATAATTTTTTTTTTTCTGTGTCTAGTGTCCAGTGGTTGTCTATTGTATTCATTGTTTCTTGCACACTTGCAGTGCATTGTGGGACTGGGTTTTGGCACATATGGCACAGTTCAATTTGATTCTGATTCACAAGGTAACAGTTTGATTCAGTCTGATGCAATTTGATTCTGATTCAGTAGGAATGAAATACGAAATACTATATAGCAGGGCTTTGAACCAGAATTTTTTTCCTATTGGTTCGTTCCGAACAGAAACGGAATTTTAATGTTTCCGGTTTTGGGTTCCATCATTAAATAGACGTTCCCGAACCGGTTAAAACAAAAAAAAAATTCGTTCCCGGAACGGTTAATTACGTTCCCTGTCAGCTGTTTAACAAATGGCTATAAAATTATGTCTCTGTCTCATCCAGCTTAAGCCAAATGTAGGCTAATTCTATTACAACCTTCATTAAATAAGACAAGAAATAATTCAAAACAATTATTATTTCAAATGTTGGCGATTTGGATTCTCAGTACGTCTTCCCATCTACACAAACAGAAAAAGTGCCAAAAATGAAAAGATAATTCGTTTAGTGTGTTACCAAAGGCTAGTCAGGCCCTATAGAGGGCTACCGCATGACGTCACCGCGCCGCGAGATTTTGTTAGGTGCCATATTGGAAGACCAAGTACACATCTATGCAAGTACATACATACATAAAACGAACTACACCTGAAATGTAGCCAGGGCCGGTTCTGCCCTAATCTGGACCCGGGTGCAACATCGCGCAACCCCCCCCCCCCCCCCCCCCCCCAAAAAAAAAAAAAAACAGTCTAAATCAGGACAACCATCACATAACTATAACTATAAACATTTTATATCAACTATTTTAACTAAATGGGCTATAATAAATAAGCCTGCCGGCAGCCACGGCGGGCTGCCTCAGAAAAGTAACCATTCAGTGACACAACTGAAAGCCTGCAGCCACGGCGGGCTGCCTCAGAAAAGTAACCATTTGTCCTACCTTAAAACTCATTTTGCATTTTCTGCCTCCTTTTTTGTATTTTCGACCCTCCGTTTATTTTCTTTCCTTTTCTGAAAACCCAATTTGTGTCCAGACATTTTGTTCTGCTACCAACGAACTAACTCGTCAGGTCTCGTCTCTCGAGCCCGCGATGATTCCCGTGGGAAGGGCAACAACTGATACATTTTTACAAACAGCCAATAGGGAGGTTGCAACGTTCAGGCTCTTCTTTGCTCAGACACTCAGTAATGCACTTACTCACTTATCACGTGGAGACATGATAGTAGTCCACCTTCCCGCTCTCTCCATTCAGTCAGCGAACGTCACACAGGAAGTGAACCCCAGCGGGTCATAGAAACTTGCGCAGGAGAAGAATGACTATTTGTAGGCTACAGAAACTTTGAGGAACGAAATAAAAACCGGTATTAACCGGTTACCATTATTTTTAATAAGCGTTTCTGTTCCGGAACATAAAAAATAATAAAGTTTCTGGTTTTGTTTCTGTTCCATGTGAAATAGAAAAAGTTCCCGGTTTTCGTTTTCGTTCCTTGAACCGGTTCAAAGCCCTGCTATATAGACCCCTTCGCATGTTTGTAAACAAACCGACCGTTGCCAGGATGCGTGCGCAGCCTGGACTCAGAAACAATGGCGCTGCCCATAGACCAGCATTATGAGCTGTCAGATTATGCAAAACAATTGTCGTTACAAGATCGAGAATGCTACATAAATAAGTTAACTCTAACAAGTGGACATTGCCTACCGGATCGGTATTTAATTAAAGAGTGGACGGACGATGTTAGTAAGTTTTCCTCTGATACCTGAAGGCAGTCATACTATTTACAAAAAATGTCAAACTCAAAAAAAAAAAAAAAAACTATTTACAAAAGTAGCCTGCCATCAACATTCTGGTTACAGCGAGACTACAACTTGATTAACAATGGGACATTCATATTCATTTTGTTTTAATCAAATTATGCCAGTGATGTGATGGTAATGTGGCTTTAGCTACAACAGCAAATACCAACACTAAACAGCAATTTGCAGGAGGTAATGGCATGAAAGGAATGATAGTGTAAAGAGTGCAGCTAAGAGAAATCAGAGCTGCGTAAAAAGCGAGAGGCAGAGAGCAGAAATGAAACCGAACGGGGCGGGAGCTAGGTTAGAGCAGTCAATGTAAGTTGGCATTTAGAGTGAGGGCACACAATTTTACCTTTCCATCCTTGCTTTAAGATTGTGATTTTCGGCATACACAAATAATGATGGCACAAAATCTGGACTGCTTGAGTCGAGCGAGACCTCTCCTACAAACACAATTGCATGCAAAGCTAAGTTAACATGCTAACAATATTCATTACATTGTGTAACTATGACCCAGCTAATCAGACAAACGTTACCAAAGTATTTTGCTACATCAATAAACGAAGACTAGAAAGAATAAAAAAGAAAGATTTAATAAATAGCCTGATCTTACCTGTGATGAAGTGGGCGCTGCAAACCTGCGCATTTTTGATGGTGCTTTCATCCCAGTCTACACGTTTGATGGCTTGTAGCCATAGACGTCGACGATTTTTTTGGAATGGGTGAGATCCTGCTGGAATTCTGTACATTTTAACCCCATCACTGCTACGATTCTGACACCCGACAACACAACAACTAGGCATTTCTTCCAAATATTTCTTCTCGTCTCTACCGTCGCTGAGTCTTTTTTGGGTCCAGGCTGCTCACGCAATTTCCTCTTACGTATGAATGACGTTTACTGCGAAGGGGTCTATAGCAAAAGTTACTCAAGAGAGTGACATCTAAAGGGGGGGGGGGAGGCGATGACTAGTAATTGCCTTTAGTACTAGTCAGAGCCCGTCTATTTACTTCTCTGGCTTTGTTTAATCAGAGCGGAAATGAACTTAGAAAACCGTTCACAAAAAACAAAAAAACAAAACAAAAACATATTAGCCTAAAAGATCGGTCAATAAGTTTTACAGATCAATACTGAATTAGATGAATTAAAAAAAACAAATTAAAAACAAACAAACGATATTTTTATACACCCTTAGTGCATTGCATAAGTATTCCAACCAATGAATTTTTCCATATTTTGTAATGTTAACAAGCTGGTGGTGGTAGCATCATGTTGAGACTTACAGTTGGTCCTGTGGTTGCTTCTGTGATTAATCAGTCATGGTTGTGCTGAACATGGCATGGCTGAAATTCTGTGATCAGGTTGTATGCATGGGCATTCTGCCACCAGATCCCAGTGAGGACATCATTGCTATGTCTGCTCCTTGGTGAGCAAGCATTCTGGACAATGCCTGCCTGGGAATCTTGTGGACATTTTACCGAGGGGTGCAGGACCACCTTGTTGAGCTTTACAAGGTACTTTGGGAGCTGAACCTTTGGGTGGGGATTGGGGTGGAGGTGCGGGGTTCTGTCATGTATAGCTGACTTGCAACCACGTGATCAAAATGTACTACTTCATGAGCGTCCGCCATGATGGTGGATATACAAACCAACTCGGATGGCAGCCACTGAAAGCGTGTCTGTAAACAGTGCTGAATTTTCTCAGTATTACCATGATTTGAACAGTCAAGTGAAGATTCAATACAAAGAGAAGATAGATATGTGTGGTTTTGACCCATATTATTGAAAAAAGTCAGACTTTTCTGAAGATAAGATGCTTCTACCGACCATTGAGTACCCAGATATCGCGTTCTGTCTGGTTTGGCTGCCAAAGAATCAAGTCTGACCTTGGAGGAAACAAAGTCCATTTTCTGAATGGGTGCCCAGGCTGGATTGTTTCTATCGTATAATTTTGCTGCCGCTCCTAGAAGCGAAATGGTAATACACATGCTAAAATTATAACAATGACTGAGTGAACCACGACAAGAGAATGCTCATTTTATAGCAAAATTCTAGCAATACGAAATAAAATTCTTCCATGATATTATTGAGAGAGCTTTTGAATCTCACCTGAGATAAAATGATTACTGCAAACACAAGCTGTGTTGGTTTTAGCTTCTGTTAGATCAGCCCTGCCGATGTTGTTCAGCCGTGCTCGTCTCCTCTCCGTACTAAGCCTCAGAGTTTCCTCGCCCTCTTTCCGAATCACGGACGGAATTCTAAAAAATCAGAACATGCCACAGTCATGAGTACTGTTGTGACCACAACCATATACAGCACAAAGATATGGCATAGCCAGACGTGCAGCTTGTGAACAGGCAAGGCAGGCAACTGCTTGGGGCCCCCTGGCCCAGGGGCCCCCCGAGAGTCGGGGCCTGAGGGCTTATGTGTTTTGTTTTTTATTGTTTTTATTGTTCTTTACCATTGTATTTTCACATTTGGAATTTAAAAAAACTTTGGTTTCATACATTTTTCGTTGGTGTCAGATTATTTATAACATATTGGTGATGAACACTGGTCAGAAGGGCCCCCTAGAAATTTTTGCTTGGGGCCACAACAGACTCTAGAATCGCCTCTGGGCATAGCTAAAAGAACGCGTAAAACAGTGGAAAAACAAAGAGAGCTGCGCACGCGTGACTGTTTTGTATGGAATGTCTCTTGACTCCGCATTTGTATCTCCACCAACATGGCCGACATCCAGGTTTCTATCACTTGATATTAGTTGTCTACCTAGCATGTCATGATTACTTTCACCTGGTTTCAGTTTTCCTCTTGATTAGTTTTTGGATTTAAGCCCTCGTGTTTCTATGTTCTGTGTGAAGTAAAGCTCAGTGTGCCCATACCTGAACTTAACAAACCTTGTAATTTGTGACTCGATATTCTAGTTTTGATCTCATTTTGCTCTTTGGTTTTTTGGATTGGTGGATTTGCCTTCACAGTGTTTGTAGATTGCCTAACTTTTGATTTTTGCTTTACGTTTTGGATCTGTTTGCCAGTGTTTCACTGTAAAATGTATTTTATATTTAGTTTATATACATATGTAGCTAATATCACACCCCAGTCATGGAATATACCTACAGTATATACAGAGAAACCTTTAAGCAGCATGTTATAGTCATCTCATCTCATTATCTCTAGCCGCTTTATCCTGTTCTACAGGGTCGCAGGCAAGCTGGAGCCTATCCCAGCTGACTACGGGCGAAAGGCGGGGTACACCCTGGACAAGTCGCCAGGTCATCACAGGGCTGACACATAGACACAGACAACCATTCACACTTGCGGTCAATTTAGAGTCACCAGTTAACCTAACCTGCATGTCTTTGGACTGTGGGGGAAACCGGAGCACCCAGAGGAAACCCACGCGGACACAGGGAGAACATGCAAACTCCGCACAGAAAGGCCCTCGCCGGCCACGGGGCTCGAACCCGGACCTTCTTGCTGTGAGGCGGCAGCGCTAACCACTACACCACCGTGCCGCCTGTTATAGTCATGTTTACTTTATTAGATTTGAAGCTACTGTTTTACATTTAGAAACTTGTGTATGTACACACATGGATGTGAGTCATTTGTGGTTGTAATGTTGACATTTGCAGACTGTTCTCCAGCATAGTCCTGCTCTGTGGTTCTGTCCTAGAGGGAAAGGGTCACCTTTCAGTATCACTGCATGGCTATATCCTCTTATTTATGTCTTTGAATCTCGAAGAGGCTGTTTGACGTCCAGCTGTGAGGTTATGAGAGGAAAAGGAGCTGTAGGAAGCATGGGTATAACACAGTGCCACTATCTGTATCTGTACCTGTTTATTGCTCTGAATATGAAAGTATGCATGAAAGTAAAAAATCTCCCATTTGCACGACTTTTTGTTGCATTGCAATGGCTGTCTATCATGATGTTGGTTTTTTTTGCTTTTCTTTTTCATTTTTCCACATTTGTGTCACCTGCCAATTCCCACCCATGAAAGCAACTAACTGGGGATGGTGAACATGTGCTTCCTCTGGGGGAACATGTGCTTCCTCTGAGACACATGAAGCCAGCAATCCGCATCTTTTCAAGCTGCTGCTCATGGTATGTCACAGGCAGTGGTGGCTGGTAGTCTTTCAAACAGGGGAGGCTGGTCGGTTACGATATTTCCAGATTTTAAAAGAAAAAACACATCAATTTTGCCCATACTCTTGCCTCTGATCTGGCTGATTGTTGACAGGGTCACAAACTGTGAAATAACAGGTTCTTTTGGCCCATTAGCCTACTGTCCAATATACATGATGGTGGTGTTGGGGGGGGGGGGGGGGTGTATATTTTAACATTTTATATTTTAAAATTGTGGCATGTTGTTTAAAAATTGATCATTATTGAAAGCAGCTCTTTGTCAGGAACCTCAGCAGTAACAGCAGAGTGTTCTGGAATAGGCACAAGCACTGACCTTGGGGAGCCAAGCATAGAGCTGGGTGCCACACATTTCATTCAGTGACACTTTCCCTATATTTTACTTATTTTGACTGAGAAATGTTTTATTGAGAATTTTGATAACCCTTCACTTTTAATCCAGGTCTGTAGTGTGAAATGTTCTCGGCTGTGTTTTTGTTTAAAAATGTTTTCCAAATTGTAGCTGTGTTTAATTCATATCCAGAGAAATATATATTCCAATATAATATACTCAGCATAAACATTTTAAATAGAGTCTATATTTTTGGTCCATCCATGACATATTACTAAAGTAGCCTATTGACTGTTGTTGATGTGGGTCACTTGCTGTTAGCCAATTCACTTTCTCGTACCAGGAGAGCTGAAAGGAACGAGTATTATTCCCTACCTTTTTCACCAAGTCAATTTGAGGCGTTGGTCTACCCTGCTCTTTAATTTTAATTTTTTCCTCGAAAGGAAGACTGGCAAATGGCTTCGCCAAAATTAAATCAGCAATGCTTGGCATCCGTGCGCAGGTTTCTTGCTAGCTGACTAGCCCCCTCAAGTTCAAGTTCAGTCACTCAAATAAACGAAATTTCTGGAACTAAGATAGCAAACTTGACAACACTATATTTACACTTTATTTACAATGAAAATATATGCAAACTAAAAAAGCTGGTAGAAACCGTATGTAATGAATGAAATCGAAATGTAAGCCGATCTCTTACAATACACCACAGCACTTGCGAATCCGCATGGGACTGAACTGAAATTCACTGCTGCCTGTCTATATTTGAAACGAGCTGTCAATCAAAGAAAATATCCGGCCATTTTCACCAATCACCAGTCTCCTCGCAGGAACTGCCATGTCCCTCCCACTGTGAGGCTGGGAGTCCGGTGGGCAGGCGTTCTCGCAGTATTTGTCCAATAACCGTCTTGCATTTTGATATTGAAAAGCGCATAGCTCCCAAATGCCATTGAAATCCACTGAGGCTGGGAGTCCGGTGGGCGGGCGTTTTCGCAGTATTTGTCCAATAACCGTCTTGCATTTTGATATTGAAAGCGCATAGCTCCCAAATGCCATTGAAGTCCACTGAGGCTGGGCTGCATCGCGCTGTCACGAGGGGGAAAAACTCACGCACACATTAGGCGAACTGGGGAAAGTTATAATGGAATGATTTCGCACTGTAGTTGGGTTGAGCACATATATTTCTATGATTCTGGATCTGAAATAGCAATGTTATAAGGTCGGCTATAACATAAGCCTAGCGCAATTCATCCTACATGATGTTCGTCATTTTTAGAGGAGGCTGAGCCACCCTCGTTGTCTTAGAGCAATCGCCCGTGGTCACAGGGGAGTGTAAAATACTCAGAGGAAAGTGCGATCTGCCTCTTCTACATACGTGAGCTCCAAGAGCCTGTGATTGACTATTGACAGTGTGATTAAGAGGAGAGCAAGAGTATGCCATCCCTCTCATCAAAAAAGCATGGCCAATTTTGCTCCCTTGGCTCTGACATCTTCAGAATTCAAACTCGTGATGTCCAGCGATCAATACCAAATAGTGTGCCTTCTATTTGCATCTGTATTTGTATCTGTTAAGAATGCATTTCCTGTGTAATCCAGGTAATGTATTCATATTCAGTTCCATCCCTAGTAGAAAGAGACACACATAACTGCATTTAGATGTTTAGCACAAGTTCCACTTTGTTTTATAACCCTGATGATCACCATTGAGTATTCACGATTATCTAGTGATATAATGCTTCAGTAATACTTGTCTCTGTTTGCCATCTTAGTGAGGCTATTAAACCCTGGTGCTCCTCAGTGATGGTACCACAATGCTCACTAACAGACAAAGCAAGCACTTGTTGAATAATTAAAGACATTAATCATGTCTGTCTCCATTTTGTTCTCTTATTTCTATCAGGATGGACTCCGGAGAGCTTGTGGGCTGTGAAATGCTGTGATCACATGACGAGTTAATAAATGAATACTACTGGCTGCTAGCGGAGAGGAGAAGGAGGGGGAGAGTGGAGGGTAGGAAGGAAACAAGACGGGGAATGGAGGAACTGAGTTGGGTGGAAAGGAGTAAAAATTCTGTACTTAAAACAGACTCAAGCTATTTGCACACTCTCAGACAACATGTAACTAACCTTACGTTTAGTCTAGCAAATGCCAGGTGATCATTCGTTTTAGGTGTGTGAAACAGAGCCATGGTTTCAGTTTAGTTTACGGTTTGATGCTCAAAAAGGGAAGAATAACCATGGTTTCATTTTATCTTGCCATATATGACTACTCCTGAAAATGTATACAAAGACATTCTGAAGAAAAATAAAGCATGGAAGGAGGTAGCAGAGATTGTTAGTGCTCCTACCGACTATAGATACAACCCCAATTCCAAAAACATTAGGACGCTGTGTAAAACACAAATAAAAACAGAATGTGAAGATCTGCAAATCAGGGAAACCCCATATTTCATTGAAAATAGTACAAATACAACATATCAAGGGCGGCACGGTGGTGTAGTGGTTAGCGCTGTCGCCTCACAGCAAGAAGGTCCTGGGTTCGAGCCCCGGGGCCGGCGAGGGCCTTTCTGTGTGGAGTTTGCATGTTCTCCCCGTGTCCGCGTGGGTTTCCTCCGGGTGCTCCGGTTTCCCCCACAGTCCAAAGACATGCAGGTTAGGTTAACTGGTGACTCTAAATTGACCGTAGGTGTGAATGTGAGTGTGAATGGTTGTCTGTGTCTATGTGTCAGCCCTGTGATGACCTGGCGACTTGTCCAGGGTGTACCCCGCCTTTCGCCCGTAGTCAGCTGGGATAGGCTCCAGCTTGCCTGCGACCCTGTAGAAGGATAAAGCGGCTAGAGATAATGAGATGAATGAGACAACATATCAAATATTAAAACTAAGAAATTCCATTGTTTTAAAAAAATATATATGCTCATTTTGAATTTGATGTCAACAACACGTTTCAGAAAAGACGGGCAACAAAAGACTGAAAATGTTCAGGGCAATATGCTACCATCCAGACAAAATCTTTTTCAGGGAAAGCCTTCCTTCTTTCAGCAAGACAATGCCAAACTGCTTTCGGCACATATTAAAACTGCATGACTCCATAGTAAGAGTCTGGGTGCTAAACTGGCCTGCCTGCAGTCCAGCCCTGTCTCCCATTTAAAACATTTGGTGCATTATGAAGCACAAAATATGACAGAGGAGACCCCGAACTGTTGAGCAACTGAAATTGTATATCAGGCAATAATGGGACAACATTTCTCTTTCAAAACTACAGCAATCGGTCTCCTCAGTTCCTAAATGTTGACAGAGTATGATTAAAAGTAGAGACGATACAACACAGTGGTAAACATGCCCCTGTCCCAACTTTTTTGAAATGTGTTACTGACATCAAATTCAAAATAAGCATACATTTAAAAATAATAATAATAATAATAAAATTTCACAGTTTCAACATTTGATATGTTGTCTCTGTAGTATTTTCAGTGAAATATAGGGTTTTCATGATTTTGCAAATTATCGCATTCTGTTTTTATTTACAGTTTACACAGCATCCCAACTTTTTTGGAATTGGGGTTGTAGTTAGGACCGTTAGCTTGCTTTGCTAATCTGCCAATGAGGTGAGTACAAAGCACTAAAATAAAAAAAAATAATAAAAGTTTAGACAGTGCACAGCCAAAAGCAATAATAGTAGCAGTCGCTACAAGCCCACAAGAGATGAACTAAAAGTGACATGAGCAACTTGTCACTAGTGTGAGCGTCACGAGTGTAAAAAAACAATCTGCTCTGCACTCGTGTTGCTTTCCCCATGTGTGTTGATGTTTTTTATAAATTTTGTTTTACTCATTAGATATGCTAACACACTGGAGTTTGCAGTTTGTCAAAAAAGACAGGAATGACTGATGCCATGTTTGCTCATATTACCATTACGCATGCAGCCTTTGTTCCTAAAGATGAAGAAAAGACAGAATTAAGTGGAATGATAGATCGGGAGAAAGGGTTTTGAACAAGAGCATGGCACAAAAGGAGTCTCTCATGGTCACCTGGAGCCTGTGTCTCTGCCTCTTAACCTCTATGAGCTTCACTGCACACTGATCCAACATCATGGGATCTGCTTTTATTGTCTTCCACATTTTCTATTCGGTCAGTCCGTGTCTTAAAGTCAGGGGGGACTTTCTTTGTGTTCATCTGCAGTCATTAGTGTCTGTTTTTACTTTGCATCACCTGAATGACCACAGTACAAAGCCTGCTGCATCCATTTGCATTTAAATTTATTCATTTGGTCGAGGCTTTTATCCAAAGTGACTTACAAGTGCGGTAGAATGTACTGCATCAATAACGGGGTTAAACTGACAATCAAGCATGTCAAATGATGAATATCAAGTCTTTCATGTAAGAGTTATTTAAGACGCTTCCTGTCATAGGAAGCCGTGTATGATTCAAAATCATCTGTGTTCAGAAAATCTCAGGAGAGCATTTAGGAAGGATGGTGTTTTTCTTTTCTTTCTATTGCTAGAGAGTAATCTTCTAATTGAACCCAGGATTTAAAGGTGCTTGAGAGTTGCCTAATTTGCATTGAGCACAAAGTTACATGAAACATGACAAAAGGTGTAGAAATCTTGAATGCCAATTCAGTTCAACTGTTTTTGATCATGGCATGAATAATGGCTTAAAGTCATGCTTGCTCTTGGCTCCCTGAGAGTTGTCAGCTTCTTGCATCAACATTTTGACCCTTACTCACCTCGAGATAGTAGTTGCTCAAGAAGACTTGGAACAAAATCCCAGAGAGCAAGCCCTCTCCTCCCTGGATCAATAGAAAACCAGCTTGAGATATACGACAGCGTTGTGGTGTCAAACACGTTTATCTGTACCAGTCCTCTCAAGAGCGATCGGCTTCCCATGCTTAATACAAATTATCGACAATATTTCAGACTGTATTGCCTACCACTTCTTATATAGGATTATACTGGATATCCGTTTTTGCTGAGGATTAGATTCAGTGACACATTGTCCCTGAATATGAACAATATTGCACATGGTTCATCAAGGCATTAGGATAAGGATAAAGACAGACTGCCAGTATTTGCTAGAGAGTCTGCTACATTTTGTCACTACACAAAAGCCAGGCACCATCTCATTTCACAGAAAAGCGCACATTGCAAACAAGCAGCTGCACATGTTTTCCTGTGGTCTTTTGCAAACATGCAATACTCATAATATCCCACCAACTGCTTCAAACAAAACATATTGTTCCCATGGTGAGACAAACAATGTGCTAGTGTTTGTTTTTTTTCTTATTTTGGTCCTGTCTTTGCACCTCATCCTGTGATTGGTTTATTCCCCATGCGTGTGCACCTGTTCTGTGTTTATTCCCTGATTAGTATGTCTATATTTATTTCTTGCTTTTTCTTTTCTTGGTGTGCAATCTTTTCCAATATCCATGTCTTTAAATCGAGTCTTAGTTTCCCATGATCCTTATTACTGGTTTACCACGAGCTGGCCTAGTGGTTACCGTGTCTGCTTCTCAAAAGGCAGATCGCAAGTTCTACTCGTGGTTGGGTCATACCAAAGATCATCATAAAAATGGTACCTACTGGCATCTGGTGAGGCACGCTGAAATACAGGACCTTCTTGAAAATCACTTTGGTGAAGAAGCATCCTGTTAAAATATCAATGTAAATAAAAATAAATAAAATACAGGTGCGAGTAGGGAGTCAAACTCTTGTGACTGGCCCCCCACTGTCCCCCTCCCATGCTAGGATCTGGTCTTCCCAGGCAGTCTCCTGTCCCAGTACTGACCAGCTCTTTGAGGCACATGGGTACAGAGCTGATCATTTCCATAGCCCTCAGCCTCTCGCCTATCATATAGCTAGGGTTACAGCGGGGGGCTAGTCCTCCGGTAACCACGAGAGTTTGACTCCCTACTCACAGCGTGCCTTGCCAGATGACAGTAGGTACCATTTTTATGATGGTCTTTGGTATGACCCAACCGTGAGTAGACCTCTCCCGGTCAAGAGGTGGACATGCTAACCACTAGGCCCCCCACTGTAACCCTACCTACGTAATAGGAAACAGAGATCAGCACTGCCCAGTGCACAATAAGAGCCTGATTAGTGGATGGGAGACTGCCTGGGAAGACCAGGTCCTGGCATGGGAGGGACTTTGAATTTGTTCCTGGTTTAGAATCCACTTTGGTCTGTTTTATGATCCTGACTATGGTTTGTCCAGTTTGTCTGAAGTAAACCCATGCTGAGTTTGAGTTTACGCACTTGCACCCTACCTCGTTTCACCACACCATATGTTACACTAATAACGTTTAAAGATGAGATGGAAAGTTTTCTGATTGTATTTTGTTCTGAAAAACTCACTTTGTCAGTGTTCCAATGTTGTCCATTCAAAACTAGAGCATAGAAGTGCAGATACATGGAAGTTTGGAGAACCAGTAAGATTTCAGACTTCAAGATCCTGAAGCTTGTGGCCAGAAAAGTGTATAAAAGATATCATAGCTTATAAGTAGAGGGTCTGATGCTCAGAATACACAAGAACCCTCATACACCTAAAACCCAAGCACTGAGAAAAGGGATGTTCACATCATCTGTATGCAACCATTAGCCAATTTCTGAACAAATTTAGCATACTTTATGATCATATCCAACTTAATCTGAAAACAGTGACACACTTAGAAGCAAACTGCATAGACTCTGTACAGCATTGAGAAGGAAGTCTTTGCTGTTACAGGAGGTTAGACAGTGGCTTGAGTTGTACCATCTAAAAAGGCTCACGGGGTGGTCTCATAAGAGACCATCTCATCTGGAGGTGCGAATGGAAGTGACTCAACTTGTGATTTCTGTCCTAGGGACACTCAAGTACTTCCTTTATTTTCCTATTGGTGCTACGGTAGGTTGCTTCACTATTTTGACATCAAATTCAAAATTCATCTAATATTTATCCACTCTTATTAGATTTTTGTTTTATCTCAAACTACCTAACATCAATTTCACAGACAAATGTAATTTTAGTTAATGAAACCTTTAAACATGTACGGGGTTAATGCAGTATGAATTGATAGTGACTCACATGATGAACTGCTCACATTATCATGCTGGTTTTTAGGAACAGGGCACCAAACACCAGGAGGCCTTTTAGTTGCCATGGCAATTGATTTGGTTCTGTGTCTCCGTGCTGTATGTGCGATGATTGGAGAGGGGGAAGTGTGGCACTGAATAAAATCATCTTTTATTCTGATGCTTGTGAAATGACAGGACTGGTGTCACACAGGCAAAGCTTGCCCTGATCTTTGATGAAAAAACTGATTCAAACTGAGTATGCCCAGAAATACTAGAACTTGGTCATAAGTAAATGAACTACACCAGTATGCCAGAATGTATGAATATATAAGAATAAAAGAATGTCCCAGACAAATAACTGGGTAGCTCACCGCTAACAAACTAGCTTGCGTTTGTTACAGGTAGACACTGGGATAAGATAAGGTCCAAAACCAAAACTCGAAATATTCTATACACTGTTTTTAAGGTCCAATGTCAGAAACTATCATTACCAAATTGTAATATTTAAAGCATAATATATAAAATTATACGTATAACAAAGCAGTACACACACACACACACACACACACACACACACACACACACACACACATATATATATATAATAGCTACTACAGTATGAGATTGAATAAACCAAAACACTGCAAAGTTTCAGGGTGTTTTTGGTATTTTCTTAGTGCCAGTTTTGGTGTGGGATTTGAGCATATATAACTTATTTTGCTTGAATGGAAATGATATTTTAATTTATAGATATTATAGGCCTATTATATATATAACAAGCCTATTATATGCATAATGGGTGGGATGGTGGTGCAGAAGTTAGCACTGTTGCCTTACAGCAAGCAGGTTCTGAGTTCAAAACTGGTGGTCGACTGGGGCCTTTCTGTGTGGAGTTTGCATGTTCTCCTTGTGCTTGCGTGGGTTTCCTCTGGGTGCTCCAATTTCCTGAAGTGTGAAAGGTTGTCTGTCTCTTTGTGTTAGCTCAGTGATAGACTGGCGACCCATCCAGGGTGTACCCTGCCTCTCATAGAATGAATGAATGAATATATACGAAAAAATAGTATGCAACCTGTGGATAAAAACATTATCCATGTCAGAAATTCAAAACCAACAAACAAAACAACAGCAACAACAAGCAGAATTTCTCTCTGGATCTCAGTATATATTCTTCACAATTTATTTACCATTTATTGGCAGCTATAATTTTTTAAATTAATATTTAATAGTATTTATTAATGGCGGCACGGTGGTGTAGTGGTTAGTGATGTCATTTTCGTACAAATCCACTCCCTGCATTTTAATACTGAAGTACTGAGAGTCTCTGTGTTTGAAAAAAATTGTGACTTTTGCTGTGTTGGACCTAAATACCAATTTATATAATCAGACTCAGCCATCCAAGTGGAGTTAATCTTTAAAAATGAAATTGTTACGTTCAGGACAGTTATGCTGAGTGGCAAAATTCAAAAGTGGCATTGCTATAATAATTCTGCATATATTAAGGTTTAAAACAAATGCAAACAAGAAGTTTCTTCGGCAGCAATTCCACTCTGGGCTGACAAGATGCATTAAGCAGATTAAAAAAAAAATGTTAAATAGTGGGACCGTTTTGATCCATGGTACAACCTTAAAATGTGCCATATACAGTACAAGTACCCTCAGAAGGACTCTTTTTTAATTTTTTTTTATTTTTTACTATTGATACACTCTCAGAAAATATAGTACATTATTGTACCTTTAGGGGTGCAACAGCTTGTTACTGGGGCAGTACCCACTAAGGTACCCTTAGATACTGCTTGGGAACATATATGTATCTTTTTGTCCCTAAAAAAGTACACATAGTTATCATAAGGACCAACAGTGTGCCTTAAGGGGGACATTAATGTAGATTGTACCTTGGGGGACATAAATGGAATCCTACAGTACCCTTAACATATCCTGTTGAGGAGACATCCAGGGTATATAGGGAAAAGAATGCTGGAGATGGAGTTACCAGGTAGAAGAAAAGAGGAAGAACAAAGATGAAATTTATGGATGTGGTGAAGGAGGACATGAGCATGGTTGGTTTGACGGAAAATGATACGGAGGACAGGAGGAGCTGGAAGGACATTATCTGCTGTGGCAACCCCTAACGGGAACAGCCGAAAGAAGAAGAAGATGATTAGTACATCCTGCCTGCTACAGTGATCTGTATAAGCTAGACTGAGAAAGAGCTGCTACTTCCTCCTATCTCTGCCCTTCCTCCCTTTCAGCCTCTTTTTGTTTCCTCCCTTAGGCTTTTTCTGCAAACATGTCCCCGTCCCTCACCTGACATTTAAATGTTAACGCCTGTTCAGATCTAAAGAAAGCCTCTATTATGTTCAGGGTCATTCCCTGTCATGCTGGCCTTGTCCAAGTATCCCCCATGTCGGGGACTTCACTTTCTCTCTTCAAAGAGGCCAATGCTTCAGAGACCTGCTGTGGCTGAACGAACCATATGCAACGACACTTAATGCTCGATTTTAATTAGTCAGATATTGATTCATTTTCTCTAATTGTATTAATGTTTATAGAGAAACAGTGTATTTACAAGGACTTGTTATGGATGCTTCATGGAATCTGAGTTTAATAATACATGGATTAAAATGCATTGTTACCTAAAAAAAGATTAATATAGTGAAGTCTTCTGTAGCTAGACATTTATTTAACATTTATGGAAGGAGTCTCCAGTGTCACTGCTTTGTAACAGGTAAAGTTGTTCCTTTACATTTTCCACAATGGGAGAGTTGTCAGGATAGAAGATGTCA
The DNA here is from genome assembly GCF_027579695.1 of Neoarius graeffei. Taxonomy (NCBI): domain Eukaryota; kingdom Metazoa; phylum Chordata; class Actinopteri; order Siluriformes; family Ariidae; genus Neoarius; species Neoarius graeffei. The sequence continues at coordinate 12,784,316 of NC_083580.1, forward strand.
TCTTCTGCTATTTCTCTATAACAAGTGAAAATGCAAGAGAAAATGCAGGACTGTTTATGTAAGAGAACTCTTACAGGAACCTGGTTTGTGGACAACATGAACTGTATCCATAAACAAACAAAATCATGACATATTGTACTTTTTTGTAATTGTTGGCAAATTACTGTGATTTCAGGGGAATAAAACTTCACTTTGTCCTATGATTGGAAAAATACTCAACTTCAACATGGCAGATTATTTTCTTATAACAGCACGTCCCATTGTGTTTTATTCCTTATTATCCCCCGCCAAAATGAAGTTTTGGGTTTGGATATAGAAATAGGTTCCGTCTGTCCGTCCACCCATCCATGTTTTTGTTTCCGGGCCATATCTTTAAAACTACTGAAGATATCTTCATGAAACATTGTATACATATCAGGCAACATGTAAACTGGTGCCTTTTGCTATTTTGGAATTTTGAAAAAAAGTATTTTTCAAATTTTTGCATAAAATTAGATTTTGACTTAGTTTCTAAGAGCAATGTTCGTTTCCGGAGCATATATCCAAAACTATTCATGATACGGATTTGAAACTTGGTATACGTGTTAACAAGGTGATGTAGATATGCCTTTTAGAAACAGGTTCCATCCATCTGTCTATCCGGCTGTCTGTCCGGTCATGTTTTTGTTTCCAGGTCATACCTTTAAAACTACTGAAGATACAGTATCTTCATGAAACTTTGTATATATATCAAGCAACATGTGAACTGGTGCCTTTTGCTATTTTGGATTTTTGAAAAAAAAAAATTTTTTTCAAATTTTTACATAAAAAATTGATTTTGACTTAGTTTCTAAGAGCAGTGTTCGTTTCTGGAGCATATATCCAAAACTATTCATGATACCGATTTGAAACTTGGTGTACATGTTAACAAGGTGATGTAGATGTGCCTTTTCAGACTAGGAAATTTGAGAAATTTAAATTTTTCATGTTTCCATGGAAACAATTTCAGACTTAGTCTCTCAGGTTAGTCTTAGGGGTAGGTTTTTTTTCCGGAGCAGAACTTGAAAACTATGAGTAGTATGGTCTTGAAAGTTGGTATATGTGTTGATTAAGTAATGTATATGTGCCTTTTGATACTAAGAAATGTGAGAAATTTAACTTTTAGCTCACCTGGACCAAAGGTCCGGTGGGCTTATGCCATGGGCTGCTGAGGTCAGTGTAAAGAGGTAGGCTTGGTTTCCTGCAGCAGAACTTGAAAAATGTGACAAATAATATCTTGAAACTTGGTATATAGTTGGTATATAGGGCAGAGGATATAGATGACTCTACACCGTAAAAAAAATATTTGTTGTTTTAACTTAAAAAAGTTAGTGCAAGGGCTGCCTTAAAATTTTGAGTTCACTGGAATTCACATAGTAAGTTAAATTGTTGTGAACTTATTATATTAATTTCAGTGAACTCAAAATTTTAAGGCAGCCCTTAAGGCAACCCTTGCACTAACTTTTTTAAGTTAAAACAACAAATCATTTTTTACAGTGTATCTTCTTGTTTACTGCATGTAAGGAATATAGAACACATTTCATATACATGTTTTTTATTATTTAATGTTTTATTTATCAGCATTTGTAGCAAAGTTTAATGTTTTCAGAGAAGGAATACACATGTACATCTGAATATTTAAGCAATTATCCAATCAATTATCAAATCATGTGGCAGCATCGCATTGCATAAATTCATGTAGATACAGGTCAAGAGCTTCAGTTAATGTTCACATCAAACATTAGAATAGGGGAAAATGTGAGCTCATGGACTTTAATCATGGCATGGTTATTGGTGCCAGACAGGCTGGCTCCGAAACTGCTAATCTCCTGAGATTTTGCACACATAACAGTCTACATTAATTTATACAGAATGGTGAAAAACCAAAAACATTCAGTGAGTGGCAGTTATGCAGACTGAAACATGGCACTGATGTGAGAGGTCAGAGCAGAATGGTCAGGCTTCTTTGAGTAGACAGGACAGCAACAATAACTCAAATAACCACTCTTTACAACTGTGGTGAACAGAAAAGCATCTCAGAACACATAATGTGCCACATCTTGAAGTGTATAGACTAAAACCTTGTGTGCTTTTTACACTGGCAGTGGGAACAAGTTGTGCCTGGAACAAGTTGCGTCCACTTTCCTTCATGTTTACATGCTCACTCTCTATCGGTCCAAGCTGGAAGTTAGACAGGTAAATACAAAAGTGTACATACAGTACGTAAATCAGTGATCAGAAGCAAAATGGCAGGCGATGATGAAAGGCATGATTTCATATTTTTCAACATTTAAATGGCTCTTATAAGAAGAACACAGCGATGAGGGGTCCAGAACGTAAACACAAATGCACAGCGTTGCATCAGGATGCTCCAAGAATGTCAATGATGGGAGAGAATCTCTTTTATGTTTATGTTGATGATAGTAATTCCTGTCCTTGTCGAACACTCAGTCTGAAGCTACGAATGGTACGCGTTTGCTGTGAAGAGGTCTTGTCCAGATGATAAATGACCCAGATGAACACTACTACACATGTGTAAGGGCCTCTGCATGCTCTTGCGACAAGGCTTTCGCAGATAGCTTTTCGCAGACAGTTGTAATTTATCGTTGAGCGGGGAGTAATAGGCATGCGCGATGTTATTCACCGCCACAACGCAAGGGGGCGCGAAGTCACGAAATCGCTAGGAGTAGTTGGTGGGTGTGGTTAGTGGAGTGTTTATCCTCCGGTTACTTATAATGACTAGAACTGGAGTCGTATAGATGTACATACTTCCTCACTTCCTCGATCAACCGCTCTTCGTGCTGCTCCATCTTCGTTCGTGTTTTTAAAAATGGCAGTAGTGAAAACAAACCAAACCGGGAAAGTAGGGAAGCGGAAGTGCGTGTACAGCGGATGTAGAGTGGACCTGGAGTGGACCAATCAGAGCCCTCTTGTCTGCGACGCTGTCTGCGAGGCTTCTGCGGTGGTCACAATTTTTGGGATGTGCGCGCATGGCGTCTGCGAAGGTGGGGGGGCTACGCAGACGCCATCTGTGACGCCATCTGCGAGGACTGCGTTGTCCGCATAAATTGGCCTTAAGCCTTCCTACTTGCCACTGATTGTGTTTAGATGGTAAGCGGGAACAAGTCGCACCCGAAACAAGATGCTGTGGAACAAGTTGCACCACCTCGAAAAGGGGAGCAAGTTGTTCCCATCAGTGTCAAATTGTTCTAGAACAAATTGTGTTTAGACGGGACGCTGTGCCGAGGCAAATGTTCTGGGAACAACTTGTTCTGGCACAAGTGTCCATGTAAAAGCAGCTTTAGAAGACCGCATTGGGTTACATTCCTGTCAGCAAAGAACAGAAATCTGAGGTTACTCTGGGCACAGGCTCACTGAAACAGTCAAGTGTCCAGTTTTTTTGTTTCCACATAATTGGCTAATTGGACAGGGGTGCATTTGTTCCTATTAAAGTGAGTGTGTGTACACAAAGGAAAAAAAAAAGCAATGTTCAGTGACCAATCAAAACCTAAAATAAAAAAACATCAAAATTTCCCCCCTCAAGCCTTATTACACTGACTTCATTGCCAACTATATTGTAATATTTATAATACATGTATTATACGTGTACTAGAATATAATAATTGTTTTAATTAATTGGCATTAAACCCATGTAGTTTTCCGAAAGAGTTCTTTCACAAAGGTTATAAAAAGGTCTCACGTTATTTTAGATATATGTATATTGTTGTAAAAAACTGAACCATGAGACCAAGTAGATAATTTCAATAAACAATTTTATCCTGCTATTTGTTCTTCACGAGCACTTATTGTTGTTACTGTTGTTTCCTGTTAGATTATGTATTCGACTGGTATAATTAACTTAATATATGCACAGCCCCATACCCGCATATGAAAAACACATTAACCCATGGTAGTAGAGCCTAATCCTGAACCCAACCATGCTGGTAGGGCGTCAACATACACTGTATTCTTGCTTCGTCCTGTCTTTCCATAAATAGTCTATGAACAAAGCCACACATGATTCATCTCACTGTGTTGTCCATCTCTGTCTGCTTTCTCAGTTTGATGCTGTGCTTCGCTGAAGTTGAGGCCATATCACCTTCCTGTTACTATGGTGACGGACAATGAACCATCCCCAGCATGGCTTACGCTTTACACATACTTGTCTCTCCTTTTCCCCATCATGGTTTTGGGGAGACGTGGGCTGCTCCTTTAATGAGTCTCTGACTTTTCTTTTTGCCGTTTGTGGCTCACCTTGACATGTCATCTGTAGTTATTAAGCCCCTCATGGGCTACTGAATACAGTGAAGTGAAAAAGAATAAGAGCCCCCGGCTTCTTTTAATGGAAGATTATAATGACATTTCAATGAAATCATAAGCTCAATGAGCAGAAAATGTTCATTTCCCCCTCTCTATACAGTCAAAATTAAATCCAGTGTGGAATATTACGATCTCAGTGTTAAGCCATCTTAGGTTATTCGTATTAGCTTTAGAGAATCAGTTATTTCACAAATGCTCAAGAGCAATCCATGCTAATATAGCCAAGCTGAAGAAGTGCAACAAGGGGTAAATCTCTCATCTCTGAAACAGCTGCATTTGACTGTCGAACAATTTCCACTGTGAATGGATTCATCAAATTAACAACATATTTACAAAACTGACAGCAAACAGGTTGGAAGACCAAACAGGCACTGTTGAATTCTCGATTCTGATTGGTCAGCAGCTCTGACAGTCACTCAATAGACTGTATAAAATAATGTCCATATTCTCTCTCTCTCTCATACACACACACACACACACACACACACACACACACACACACACTCTCACACACATGCTCTCTCTCTCTCTCACACACACACACACACACACACACACACACACACACACACACACACACTGTCTGTCTGTCTCACACACACACACACACACACACACACACACACACACACACACACACACACACACACACACAGTTATTCTCAATTCAATAGTACGAATTACTTTAATCTTAGACCTTATTAAGCAAAATATTAATATGTTTTATATGTTTTAGTGTCAGGATCCGCAAGAAACACATCAGGCAGTATCAAAATGGTTCCTAGAGGATGGAGTGATGAGCACGTGGCTTTGTGAGTCATTAATAAAGGTGTAAGACAGTGTTATATACAGCACAGTGAGACAACTGACACAAGAGCATGTTACATTGTATGTGATTTTTTTTTATGATAAAAAAGGCAGCTTTTATTTAATAAAAAAGTTGAGCATGTGTTCAGACCAAAACTCTGATGGATTTGATCTAAAATGGATCAGAAGGCTTTGCACAAACATGTGTAGTCCATGCCAGCTTGAGGACAGGAATTTAGTCCTGCCTTGCTGAAGGCCATTTCCGGAAGCGGCACTCCCATACCTGCTACCACTCCTCTCCCATCAGCCAGGGCTTTTTAAGAACTGTTTGGAGCTACTCCCTTTGCCAGACTGTCTCCTGTAGACTTTCCTTGCCTTGCTACAGCTTATTGGTATTGTGTCTTCTTGAGTCTCCCCGCCTGAATTTTTTCTTGGTTTTTTGTCCAGTTTTTTGTCCCTGTTTTTGCCTGCCTGTTCTTTTGAATTGTGTCTTTTGCTACCTCTGCCTGGATTTCCCTTGTCCCTGTGTTCATCAGTTTCCGTGAAGATTTTTCTGTCGCGTTTTTTGTCCCAGATTGTGTCTACCTGCTCCTCTGTGTTTTTGACCTCCTGGCCTGTTTTTTGACTATCAATTTTTGCCTGAACCCTACTGTACCTTTTGCTTTTCTGCCATCTACTTCATTAAAGAAGTTTTCTCTTTACACTGCCTGTTTCCTGAGTCTGCTCTTGGGTCCTCACTTCACCTCAGCTCACCATTCCTGACAGCACAGTCTGGCACACATGGACCCAGCAGATTTCACCCAGCTAAGAGCAGCGGTGTAGAAACAGGGAACTCTCCTTGGGACCCACCAACAGGACATCCAACAGGTGACTCATAACCTTATTGCCATCTCGGACACTCCCAATCTTCTTGCCACTCAGCTACAACAGCTTCAAGCAACGTCTGCTCCTACACAACCCCCTCCACCTACTGCTCCTCCAGCCCCTGCTCCAGCCCTCTTTAGAGAGCCGAGATTTCCAGCCCCACAGCCATACGACGGAGAACCAGGTACCTGCAGATCATTTTTATCTCAATGCTCGCTAATCCTTGAGCTTCAACCACTGGCCTTCCCTACAGAGTGTTCCTGAGTGGCCTACACCATCACTCTCCTCACTGGCAAAGCTAGGGAGTGGGGAACAGCTATGTGGGATGCCAATGCACCATGCTGCGCCAGCTTCAAGGATTTCACAGAGGAGATGAGGCAAACCTTTGATCACTCTCTGTCTGGCAGAGAGGCAGCAAGAGAAATCATGGGGCTGCGACAGGGTGCCCGGTCCACTTTTGACTATGCGATTGAGTTTTGTACTTTGGCGGCATTTTGTGGCTGGAATGAGTGCCTTGTTTGATGCATTTTTGAATGGGCTGTCAGACTCCATCAAGGATGAGCTGGTCTCATGAGAACTGCCACCTGATCTCCCCAGTCTCATGGACCTCACCAGTCGTATTGACTCCTGGATCAGACAGCAGGTGAAAGACAGAACTCTGACTAGTCTTGCTCCCCCTCAGTCTCCCATTCCTTCCGCTGAGCCAATGCAGGTAGACAGAGCCTGCATCTCACCTGAGGAACGACAGCGCCGTTGGGATATGAGGGCATGTTTTTATTGCGGACAGCTGGGGCATTTCTACCAATCTTGCCCTTTAAAAGGAAGAGCCCACCAGTGAGTTTAGGGGCCCTGGTGGGCAATGTCCAGAATCAGCCCCCTACTGATCAACCGCTACTCCCAGTGGTCATTATCCATGGCAATCAGCCCCACGACCTCCAGGCACTCATTGATTCAGGGGATGACAGAAACCTGATCTGCTCGAGCACTGCCAAATGTCTGGGGATTCCACTACTGTCTCTGAACCTGTCCCTCACTGTCCTGACCCTTAATGGTACTGGTCTGACCACCCTCACCCATAGAACAGCCCTGGTCACCTTAAGAATTTCTGGCAACCACTCTGAATCCATCCAGTTTTTTGTCATGAGTAATCCCCATGTGCCCATAGTTCTTGGTCTGCCCTGGCTAACTCTACATAACCCCCATGTCAACTGGACTAAGAACACTATTTTAGGATGGAGTCAATTCTGTTTATCGTCATGCCTGAGATCTGCCCTTTCTCATGCCAAGATGCTCCAGCCCACCATTGGTGAATACCCTGATCTCTCTAACATGCCTCCTGAGTATAATGACTTAAAACCTGTGTTCAGCAAGTCTCAAGCTGTTTCCCTTCCTCCCTATAGGCCCTATGACTGTGTAATTGACCTCCTCCCTGGGACTGCACCACCTAAGGGTCGACTTTACTTTACTTTCTCTCTCCTTCTGAAAGGCAAGCCATGGATAAATACATCACCGAGTCCTTAGCATCTGGAATTATTCATCCCTCCTCTTCTCCTGCAGGGGCAGAATTCTTTTTTTGTGGAGAAGGACAAATCCTTGCGCCCTTGCATTGATTACAGTGGGTTAAATGACCTCACCGTCAAGAACCGTTACCCCTACCGTACCTCTCATGTCTACGGCGTTTGAGTTACTCCAGGGAGCCCAGATTTTCACCAAGCTAGACCTGCATAATGCTTACCACCTTGTGAGGATGAGGGCAGGGGATGAATGGAAGATGGCATTTAACACCCCCACGGGCCACTATGAATATCTTGTGGTTCTGTTCAGCCTGACTAATGCTCCCGTGGTTTTCCAGGCCCTTGTTAATGATGTCCTGAGGGACTACCTTAATGTTTTTGTTTATCTGGATTTTTTCCCCCCGCTCCCTTGATGAAGACCACATCCACGTCAGGCAGGTCCTTCAGCAACTCCTGGAAAATAAACTTTGTTAAGGCTGAGAAATGTGAGTTCCATAGAAGTTCTCTCTCCTTTCTGGGTTTCATTATCTCCCCCGCACAGATTCAGATGGACCCCCTGAAACTCAAGGCAGTTGCTGACTGACCCACCCCGTCCTCTCTGCAAGAACTCCAGCAGTTTCTTGGGTTTGCGAATTTCTACAGGTGATTCATCAGGAACTTTAGTATGGTGGCTGGGCCCCTCATGGCTCTAACTTCCACCAAGGTCCCTTTCAGCTGGGAGGAAGGGGCCAAGAAGGCATTCTCTGAGCTCAAACGAAGGTTCACATCAGCACCTATACTCACCATTCCAGATCCGTCCCGGCAGTTTGTGGTCAATGCTTCGGAGTCAGGGGTGGGGGCCATATTGTCCCAAAGATCGGCTAGTGACAAGCTTCATCCTTGCTCCTTCTCTTATCGGCTTTCCCCCTCTGAAAGAAACTATGACGTTGGCAATAGGGAACTGTTGGCTGTTAAACTGGCCTTGGAAGAATGGAGACATTGGAGGGGTCAGACCTTCCCTTCATCATATGAACAGATCACAAGAACCTTGAATACCTCAGGACTGCCAAGCGCCTCAATTCTCATCAGGCCCGATAGTCTCTCTTCTTTTCTCGCTTCAAATTCACATTTTCCTTCCGCCCAGGCTCTAAGAATGGTAAGCCCAATGCCTTGTCCAGAATGTTTTCTCCCCTCCAGGAGGAATCGACCTCCCCTGAGACCATCCTTCCTCCATGGTGCCTGGTGGGGGTCGCTCTGTTAGAGGTGGAAGCCCTGGTCCAGAAGGCCCATGAACAGGACCCAGGGCCCAATAATGCACCTCCTAACTATCTTTGTGTTTCTGTGCGGGCACAGGTGTTGCAGTGGGGTCATGGTTCCAGAATGGCGTGCCACCCAGGAGCAGCCCGGACTCTGGCACTCATCCGACAACGTTTTTGGTGGCCATCCGTCAAGGAGGACGTCCAGAGGTTTGTGGCAGCTTGTGACATCATCTGCGCAAGGAACAAGACTGGCAACAGATCCCCTGCCGGCCTGCTGAGACCCCTTCCTGTTCCCCACCGGCCCTGGTCACACATAGCTCTGGATTTTATCACAGGACTCCCCAATTCAGGTGGCAATACTTGTATCCTCACTGTTGTCGACTGTTTTTCTAAAGCTGTTCATTTTATCCCTCTGCCCAAGCTTCCCACCGCCAAGGAGACTGCCGAATTGCTGATACTCCATGTTTTCCGTCTGCACAGACTCCCCTCAGACATCGTATTAGACCATGGACCCCAGTTCTCTGCCCAATTCTGGAAGGCTTTCTGTAAACTCATTGGTGCTTCTCGCAGTCTGTCTTCAGGTTTTCACCCTCAGACCAATGGACAGATGGAACAGGCCAACCAGGAGCTGGAAGTGGCTCTCAGGTGCATGGTGTCCAAGGATGATGCCTCCTGGAGCAAGACCCTTCCTTGGATAGAGTACGCTCACAACTCCTTACCCACCACTGCTACAGGTCTTTCCCCCTTCCAGTGCTCTCTGGGCTACCAGCCACCACTCTTCCCCGTCCAAGAAGAAGTCACCGTGTCCTCTGCCCAGATGTTTGTGTGCCGCTGCAGGAGAACGTGGGCATTGACCAGGAAAAAGCTCCTACGTTCTGTCAAGATGTTTAAATAGCAAGCCAACAAACACTGCTCGGCAGCTCCCATCTATCAGGTGGGGCAGCGGGTTATGCTCTCCATTCGCCACTTGCCCCTCAAGATGGTCTCCCGCAAATTGGCTCCCAGGTTCATAGGACCTTTCCCCGTCTCCAAGGTAATTAATCCCTGCTCTGTAAGACTGTCTCTGTCCATAACCATGTGCTGTATTCACCCAACTTTCCATGTCTCCCAAGTTAAACCCCTTGTCTCCAGTTCTTTGTACCCACCCTCCAAACCCTCTCCTCCTCCCAGGTTCATAGATGGCGGTGAGGTCTTCACTGTCAGGAGGTTGCTGAAGGTACAACGCCGAGGCAGAGGACTCCAGTACCTGGTTGATTGGGAGGGGTATGGTCCTGAGGAGAGGAGCTGGGTTCCTGCCAGGTTCATCATGGTTCCCACCCTCATCACAGACTTCCACCAACAACACCCTGAGGCACTTCCTAAGGTGCCTGGAGGCACCTGTTGAGGGGGGGGGTACTGTCCAGTCCATCCATGCCTTAGATTGTGGGACTTCCAGGCCGGATCCAGGACAGGAATTCAGTCCTGCCTTGCTGAAGACCATTTCCTGAAGTGGCACTCCCACACCTGCTACCACTCCTCTCCCATCAGCCAGGGCTTTTTAAGAACTGTTTGGCGCTACTCCATTTGCCAGACTGTCTCCTGTAGACTTTCCTCGCCTCGCTACAGCTCATTGGTATTGGCTCTTCTTGATTCCCCCCGCCTGAATTTTTTCTTTGTTTTTTGTCCAGTTTTTTGTCCCCGTTTTTTGCCTGCCTGTTCTTTTGAATTATGTCTTTTGCTACCTCTGCCTGGATTTCCCTTGTCCCTGTGTTCATCAGTTTTCATGAAGATTTTTCTGTCCTGTTTTTTGTCCCAGATTGTGTCTACCTGCTCCTGTGTTTTTGACCTCCTGGCCTGTTTTTTGATGACCGATTTTTGCCTTTCCCCTACTGTACCTTTTGCCTTTCTGCCATCTACTTCATTAAAGAAGTTTTCTCTTTACACTGCCTGTTTCCTGAATCTGCTCTTGGGTCCTCACTTCACCTCAGCTTGCCATTCCTGACAGCAAAAACAACACTGGATAGATACCATATTTTCATTCCCACCCAGTCTTCTATAATGGAAATGTAACAGATATCATGTATTGCCACCTGACTATATTTAACAATGTTACAGAGTGAGAAGCTCCATGAGACGTGTGAAACATATGAGACCGGATTTGAAGTATAAGGTGGCAAGTCCATTGTTGTGAAAAGCCCAAGCTGAGACGTTAGCAACATGGCAGCACTCAAGCTGCATCATGTCTGTGTTGAGAGAGTTTGCTTCCTGTTTCTGAATACTTGTTTTGCTCAAGCAAAGGGTATTTATGGGGAAACCATGGCTTGAAGATTAGAGAAGCAGCTTGAGGATCAAAAGGTCACTGGGTTGATTCCCAAGACCAGCAGGAATAGCTGAAGTGTCCTTGAGCAAGGCACCTAACCCCCAACTGCTCCCCAGGCTGCTCACTGCTGTTGGTATGTCAGGGTCCTGTTGTACATCGCTCTGGATAAGCACGTCTGCTAAATGCCTGTAACGTAATATTTATAACATGTTTGCTTATCCTTGACTTGCAAGTGATGTCAAAGTAAAATAGAAACCCGGATGTCGGCCATGTTGGTGGAGATACAAATGCGGGGTCAAGTGACATTCCATGCAAAACAGTCACACGTGCGCAACTCTGTTTTTCCACTGCTTGAAGCGTTCTTTTCGCTCTGCCATATCTTTGTGCTGTATATGGTTCCGATTTCTTAGAATTCCATCCGTGATTCGGAAAGAGAGAGAGGAAACTCTGAGGCTTAGTACGGAGAGGAGATGAGCACTGCTGAACATCGGCAGGGCTGATCTAACAGAGGCTAAAACCAAAACAGCTCGTGTTTGCAGTAATCATTTTATTTCAGGTGAGATTCAAAAGCTTTCTCAATAATATCATGGAAGAATTTTATTTCGTATTGCTAGAATTTTGCTATAAAATGAGTGTTCTCTTGTCGTGGTTCACTTGGTCATTGTTATAATTTTAACACGTGTATTGCCATTTCACTTCTAGGAGCGACAGCAAAATTATATAATAGAAACAATCCAATTTAGGCACGCACTCAGAACATGGGCTATGTTGAACTTGATTCTTCGGCAGCCAAACCAGATAGAATGTGATATCTGGGTACTCGATGGTCAGTAGAAGCGTCTTATCTTCAGAAAAGTCTGACTTTTCAAATAATATGGGTCAAAATCGCAAATATCTATCTTCTCTTTATATTGAATCTTCGCTCGACCATTCAAGTCGTGGTAATACTGAGAAAATTCAGCACTGTTTACAGACACGCTTTCAGCGGCTGCCATCCGAGTTGCTTTGTATATCCACCATCATGCAGATGCTCATGACGTAGCACATTTTGATCACGTGGTTGCAAGTCATCTATATCCAACAACATTTTCCTTTCTTGTTGTTTTAAGTTTGCTGCAGGTTGCTTTACGTTGAGGCAGTATGAGTAGTTCCATCTCAATATCACTTCATCATTTATGCCCCCGCCAGGAACTTTACGACCGGTCACATGATGATTTAGATTCCCAGTGGAGCCATGGTAAAGGATTACTGCAAATGTTACTAGGTCGCCAGGGGATAGATTAGAGTTTCGACTTTACTGTTTTGCTCCCATTCCCACAGAACACCATTATAGTATAATAGTTCGATAATACACCAGGAGGTGGTCTGAACTGTATTGGAAGAAGAAGAAGGATAAGAATCGTGGAAAATATACAATTTTCAGTGTGTGTGAGAATGGGGTAAAAGAGATAGAGAGAGAGCACAACAGTGAGAAAGAACGAGTGAGTGAGAGAAAGAATGAATCAGAAAGCGGTACAGACAGACAGAGAGACAATGAGAGAGAGAAAGATGCAGAGAAACAGAGTCAGAGGATGAGAGAGGCAGTCAGCTGTTTTGAATTTGATCCACAGAGAGAAGGTGAGAGATAGAAAGACAGACAGACAGAGAAAGAGACAAAGAGCAAGAGAAACAGTGACATTTATTTATTTATACATACACGTATCCATACCTCCCTGTCACCTGTTCTCTTATGAAAATACAGGAAATGTCAGTATCTCTCATCTCCCATATTTTATTTGTCCAAATGTGTCAGGTTGGCTTGTGGCACTGTAGCATTTTACACGTTTCTTATCACTTCTTTCATTTCATGTTTATTCCAAGTCTTTTCTTAGCCCCAGTAAAGGTCATTAGAGCGTGTGCGTGTGTGTGTGTTGAGCTGAATCTGAGTCTGCTAATCTAAATGAGTTTGTTCTGCTTGGAGAGAGGTTTGTGTTCTGCCATTATGATTCCCTCTGAAAAAATGATATACTTGAGTTGAGGGAATTAATTTTGATTTGGACGACTACATAGTGTAATAAATACATACGTTTTGATCGAGTGAAGCAGTGGTGATATAAAGCACGACTCGGTTATGCATTTCGGATTAAATATTAAGTGTATTAGATGCTGAGCAGGGGTTGTTTCAGGTGTTGCTTCCGTCTGTCCATCATGTGAGTGATCGCTTTTAAAGCAGTATCAGTTATGACAGGGAGATGTTCAGCATTGTATTTGGAGCTTTGATTCTGCTGGTCTTTTTGTCAGCTAGCAGGTGTGTTTGTGCCAGGAGAGATCGGAGATCAGAGCTGCTCTGTGTGGGCTGGTGGGGAAAAAACAAAACAAAAAAACGCTCTTTGCTTTTGCAGGGTTGGTTTTGTGTGTGTGTGTGTGTGTGTGTGTGTGTGTGTGTGTGTGTGTGTGTGTGTGTGTGTGTGTGTTCTAAATTCGCACAGAACATTCATCCCAATTTTTTAAAATGCAATCTAATTAAATTAACCAAAACTGAGAACGTATTTAACAAAGGTGGCTCTTAAAAAGAGAATATCATTAAAGCTAGACAGCCTTTCGATTTCATAAAATCAGTGAAATTTAGTTCCCTCTGAAATTTGGTCACTGTCATACATGTTTATTTCTGTATTGTCTAAAAAAAAACCCAACCAAACAAAAAAACCCAGGCCATTCTGTGTCTGGGAAGTGATTTAATTTGAGGGGATTCCTGAGCAAATAATGTGCATGAGATCATTCACTTTGCACAGTCAAGCAGACAGAGGAAGTTGGTATGCGCATACGCAGGTTTACCTTCTTCTTTTGGGTTTTACAGCAGCTGGCATCCAGTGTTGCATTACTGCCATCTACAGGTTTACCTCGACCGTGCACTGACTGTTCCATCATTCTGTCGCTAAACGAACAGCTGATCACACCGAGGTGCTCGCTGACCGCCGATATTTATTAGTTTGGTCCTGCGTTTCCTTTCCTTCACAACATAACATCTTTTCTTCTTGCTTTCCATTACTGTAGTCTGTCTTTCACATTTCATTCGCAAACTCACGCCCTCCATTTTTCTCTCCTATTTCAAATTTGTATTCCACAATGCCTTGCGCGAACGGGGAAATCCCACCACATGATGCATGATATAGTATCTTGAATTGGGTCATGGTGAAGCAGGAAAAAATAGCGGAAAATTTAGGGCCACATGGCCCTAAATTCATTAATTGTTCTATTTAAAAAAAAAAGAAGCTAATAAAGTTGGAAGTCTGTGATTCAAATTCAGTGGCTTTCGGTCCACTAAACAAAACTAATTGGGTGTCGGGGAAAATTCTTTTTATGACCTACACTTGAAAAATCTGAACGGCAGTATAGCTTTAATATTAATTACTTTTTTAAGGATCCTGACATTTTATAGATTCCACATTTCCTTATTTCATATTTTTCTGCATTATGTGAAACATAATAGAGAGAGAGAGAGAAAAAAAACTTGTAAACACCACATTGTTGAAATAACACTGCGCCAAAACCCCAAGAATCCAGAGATATCTTTTTAAAATCTTGCAAGAATCTGGATCGTATCTGCCGATTTTTGACAATGCCATGATTAGATAGCACCCCACATGGATTTCATTAGATATTGGTTATAGATTGAAATATCCAAGCAAAACTCTCTCTAAATTCCGTTGTTGTTTTTTTTTGCACAGTGTAACCTCATTTTGTTGGGAATAGGAAAGAACATAATTCAAGGGAATCTGTATTCATATATCAGTGGCAGCCTGGGAAAATCCTTAATGGTCAAATTTCCTACTGTATATAAATATGGAAACTACAAGAAAGTTTAAAAAAAGGAGAAAATTGGATTCAAGTTTCTACTGAATAATTCTCTGTTTGATTGAAAAAACTAATCTATTTATGAAAAAGCAACATGACTGCCAAATTTTAAAGAATTATACATTTACAACAGGAAATTAGTGATCAATCTGATCATCAGTCTCTATCTTATCACCTGAGGTAAAAGTCATGTGTAGCATTTAAACATAACCCTCGTCATCGTCTCTTCACTCGAATGCTTTGTGTTCATGCTAACATCCATGGGAAATTATTGCTGTTTCATTCAGTTAGTCCTGACAGACAAAGCAAGGTGAGAAAATAGCCTAAATAAAAACATCTTTGCCATTTTGGGAAAATGTTGTGTTTAGGAAAATTCATGCTTACTGAATGCAGAGAGTTCAGAGCTGGATTTTTGACAGAGTTCAGATGCAACAACATCAGATCTGAGGGAACGATTTAAAGTGATTTTATCATGGGTAATTGGGTTCTGAGGCACAACACAAGGCTGACTGTTAACTGAAGCAAACACGAGGATATTCAATGAACAGAACAAAAGTGTAACAGCTTCATTACTTTAAACCCTGACAGATTAATACATAATTCCATTATTGCGATTTGATCTCAGGTGTACGTCTATCAAGGATTTTACAACGGCTCTGAATGCAGCTTTGACAATCAGAGTTTAGAACCAACATTACGCATTTTATCAGGGTTCAAAATGTGAATTATAGTACAGATTTTATACATACAGTACTGTGCAAAAGTCTTAGGCACATGCAAAGAAATGCTGTCAACCAAAAATGGCTAAAACATCCATCCATCCATCTTCTACCGCTTATCTGGATCTGGGTCGTGGGGGTAGCAGCCTAAGCAGAGCAGCCCAGACTTCTCTCTCCCCAGCCACCTCCACCAGCTCTTCTGGGGGAATACCGAGGCATTCCCAGGCCAGCCGAGAGATGTAATCTCTCCAGCGTGTCCTGGGTCTGCCCCGGGGTCTCCTCCCAGTGGGGCATGTCCAGAAAACCTCCCTTGGGAGGCGTCCAGGCTGCATCCTAACAAGGTGCCCGAACCACCTCAACTGACTCCTTTCGATGTGGAGGAGCAGCGGTTCTACTCTGAGTCTCTCCCAAATGACCAAGCTTCTCACCCTGTCTCTAAGGGAGAGCCCAGCCACCCTGCGGAGAAAACTCATTTCTACCGCTTGTATCCACGATCTCATTCTTTCGGTCACTACCCATAGCTTGTGACCATAGGTAAGAGTAGGAACATAGATGGACCAGTAAATTGAGAGCTTTGCCTTTTGGCTCAGCTCTCTCTTTACTACAGCAGACTGGTTTAGCGGTCGCATCACTGCTGACGCTGCCCTGATCCTTCTGTCCAACTCCCACTCCCCCTTACCCTCACTCATGAACAAAACCCCGAGATACTTAAACTCTTCCACTGTAGGTAGCAACTCCCCCCTGACCTGGAGTAGGCACTCCACCTGTTTCCGGCTGAGAGCCATGGCCACGGACTTGGAGGTGCTGATCCTCATCCCAGCCGCTTCGCACTCGGCTGCAAACCGTCCCAGCACATGCTGTAAGTCATAGATTGATGCAGCCAACAGGACCACATCATCTGCAAAAAGCAGAGACGTGATCCTGATGCCACCAAACCAGACACCCTTCGCCCCTTGGCTATGCCTAGAAATTCTGTCCATAAAAGTTATGAACAGAACCTGTGAAAAAGGACAGCCCTGGCGGAGTCCAACATGCACCAGGAACGAGTCCAACTTACTGCCGGCAATGCGAACCAAACTCCTGCTCCGTTCATACAGGGACTTGGCTTAAACATAATGAAATGAAATGTTTCAACATAAAAAAAATACTATAAACAGTAAGCCATAACAAATGAAACAAAGTCAGTATTTAGTGTGAGACGACCCTTTGCTTTAAAAAAAAATAGTAGTCTCAGGTACAAGGAAATGAGCTGTAGGTTTTACTGAGCATCTTGCAGAACCAGCCACAGTTCTTCTGGACACTTTGACTGTCAGGCTTGCTTCTTAATTTTGCACCAAAACCCAGTGGTGGTGTAGTGGTTAGCACTGTTGGCTCACAGCAAGAAGGTCCTGGGTTTGAGCCCAGCAGCCGACAGGGGTCTTTCTGTGTAGAGTTTGCATGTTCTCCCCGTGTCTGCATGGGTTTCCTCCGGGTGCTACGGTTTCCCCCACAGTTCAAAGAGATGCAGCTAGGTTAACATGGGGCGGCCTTGGGCTGAAGTGCCCTTGAGCAAGGTACCTAACCCCTGACTGCTCCCTGGGCACTGTAGTATGGCTGCCAACTGCTCTGGGCAGCCATACTAATATATTGCAATTTATTATGAACTATTACATGGGGGTGAACATTTTGAACTGGAAAAATTGGTAGGTCCAAGCCTAGATCCCATTCAAAAGGCTCAAAAATAGACTTCAGCAGCCGTGTGTTCACTGCTTCAGATGGGTTAAATGCAGAGGATGAATCTCACTGTGCTTGAAGTGTGCATGTGACAAAGTTTTCTTCTTTTTTCTTCAATAGCCTTCATTATGTTTTCTTTTTTAATCTGAAAAGTGCTCTCTTATGTAATATGCTGCTCAGATACAAACATCTTTTTCCTGTAACATTTAATTTTGCACTGGAAAATGAATGTTTGGAACTCGAAAATGTTTTTGCACTGACTTGATAATGTAGAAATCATAAAATAGAAATCTATAAAGTTTGTATGAAAAAAGAAAAGATTCCAAAGACTTTTGCACAGTACTGTGTGTGTGTGTGTGTGTGTGTGTGTGTGTGTGTGTGTGTGTATATATATATATATATATATACACACACACACACAGTGCCTTGCAAAAGTACACTGACACATTCACACCTGCTCACACACACACACACACACACACACACACACACACACACACACACACACACACATTTATATATTATATACACAGTGCCTTGAAAAAGTATTCATACCCCTTGAACTTTTTCACATTTTACCACTTTATAACCACGAACTTAAAAGTTTTTTATTGAGATTTTATGTGATAGACCAACACGGAGTAGCACATAATTGTGAAGTGAAACGAAAATGATAAATGGTCTTCAAAATTTTAAACAAATAAAAATCTGAAAAATGTGATGTGCATTAGTATTCAGCCCCCCTGCGTCAATACTTTGTAGAGCCACCTTTTGCTGCAATTACAGCTGCAAGTCTTTTGTGGTATGTCTCTACCAGCTTTGCACATCTAGACACTGAAATTTTTGCCCATTCTTCTTTGCAAAATAGCTCAAGCTCAGCCAGATTGGATGGAGAGCGTCTGCGAACAGCAATTTTCAAGTCTTGCCACAGATGCTCAATGGGATTTAGGTCTGGACTTTGACTGGGCCATTCTAACACATGAATATTCTTTGATCTAAACCATTCCATTGTAGCTCTGGCTGTATGTTTAGGGTCATTGTCTTGCTGGAAGGTGAATCTCCTTCCCAGTCTCAAGTCTTTTGCAGCCTCCAACAGGTTTTCTTCCAGGATTGCCCTGTATTTAGCTCCATCCATCTTCCCATCAACTCTGACCAGCTTCCCTGTCCCTGCTGAAGAAAAGCATCCCCATAGCATGATGCTGCCACCACCATGTTTCACAGTGGGGATGGTGTGTGCAGGGTGATGAGCAGTGTTAGTTTTCTGCCACACATAGCACTTTGCATTTAGGCCAAAAAGTTCAACTTTGGTCTCATCTGACCAAAGCACCTTCTTCCACATGTTTGCTGTGTCCCCTACATGGCTTCTGGCAAACTGCAAATGGGACTTCTTATGCCTGTCTTTCAACAATGGCTTTCTTCTTGCCACTCTTCCAAAAAGGCCAGATTTGTGGAGTGTACGACTTATAGTTGTCCTGTGCACAGATTCTCCCACCTGAGCTGTGAATTTCTGCAGCTCCTCCAGAGTGATCATGGGCCTCTTGGCTGCTTCTCTGACCAGTGCTCTCCTTGCTCGCTCTGTCAGTTTAGGTGGATGGCCATGTCTTGGTAGGTTTGCAGTTGTGCCATACTTTTTCCATTTTTGAATGATGGATTGAACAGTGCTTCTTGAGACGTTCAGAGCTTGGGATATTTTTTTATAACCTAACCCTGCTTTAAACTTCTCCATAACTTTATCCCTGACCTGTCTGGTGAGTTCTTTGGTCTTCATGATGCTGTTTGTTCTTCAGTGTTCTCTAACAAACCACTGAGGCCTTCACAGAACAAGTGTATTTATGCTGAGAGTAAATTACATACAGTAGGACTCTATTAACTAATTAGATGACTTCTGAAGGCAATTGATTGCACTGGATTGTACTTAGAGGTATCAGATGACAGGGGGCTGAATACTAATGCACACCACATTTTTCAGATTTTTATTTGTTTAAAATTTAGAAGACCATTTATCATTTTTGTTTCACTTCACAATTATGTGCTACTCTGTGTTGGTCTATCACAAAATCTCAATAAAAAACTTTTAAGTTCGTGGTTGTAAGGTGGAAAAATGTGAAAAAGTTCAAGGGGTATGAATACTTTTTCAAGGCACTGTGTATATAATATATAAATATGTGTGTGTGTGTGTGTGTGTGTGTGTGTGTGTGTGTGTGTGTGTGTGTGTGTGTGAGAGCAGGTGTGAATGTGTCAGTGTGTAAGACGAGTTGGCAGGGCCAGCTGTCCAACTGGAGTGTTGCTGTGGAGCAGGCAGGAGTGTGAGTGTACAGAGCCACCTGACCTAATTTGTTCATTTCTCCCTCATTTGCCAACTGCTGCCCACTATGTTCACGCTCTTTCCTCACACACTGAACTCAGATCAGTTTTCCCAGATCCTCGGTCTCCAGTCCTAAAATACTGGAAGCATCAGTATAGACTTGCTTCCTTTACTTGCATCACATTTAGCAAAAGGACTCATCTCAGCTCTTCTTATAAAGCTTATCTATAAAGATCCACACGGGAAAGTTTAATTTTGTGCAATTTATTATTACATCGGGGTGAACATTTTGAACTGGAAAAATTGGTCGGTCCGAGCCTCGATCCCATTCAAAAGGCGTAAAAATAAACTTCATGTTCAAACTATAATAAATTTCCTGGGTACACCATTGCATTTTTTGACCACACTATTATCGAAGCAAACTACTGTATTTATAATCACACTCTCTGGTGTCACCGAGATGAGGATGTGTTCCCTTTTGAGTCTGGTTCCTCTTAAGGTTTCTTCCTGATGTTGTCTCAGGTATTTTTTCCTTGCCACAATTGCCTTCTGGCTTGTTCATTAGAGATACATTTATAAATTCGTATATGTAATATTTATATCTGGAATTTACACTACCATTCAAAAGTTTGGGGTCACTTTGAAATTTCCTTATTTTTGAAAGAAAAGCACTGTTCTTTTCAATGAAGATCACTTTAAACTAATCAGAAATACACTATACATTGCGGGCGGCACGGTGGTGTAGTGGTTAGCGCTGTCGCCTCACAGCAAGAAGGTCCTTGGTTCGAGCCCCGTGGCTGGCGAGGGCCTTTCTGTGCGGAGTTTGCATGTTCTCCCCGTGTCCGTGTGGGTTTCCTCTGGGTGCTCCGGTTTCCCCCACAGTCCAAAGACATGCAGGTTAGGTTAACTGGTGACTCTAAATTGACCGTAGGTGTGAGTGTGAATGGTTGTCTGTGTCTATGTGTCGGCCCTCTGATGACCTGGCGACTTGTCCAGGGTGTACCCCGCCTTTCGCCCGTAGTCAGCTGGGATAGGCTCCAGCTTGCCTGCGACCCTGTAGAACAGGATAAAGCGGCTAGAGATAATGAGATGAGATGAGACTATACATTGCTAATGTGGTAAATGACTATTCTAGCTGCAAATGTCTGGTTTTTGGTGCAATATCTACATACTACGTGTATAGAGGCCCATTTCCAGCAACTATCACTCCAGTGTTCTAATGGTACAATGTGTTTGCTCATTGCCTCAGAAGGCTAATGGATGATTAGAAAACCCTTGTACAATCATGTTAGCACAGCTGAAAACAGTTTACCTCTTTAGAGAAGCTATAAAACTGACCTTCCTTTGAGCAGATTGAGTTTCTGGAGCATCACATTTATGGGGTCGATTAAATGCTCAAAATGGCCAGAAAAATGTCTTGACTATATTTTCTATTCATTTTACAACTTATGGTGGTAAATAAAAGTGTGACTTTTCATGGGAAACACAAAATTGTCTGGGTGACCCCAAACTTTTGAACGGTAGTGTATATATTTCTGTAAAGCCTCTTTATGACAAGGTCCATTGTTAAAATGCTATACAAATACAATTGAATTGAACTGAATTGAACAACAACTGATATTGCCATTAAAATTTAGAGGCATACTTCCTGTCTCCCTGTTTTACAAACACGCGTACACAGAACTACTTTCAGTAAGAATTCTCAGCTAAAGCACTGCTATATGCAAAACTTGCATCACTGCAATAAAATACACTGGTTTCAATTCCACACTTTTACATAGTCAAAGGCAATAACCAAAGCAATCAGTTCCTTTATTTACAAGAACATGCATGCTTATAGGGTGAAAGAAAATGTTAGATTGAGGCACATGATAGTTACATACTGTAGGAAGGCAGATACACATAACCACCTAATGGTTAGAGAAGCAGCTTTGGGACCAAAAGGTTGCTGGTTTGATTCCTTGGACCAGCAGTAATGGCTGAAGTGCCCTTGAGCAAGGTACCTACCCCGCAACTGCTCTGGGTATGTTGTATATCGCTCTGGATAAGTGCATCTGCTAAATACCTGTAATGTAATGGTAAATTTTTAATGTTTTAATTAAAGGCAGGATAGGTCATTTTTAGAAGCATTTTTGTTCTATTTCTAAAACTTCTCTGTACATCCTGGCAGCGATGAATGAATAAATCAAATACTCTGACAATTTAAAAAATAAATAAATAAAAGCAGTTGATTGTGGCATTTGCAGGGTTGTTAAAAGCCCGTCCAATCATTTCATTCGGTCCAAATGAAATCATTACATGGCCTACTTGCCTGTCTACCTACCTATCTACCTACCTGCATGCACTTTGCCCACTCAATCATTGTACGTGAACGGAGTCTTCGACAAGACTAGGCAGAAATATTGCAAACATCTTGCTAAAGCCTGTGAGCTACTCAACAGCTGTGAGTACTAACGAGCATGTTCATTGTTTGTAATCCTTATGATAATGTTAAGTGTTTTCTTGCATATGAATGAGACATGAGGTCGTTGGATATGACAATGACATGCTACGCACCCCCTCCCCCACTCCCTTTGCATGTAGTCAGGCAGTGCGGGTTCAGGTTTTGTTGGAGCAAAGGCTGAATGGAGGGGGTGGGATTTTTCATTTGGATACTTTCAAAAGCTAGCTTACTCTTGCTGGTTTCTCCAAAATTACCGACTATGCTGACTATGTTGTACAGATGATTAATCTAGTACTGCTTATCAGTCAAAAGAAAGATGGTGAAGAAATTTTTGATGTCAAAATTTGAGTCAAAATTAGGACACATCGATGCTTGTTAAAGTTATCTGAAAAGAGTCATACAGAATCAGATCTTAATACAATCAGCAGTTCTGAACCAAACTGTATCTCATCAGTAGTGACTTGAAATGTATCGAATTCATACTTGTTTAACTGTACTGTTTTTGCATTGTATTCTATTGTATAGTATACTACCTATCCAGTTGCGTATTATATCCTTTTATAGAATAGCTGAAACTCAAGTGAATTAATATTTCTTTCATTTGACTTACTCGTTATGTCAAGAATTTTTTCCAACTTCCAGTATATTCTCATGATTTTGACATATTATTTTGACTCTTCACACTTAAAACTAGACGGCCTTTTGATTTCATAAAATCAGTGAAATTTAGTTCCCTTTAAAATTTGGTCATTGTGATATATGTTTATTTTTGCAATATCTAAAAAAAAACAAAAACAAAAACAGGCCATTCTGTGGCTGGGAAGTTATTTAATTTGAGGGGATTCCCAAGCAAATAATGTACATGAAATCGCTCGCTTCCTGCAGTCAAGCAGACAGAGGAAGTCCGTGTGTGCATGCACAGATTTACCTGTTTCTTCTTCTTTTCCTTCTTCTTTTGGATTTTACGGCAGCTGGCATTCAGTGTTGCATTACTGCCATCTACAGGTTTACCTTGACCGTGCGCTGACAGTTACATCATTCTGTCGCTAAACAAACAGCTGATCACACCGAGGTGCTCGCTGACTGCCGATATTTATTAGTTTGGTCCTGCGTTTCCTTTCTTTCACAACATAACGTCTTCTCGCTTTCTGTTACTGTAGTCAGTCTTTCACATTTCATTCGTGTCCTCCATTTTTCTCTCCTGTTTCACATTTTTATCCCACAATGCCTTGCGTGAATGGAGAAAGCCCACCATGTGATGCATGACGAAGTATCTTGAATTGGGTCATGGTGAAGCAGGAAAAAATAGCGGAGAATTTAGGGCTACGTGGCTCTAAATTCATTAATTGTTCTATATTAAAAAAACTAATAAAATTGGAAGTCTGTGATTCGAATTCAGTAGCTTTCAGTCCACTAAAGAAAAATAACTGGGTGTTGGGGAAAATTATTTTTAGGACTTAAACTTGAAAAATCTGAAAGGTAGTCTACCTTTAAATGAACAGAATTCTACAATCATCATTGCAGCCATTTTGAATATACCATACCAGGACGCTTTATGCGAATTACTAATCGGTAGATATAAATGCACCAACTAAATGTCATTAAAGCGACATCTTGATTTACTTACTATATCTAATAAACAGCATAATGAACAAGGATTATAAGCTAATATTCAATAAATTAGTCGGCTACTTCTTTCACTGAACTTGAAAGAATGAGATTTTACGTCAAAATAATAACATAATGTCTTGAAACTGTGAGTTATTAAGTCAAAAATATTGAGCTTTAAGTCAAAACAATACATAAATCTTTCATATTTGTTTATCAGCTTGTGGTTAACAGCTTCCATTTACTATAAAGAGAGCAAACTCATTTCTTATTTAAAGAGTCCATTTGAGCCATAGAGAAGTCATTAAAGGAAAGGTGCTGGTAGGCTTTAAATAGTGAAACTTAATTATTACACCATATTAATGGTTTAATTTGTTTTCTAGCTATGACTTTATTTAACAGGCTTATGCAGAAAATCCATTTTTTCCTCTTCTGAGATTGTAGTATTGCACCGAAAATGATGTTTTGAGGTGAAATTGAAAATGTAATCATGCTTCAGAAACATTTAGGTGGATGATAATGTCTTTTACTTTACTTTTTTTTCCTCATTAAATTATTCTGTAATGCAAAGTGAGCTTTCATGGTAGAAAAAGGCTGGGAGTAAATGTTCACAAGACTGACAGTAAACTAATTATGTTTTTGTGTGCACATAAATCGGTTGAAATATATCCAAATGTTACTACGTGCTGTTGAAATAATCAGTGTCTAACCTAACTTATTTCTGAGAGTTAGAATCAATATTTAACTATAATTGTTAAGTTGAACTCATGCGCCACTGTCACAGCCTGCTCTTCTAAAGAATGAGCCAGTTGTTCAACTTTATATCAGATATTGTGGTGTTACTTTGGGAAGGTGGAAAAACTCCTCCTCTGTCTGCAGCAAAGCCCGCTGTAGTATCCATCAGGACCCAAGTTTTTCATTTCCCCTCACTTCAATTACCTCCCCTTTACCATTAAAATGAATAAATGATCTGTCCATTTCCAAGAATAATTATCTTCATTATGTTTCAATATGTGTTCACTTCATAAGCATGGGCAGAACCTTGGACCTCGATCAATGTTTCATTGATCTGAAATTGCGTTGAGGAGTATTAACGTGAAATGAAATCTGTGTCTCACTGGGACTTTTTTGGGTTCTCTGATGTAGATGTGGAAGTGGATAAGAAAAAAGATCACATTTTTAGGCAGTTCATTTGACAGTCCGAATCTTGTTTCCGCCAAGTATGAGAAACTCAAATTTATCTTGCAATTGAGACTTTTTAAATTAATGTACAATTATTACTACTAGGGTAGAGGGCAGGCTAAATAAAGTCACACTAACTCACACTTGTGAGATTAAAAAGGAGATGACGTACCTCACAATCGCATGATATTAACTCAGTTAAAGTCACAATTATTGTTTATTTCAATTATTCTATTTTTATTTATTGCATTGCCTGTTTGCACCGTGGGTCAGAGAGGACTGAAATTTCATCTGTGCTGTATGTCGAGCATATATAGCATATTTGACAATAAAGTTGACTTGACTTGACTTATGAGTAAATCTGCACAATATTTTTTCATACTTGGAGAAACAACTTTCTATAAGGATGGGATTGAAGAGGTTCTCAAACTTTTTGTCATCAAGAACCCCTTGTGGTGTAAATGAATGAATGAATGAATGAATGAATGAATTTATTTTTATTTCGAACATGTATAAAAAAATGTATGTAACTATTTGTACATACAAAAGAAAGACAACGAGAAAGTGACAAAAAAAATAAAATAACAAAGAGCTAAGACATTACAATACACCACACATTGTTCGAAAAAGGAGTGGGAAGAAGTACAATACTTTAATTTCCCACCCCTTTTTAACTACCCCGAAATCCAAACTACATTAATACACCTATAAAAATATATACTATATATACACTTCATGAATATCTATATAAATATATAATTACAAAAATAAATATGTTACATACCATATATATACACACTTCATAAATATCTATATAAATATTTAATTACAAAAATAAATATATACTACATACCATATATACACTTCATAAATATCTATATAAATATATAATTACAAAAAATATATATATACACACTATATACTATATATACACTTCATAAATATTTATATAAATATATAATTACAAAAATAAATATCTACTACATACCTATCCCTGTAAATATGAAGATATAAACTATCCCCATAAATAAATATATACCATATATACCATATACTAAGTTAGTTCTAATATAACAATCAACCCTATTCTATTTATCCCTCATCATCCTTCGTTGACATACTTCCTCTTCTATATACTTGTTTAAAAATATTTTTTGTACCTTTTTTTTAAACAGATTTATATTTGCACTTTGTTTTATTTCTGTCTCCAGTCTGTTCCATAAAGTCACCCCACAGCTCGATACGCACATGCTTTTCATATTTGTTCGAACCTTTGGTTTTTTAAAATTTAGGTCTCCCCTTAGATTATATCCCCCCTCTCTCTCACTAAACATTCCTTGTATATTTTTTGGCAACAGATTCTTTCTCGCTTTGTACATTATTTGTGCTGTTCTGAATTTGACCAGATCCATAAATTTCAACGTGTGATTTTATGAATAGTGAGTTTGTGTGATCTCTGTATCCTGTTTTGTTTATTGTCCTTATTGCTCTTTTCTGTATTGTACATATCAGCTGCAGAGTGGTTTTGTAGGTGTTTCCCCAGACTTCGACACAGTAAGTCAGATATGGCAAAAATAATGAGTAATATACCGTAGAGTATGCAAAGATTTGCAATTAAATGAATGAATAAAAAAACAAATAAATGCAAATACAATCATATGTGGGGCGGCACGGTGGTGTAGTGGTTAGCACTGTCGCCTCACGCCAAGAAGGTTCTGGGTTTGAGCCCAGTGGCCGACGAGAGCCTTTCTGTGTGGGGTTTGCACGTTCTCCTTGTGTCTGCGTGAGTTTCCTCTGGGTGCTCCGATTTCCTCTACAGTCCAAAGACATGCAGGTTAGGCTAACTGATGGCTCTAAATTGACCTTAGGTGCGAATGGTTGTTTGTCTCTATGTGTCAGCCCTGCGATGATCTGGTGACTTGTCCAGGGTGTACCCCGCCTCTCGCCCATAGTCAGCTGGGATAGGCTCCAGCTTGCCCGCGACCCTGTACAGGATAAGCGGCTAGAGATAATGGATAGGTCAAATCATCTGTCTTGTATATTTTTTGTTAAACATTTGAAAACCATAAGACATTACAGGCATTTAGCAGACACTCTTATCCAGAGCGACATACAACATACCCAGAGCAGCCTGGGGAGCAGGTGCCTTGCTCAAGGGCACTTCAGCTTTTACTGCTGGTCCAGGGACTCAAACCAGCAATCTTTTGGTCCTAAAGCTGCTTCTCTAACCATTAGGCCATGGTTTCACCCAGTGAGTGGCAGTTCTGAGAGAGTTCAGAATGGCCAGACTGTGTTGAACTAACAGGAAGGCTACAATAACTCAAATAATCACTCTATACAACTGTGGTGAGCAGAAAAGCATCTCAGAAAGCACAGCACATCATACCTTGAAGGGGGTGGGCTACAGCAGCAGAAAACCACATTGGATTCCACTCTAGTCATCCAAGAACAGGAATCTGGGGCTACAGTGCATTGCACTGCTGCCACACCATTGTCTGATTGGATAAGAACATGAATGTGCAGGTGTTTCTAATAAAGTGGCGGGTGAGTGTATATGCACCGTGTTCGTTTCTGTCAGAAAAATATGCAAAACCTTCAAGTAAAAGATGAAACAAACCAATGTGCACCATGCCGCACTGCTCTGTCTGTAGAGATAACGTTGTCTGAAGGATAAAAAGGGATGACAGTGCTTTATTCCCCCATTTTATATTGTTTAACCTTAAAAGTAGAGTTTTGCAGCCATGTTCAGAGTTATTATTTCCCAGACATCCGATTTTGCACACCCTTTCAGTAATACTTCATCCAAACTGCAGCCCAGAGTTTAAATCCAAGCTCTCCAGAATGGAAAAAAATTTGGTTTTCATATTTCACAGTAGTCATCATTGCCTTTACAGGCTGATCTGTGCGTTTACTCAGCCTTCGTTTATAACTAGCCAGGTGGTACCAGTTTCCCTCAGATCATCTCCGCTACAATCAATTAGACAGATGGGAAGTGAAGAGAGGGCTGGCTGTGTCTCTATTGTAGGTTTCGCTTCCATTCATGTGTATATGCATGTGTGCTCATGCGTGCACACGTATATGTCTTTGTGTACTGTATGTGAATGAGTCATGCACCTAAGGTTGATGTTTGACATGAAGTGCTTCACAGGAAATTAAATGTAGCTCTTTATCTGAACTGCTGGCGACTCGCTGACGTTTCAGCATGAGATAGATGCAATGGGAGAGCGAACGAGCTGGTGGACCACTCCCTTATTCCTTTGAATTCAAGCATTGTGTTCAATTATATGATGTGTAATGGCTACTGGAAACCTGTTAAATTATTTTTTAAATCGTTTTTTTCTCTCTTTATCATCAATCTTTCTGCCTGAAAGATATAACGAATGCATGCTTGTTAGGAGTGTCTATATGTATATACAAATATCTCAAAGATATATAAATCTCATTATATTTCTGGTCTCTGTTTCTCAAATCGTGTTTCTTCGCCACGATTTTGTCTGAGTGGTTTGTGGGTTTGTCTGGATGAGGGAGGGTCCCAGCTGCTTGGCACTATGTATAATGAGGTTTAGCTGTCTTTGTTGACATAGTGCCTATTTAGTAACTCGTTCCTCACTAAGCCTTTCTTCTCTTTCACAGCTGATTGTGGTCTGCACCTGTCATTTTGCCTTATCTCCATGCTCCATACTAGTTTAGGGTTAGCAGAACACACCAGAACAATTTTGTCCCCCAAAATTGAAATGAAAGCAGGTGAAGACACTGAAAAGTAAAAAAAAAAAATTAGTTATGTGTAAGAGGTTATGAAATCCCTAAAGAAGGCATATTATGGTGCATAATTGGGTGGGTTGGGTTTGAACAAAGCTACTGTCTTTGCTGTGTGTGTGTGTTTGGCTGAGAGACAGCATTGATTGAGCTGCTGCAAAAGAAAAGATACACGTTAATGACAGAACATTTTATTCTGTCATTATCTAGGCGAAGGCAGAAGGAAAAGAGCTCTGTCTCTAGCCACAAAGAAATTCAAAACCACCCAATAATTTGGCGTGCACTGCAAATTATTCTTGGTCATGTCACATTTCATGACTCAAGTGTGTAGAGTGTGTTGAGTGTGAGAAGAGGATTGCTCTGAGATATGGAGAAGTGCT
The DNA here is from genome assembly GCF_027579695.1 of Neoarius graeffei. NCBI lineage: Eukaryota > Metazoa > Chordata > Actinopteri > Siluriformes > Ariidae > Neoarius > Neoarius graeffei. The sequence continues at coordinate 12,813,316 of NC_083580.1, forward strand.
AATGAAGTGAGACTTGACAATTTTTTTTTAAAGAAACCTTACAGGTCACTGAATACTACAGCTGTGATGTGAAAGAAATTGCAAAAATAACTTAAGAGAGTTGAACATTGCCGTTACACCGAGTGGTTGCATAAACTAGACAATTGATATAGTCACTGGTTGGAGTGGTGGGGAAAAAACCCAGTAAGGCAGACAGTGAGCAGATGATGTTAGATGATAAAGAAAGCAGGCTAAATATATGTAGTGAAAGTTCATTTTGTCTAACTATTCAAACTATTCTTTAAGTTCGTTTCTTAAGACAAGGATTTTTTAAGATGTTACCTTGTTGTTGACAGTTTCGGCGATAAACATCTGCCTTCTTCAAAACAGTCACCAGATGTCGAGTGGTGACATGCCTTATCAGCTGATGTTACTCTATGGAGGCGTGAACGTCCCGCCCAATTTGACAGGTAGTCCACGCCTCCTGCTGTCAGGTCACTCCTCCGGGACTGCGCTCCAGGTGTGCGACAGCGCATACGCTCCCTCATCCCGGTTCATAGCCCTCTGCGCCCGCTTGCATATCTCCACTGCCTCTAAAATCCACTGCTGGTATCTATTTTCTTCAGCGCGAATGACTCTGGCCTCTTCCCAATTCATTATATGATTTTGCCATTTACAGTGGTCTGAAATGGCTGATTTTAGGTTTTCTTGGTGTGCTTTTTCTTTTTCGGATCTTGTGAGTCTTTTTATTGTTTCTTTTTCACATTCTATTTGGTGTTCTTTTCTGCGAGTATGGAAGCATCTGCCCGTTTCACCAATATAGATTTTATTACATGAACGGCAAGGGATTTCATATATGACGTTGCATTTATTGTCCAGTTGTATTTTGTCTTTGGGGTGAACTAGCAGCTGTCGGAGGTTCTTGTATGGTTTGACCGGGGTGTTGATGTGGTATTTCCTCATGGATCGTTGGATGCGTTCCGGTCAAACCATACAAGAACCTCCGACAGCTGCTAGTTCACCCCAAAGACAAAATACAACTGGACAATAAATGCAGCGTCATATATGAAATCCCTTGCCGTTCATGTAATAAAATCTATATTGGTGAAACGGGCAGATGCTTCCATACTCGCAGAAAAGAACACCAAATAGAATGTGAAAAAGAAACAACAAAAAGACTCACAAGATCTGAAAAAGAAAAAGCACACCAAGAAAACCTAAAATCAGCCATTTCAGACCACTGTAAACGGCAAAATCATATAACGAATTGGGAAGAGGCCAGAGTCATTCGCGCTGAAGAAAATAGATACCAGCGGTGGATTTTAGAGGCAGTGGAGATACGCAAGCGGGCGCGGAGGACTATGAACCAGGATGAGGGAGCGTATGCGCTGTCGCACACCTGGAGTGCAGTCCTGGAGGAGCGACCTGACAGCAGGAGGCGTGGACTACCTGTCAAATTGGGCGGGACGTTCACACCTCCATAGAGTAACATCAGCTGATAAGGCACGTCACCACTCGACATCTGGTGACTGTTTTGAAGAAGGCAGATGTTTATCGCCGAAACTGTTAACAACAAGGTAACATCTTAAAAAATCCTTGTCTTAAGAAACAAACTTAAAGAACAGGCTAAATATACTTGAAAACTGATTAAGATTTAGGGCCAGATTTTCAAAGCAGGGTCAAATTAGCGTGAGGCTGAAATTTCATCTCATCTCATTATCTCTAGCCGCTTTATCCTGTTCTACAGGGTCGCAGGCAAGCTGGAGCCTATCCCAGCTGACTACGGGCGAAAGGCAGGGTACACCCTGGACAAATCATCACAGGGCTGACACAGACAACCATTCACACCTATGGTCAATTTAGAGTCACCAGTTAACCTAACCTGCATGTCTTTGGACTGTGGGGGAAACCGGAGCACCCGGAGGAAACCCACGCGGACACGGGGAGAACATGCAAACTCCGCACAGAAAGGCCCTCGCTGGCCACGGGGCTCGAACCTGGACCTTCTTGCTGTGAGGCGACAGCGCTAACCACTACACCACCGTGCCGCCCAGACTAAAATTTACAAAAAAAAAAATGATGGAAGTGGCCACTTCTGTGGGTGATCTACTAACAACACACAAATTAATGAACACCGATGTAGCTAGTTCATTTTAATAACGACCAACACTATCAAGAGCAGTGCAAATTAGCACAGGGTCACAAATAGGTGTGGGGCAAATTAAGAATAGCGTGCCTTGGCAATCAATATGTTCTGATAAACATCTTCCTCTGGCATTTCAAATAAATTAACATGAGCAGAGAAATTTCTCTCACTTCTACCATGTGCTCTTTGTCCTCAGTGGCATGTCCTCTTAGTGGCAACTATCACAGTCATGTCAGACGCAAAATGAGTTAAGACATGCTTTTTTCAGTGTTAAACAATGAGCAATTTTCAATAAGTTGTTTACCATAAACCTGAGTAAATCACATAGCATGATTCATTTAAATCCTTTCCTGAAAGGGAAACTCCTATAAATACATAATGCAATGAGGCCAGCTTTGAAAATACTTGTGTCCACAGCTTTCCATCGCTAACTTTTCACCATGTGTCTTAAGTAATTCCTGACAGTAGTTTTTTAATGCTAAAACAGGGTTTGCACTGGCGCAAACCGTTACCCTACTTTCACATTAAAAGTGGCGATATTGTCAAAATGATAGGAAATCAATCATTTTCTATGAGAGCCAGCATCTCCTGTTGGCGAGCATTGGCATGATGGTTGGCGAAGCGTTTTGGGTGGTGTGAGAGTCAGAAGAAATTTGAAATCCAAGCAACTTTATGGTAATGAGCTATGACACGGTTTGGCAGCAGCCAATCTGAGTTTAGAAATGCTCCACTTGAAAGAATCCAGAGAACACAGTCGTGTAAATTTTGGTTCTGTTCAAACAGTACCCAAGTGCAATGTAGGAGAAATTGACAAGATCAATTGTGAGCAACTGCTCACTTACGTATCCCCCTACTCTCGCTTATATCAGAATGTAAGCAATTGAAGGAATAGGACACTTATTATGAATGTTGACTTCAACAAATAATGAACCCTGAAACAAGTAAGTAAAGAGCAGCGTCTCTCCCCAGGGATTTCAAATAGCATCCTGGTAAACTGTCATTTTGAAATAGCATTTTACTTCTTGCAATGGCGTCAAAATCTACCCTATATGTTTCGTAAATACATTCAGTTGGTAAACAGGAAGTCGATGTGGGACAGACCTGAAAATTGTATACACTGTATACAATTACAAGCTGACCCCAAGCTGAACCTCGATACCAAATATCAAGGAGTTGTGATTTGTAGTTGCTGACAAAAGTGTTATAAAAATTTTGTAAATCCATGCTATATGTTTCGTAAATACATTCAGTTGGTCAACAGGAAGTCGATGTATGGCAGACCTGAAAACGATATACACGGTATAGATCCCCAAGCTGAAGTTTGGTACCAAGTGGCTATGATTTGTGGTTGCTGAGAAAAAGGGTGTTTCAGACAGACAGACAGAGGTAAAAAACCAGTATACCCCCCCTATTTCGGAACAGGGGTATAATAATTGCAGTTTCGGATTTCCCCATTATTTAGGATGTGTCCCTGTTAGCATACAGGGTCATTAAAAATAACTAAATAAATAAATAAACCCAGAATAAACTGCATGTTAAAATTTGACTTAGCGCTTAGCATCAACACAAAAGTCACACCACACAAATGGCTTTTATGTCATTAGTTTATTTTCCTACCAAACATGTAATCATAATTGTTTATAATTTTCCCTCATCAATCGATTTCTTTTCTTCATATTTAAAAGAATGCAGGAGGTGAACTTACAGTGGTGCTTGAAAGTTTGTGAACCCTTTAGAATTTTCTATATTTCTGCATAAATATGATCTAAAACATCATCAGATTTTCACACAAGTCCTAAAAGTAGATAAAGAGATCCCAGCTAAACAAATGAGACAAAAATATTGTACTTGGTCATTTATTTATTGAGGAAAATCATCCAATACTACATATCTGTGAGTGGCAAAAGTATGTGAACCTCTAGGATTAGCAGTTAATTCGAAGGTGAAATTAGAGTCAGGTGTTCGTCATCCCATTGATTGAAATCAGGTGTGAGTGGGCACCCTGTTTTATTTAAAGAACAGGGATCTATCAAAGTCTGATCTTCACAACACATGTTTGTGGAAGTGTATCATGGCATGAACAAAGGAGATTTCTGAGGACCTCAGAAAAAGCGTTGTTGATGCTCATCAGGCTGGAAAAGGTTCAAAACCATCTCTAAAGAGTTTGGACTCCACCAATCCACAGTCAGATTGTGTACAAATGGAGGAAATTTTAGACCATTGTTATCCTCCCCAGGAGTGGTCGACCAACAAAGATCACTCCAAGAGCAAGGCGATGTAATAGTCGGTGAGGTCACAAAGGACCCCATGATAACTTCTAAGCAACTGAAGGCCTCTCTCACATTGGCTAATGTTAATATTCATGAGTCCACCATCAGGAGAACACTGAACAACAATGGTGTGCATGGCAGGGTTGCAAGGAGAAAGCCACTCTCTCCAAAAAGAATATTGCTGCTCGTCTGCAGTTTGCTAAAGATCACGTGGACAAGACAGAAGGCTATTGGAAAAATGTTTTATGGACGGATGAGACCAAAATAGATTTTTTTGGTTTCAATGAGAAGCATTATGTTTGGAGAAAGGTAAACACTGCATTCCAGCATAAGAACCTTATCCCATCTGTTAAACATGGTGGTGGTAGTATCATGGTTTGGACCTGTTTTGCTGCGTCTGGGCCAGGACAGCTTGCCATCATTGATGGAACAATGAATTCTGAATTATACCAGCCAATTCTAAAGGAAAATGTCAGGACATCTGTCCATGAACTGAATCTCAAGAGAATGTGGGTCATGTGGCAAGACAACAACCCTAAGCACACAAGTCGTTCTACCAAAGAATGGTTAAAGAAGAATAAAGTTAATGTTTTGGAATGGCCAAGTCAAAGTCTTGACCTTAATCCAATCGAAATGTTGTGAAAGGACCTGAAGTGAGCAGTTCATGTGAGGAAACCCACTAACATCCCAGAATTGGAGCTGTTTTGTATGGAGGAACGGGCTAAAATTCCTCCAAGCCAGTGTGCAGGACTGATCAACAGTTACCAGAAATGTTTAGTTGCAGTTATTGCTGCACAAGGGGGTCACACCAGATACTGAAAGCAAAGGTTCACATACTTTTGCCACTCACAGATATGTAATATTGGATCAGTTTACTCAATAAATAAATGACCAAATATAATATTTTTGTCTCATTTGTTTAACTGGGTTCTCTTTATCGGGGCGTAGCCATCATTTTAGAAGTGAGGGGGACAAATTGTTCAGAGGTCTATTGATTTATCATCCTCTCGCATTCAATTGCACCTCTCCTTAGCAGCTAAAGAACCACATAACCACAAACAGCACAGCACCAGGGAACCGACTTTAGTTCTTTAAAATGATATACTATCAAAATCTAAAGTCAAAATCTAACATCTAAAGCTGCCAAACTCTGGTTGAGTTGACATAGAATGACCCTGGAGCATCTCCAGCCAGATAATTAAGTGCCAAATGACAACACTGAACACCAAAAGTTCTGTAAAACACCATTCCTGTTTAAAATGATCAGCACCAAAATTGAGTGGAAGTGACAAGGTAACAGGCTAACAAGCCACACAATTTATTTTAATATCAAGAAGTGACAAGTGAAAGTGACACAACAATAAACATGTCAACATTAAGATTAATCAATTAAGAAAAATGGTAGGACCTACGCCTGCTGCCTAATACAGTAGTCAAATAATATCTGTAAATAAATAAATAATAAATAAATAAACAAAAAGTCTCTTTGAAATTACATATAAACTACATCTTTAAACATCCGTGTCAGTATTCCCTTAGCAAAAAGAAGTTTATTCAAGTGTACTATGAGTATACTTATTTTTTACTAAAACTGAGGAAGTATACTTGAAGTTGACTTTTTATAAACTATATTTTATATCCATAAGAATAGTATAGTGAAGTATACTTGGCTTATACTGAAAAGTATAAACAAAAAAGTCTAAGACTAAGTACGTTAATACGAAGACTTACACTTATACTTTAACACTAAAACTTATACTTTAATATACTTTTTTATGTTTTTCTGCCACAAAGTACTAATACTTAGTATATCTTGCTCCGAGTGCATAATAAGGTCAAGTCATTGACTCATGCTTAACATTTAATTTAGATATTAATATCATATAATGCTGGAGTTTAAAACTTTATAGTATATAGTATGTGTGCTCAATTGCATTATCTTTATGTACCTTAAAATCATACACAAAAGCAGAAAAACTTTTGACTTGACTTTATTGATCAAGAGACCATTATGTTTACATATTTACATGCAAATGTGCACTTTTTCCTTTCATTTTCTCCAGTAAGGAAGGACTTGATTTCATAGGTCTTTGTTTTTGAAATGTTTGAAAATATATCAAACTTGTTTTCAACATTCTGTCTTGTGATTTTGTAAATGCATCACACTCTTGTGTACATACAGTATGAGTAAACTTTAAGGATACTTTAAGGACTATGGCTCAGCTGGCTAAGGCGCCATACCGGGGACCCGGGTTCGATTCTGGCCCGAGGTCATTTCCCGATCCCTCCCGCTCATTTCCTGTCTCTATACTGTCCTATCCAATAAAGATGGAAAAAAAAGTAATATACTATGTAAACTAGTGAAATTACCAATGTTTATAACAGTATACTTAAAGTATGCAATAATAAACTAAAAATAGGGACTTGAAGTATATAACTAGTACAATGGCAGGAAATTGATAAGTGTACTTCTGGTATACTTTAAGCATACGAGAGGGATATACCAAGTACATTGATAGAATATAGATGAGTGTACTTGTTGTATACTTTAAAGTGTACTTTTGCAAACTTAAAATGAACTTTAAAGTATACTTTTATAAACTTGAAATGTTCCAATTTAGTCCGAAAAAAATATTAAATTTGTATACTTTCTAGTACACTAAAAGTCTGTAGTATCCTTGCTATACTTATACTGAACCATACTTAATAAAATGAACTTTAAGTATACTACTTTTTGCTAAGGGTTTCCCTTTTGAACTAAGGGAATCAAAGGCTACAGGCTCTCCTGATTAACTATATTACAAAATAATATCATCAGTTCTAGATTTCTTTTAGACCCAAGCAGAAACAATAATATAATCAAAATAAAATAACAGTTGTATTAAGTAAAAAGTAACTAAGTCTCTTTGTTGATGATCCTGTACAGTTAAATAACTGTGATGTTAATGTTTGTGTGGGGGCTAGACCTATATAAATGGAAAAAAAAATGAATTAAATATACATGTCTGTGATAGGCCAATATATCCTCTATCATGTAGGAATAAGGAAGCCTCCCACAACATGTACATGTATGTAGCTGTACCTCTCACTTAAGTGAAGCACCCAAACGTGATTCTGCGCATCTCATTAGCCGCAATGAATTGCTGAGCAGTTTGTCTCCTATTTAGTTTGTCCAATTTATCTTTGTGGATATGACACACAGCAACAGTTTGGAAAAAACTGTCTAAAGTCTTTAGCCTCTTGGCTGGTTTGCTGAACATACAGAAGCACTGCCCAGATCTGAATCACACCAAAGATACTCATACAATATTTTCTAAAGCGTCTCTGATCACACACGACAGCGGTGTTTGTTTGCCGCCTTAGCTCCGTCTGCTCATGATGCGTTTAGAGGCGGCTCGGAAAAACGCGTTTCCACATGTTAAAAATGAATTGAGTGGTTGTAATGGCTGTAAAAAGCGCGGGGAACGTCCGCTACGCCCATGCTCTTTATCTACTTTTAGGACTTGTGTGAAAATCTGATGATGTTTTAGGTCATATTTATGCAGAAATTTTGAAAATTCTAAAAGGTTCACAAACTTTCAAGCACCACTGTATTGAGGTTTTTCACCCACGTGACCAAGTCATGTGATGCATCGTTAGGCTGCCATTTTGGACGTCACGGCTCGAATCAGTTTGAATGCGAGGAAGGCGACAAACGAAAAACATAAAAGAAAAAGGAGCGAGATGCAGAAAACACCTTCACTATCCAGCAACGTAGGGCATTTACAGGGCGAGCAGAGGGAGAGGTATTTGCAAAAATTGAGGTTAGCAGGCTTAGAGAACGACGTTTACCTGCTTCCACCAGGATTGTTCACTGACGTACGGAAGTACACGAAGCCCTCGTCTTTACCTGACTTCGGCCCACATGATCTGTATACCTATGTCGTTAAAAACCCATCGCCATACACAGGTATTGATCTGAAAGCGTATAAGAGTTTGGATGCCTACAAATATTTTGTGTCAGGCTGGGTAACATGCCTACATCAGCGGGTCGTCCCTGGAGCCGGTGGTCGCCATCTTATTACAGCTAAGGTTTGTTCACATTTTCATTTACTTTCGGTCCTCAGGATAAACAAAATGTTATTAAATGTCATTGAAATAACTTCTTAGTCTGTTGAGACATGGCCCGTTATAAATTTGCTGTTACCAGGCAATGACCAAGAACTGTATTATTAGGGTCGGTGTCTGTGTTGTAGCAGTGTACTAGAGCTAGCTGTTAGCACTAGCTAATGTCAACAACATAGTAGCTAGTATGTTACTGTAGCAATGTTTACGTTCAGTCATTTGGATGACTGTTAAAACCTTTCAGTCTCAAGTTTTTCCTTTACTGTATTTACTAGTTTACTGTAATTATGATCCGGCAGCTATTTACACCGGATCCAGTGTAAATAGCTGCCGGAGCGCGCTCCAGCTTGCTCCCCCTCAAATTAAGCAGCGCGCTCCGGCTTGCTCCCGGAGCAAGCCGGAGCGCGCTGCTTAATTTGAGGGGGAGCAAGCCGGAGCGCTCTCCGGAACCTCGGCCGGAGCACTCCGGGAGCAAGCCGGAGCGCGCTGCTTAATTTGAGGGGGAGCAAGCCAGAGCGCGCTCCGGCAGCTATTTACACTGGATCCGGTGTAAATAGCTGCCGGATCATAATTACAGTAAACTAGTAAATACAGTAAAGGAAAAACTTGAGACTGAAAGGTTTTAACAGTCATCCAAATGACTGAATGTAAACATTGCTACAGTAACATACTAGCTACTATGTTGTTGACATTAGCTAGCTTGACCTTCAAAATGGCGGACACCGGGGCGTCACGTGACCCTGTGACGTCAGGTGAAATACCTCAATACCCGACTTGTGGTCAGTCAGCACAAAGATGCCGGTTGATTATGTATTTGCTTTGCCTGCCTTTTAAATAAAGTTTGGAAGACGAAGCATTCCGAATGATCTTGTAGCTACTTATTACATCGACAGCATCGTTGTTAGAGCAACCAGAGCGAATTTTAATGCTCTAGACACATTTGGTCTGAATGTACCATTAGTAAATCTGCCCCTTATATCTGGGCTGATAACATGTTTATAGCACTTTGCTGCCAAAGGAATTATTCTTGCAGTTATTTGTTGTCCTTTAAAGCTAAATAAAATGGAAATAAATTCGAAGTGAATTCCTTTGTGACCAGCACTGTGTGGAAGCCAGTGCTGCTTTAAAGCCGCTGGTTGCACATTGCTGTCCAGTCCCGCTCAGCTAGTTTAGAGGCAGATTAGTAGTGCATGCCAGTTCAGAAAAAGTGATCCATTACATTACAAGCATTTAGTAGACACTTATCTAGAGCAACATACAACATACCCAGAGTAGTAGTTGGGGTTAGGTGCCTTGCCTCAAAGGCACTTCAGCTATTCCTGCTGGTACAGGGAATCAAACCAGCAACCTTTTGGGCCTAAAGCTGTTTCTCTAACAATTATGCCATGGCTTCCCTGTAAATAGTTTTTGCTTGAACAAATTTTCAGAAATAGTTGATCCATATTTGGTTTTTCGACTAATGATGAATGTGGCAAAAAAAAAAAAAAATCCTCACAGATGTTGCTGTATCCATTGTTCACACTATTTTTCAACATACTTTATATGCTGCTATTTATTTATTTACCCTTTTAAAGCTTCTTTGGTGTTTGAATACCTGTCTTGTACAGTATGCCTTGTGTCTCCTGCCTGTTGTATTTACTGTAGACAGTATAAACATACAGTGGTGCTTGAAAGTTTGTGAACCCTTTAGAATTTTCTATATTTCTGCATAAATATGACCTAAAACATCATCAGATTTTCACACAAGTCTTAAAAGTAGATACAGAGAACCCAGTTAAACAAATGAGACAAAAATAGTGTACTTGGTCATTTATTTATTGAGGAAAATGATCCAATATTACATATCTGTGAGTGGTAAAAGTATGTGAACCTTTGCTTTCAGTATCTGGTGTGACCCCCTTGTGCAGCAATAACTGCAACTAAACGTTTGCGGTAACTGTTGATCAGTCCTGCACACCGGTTTGGAGGAATTTTAGCCCATTCCTCCGTACAGAACAGCTTCAACTCTGGGATGTTGGTGGGTTTCCTCATATGAACTGCTCGCTTCAGGTCCTTCCACAACATTTCGATTGGATTAAGGTCAGGACTTTGACTTGACCATTCCAAAACATTAACTTTATTCTTCTTTAACCATTCTTTGGTAGAACGACTTGTGTGCTTAGGGTTGTTGTCTTGCTGCATGACCCACCTTCTCTTGAGATTCAGTTCATGGACAGATGTCCTGACATTTTCCTTTCGAATTGGCTGGTATAATTCAGAATTCATTGTTCCATCAATGATGGCAAGCCGTCCTGGCCCAGATGCAGCAAAACAGGCCCAAATCATGAAACTACCACCACCATGTTTCACAGATGGGACAAGGTTCTTATGCTGGAATGCAGTGTTTTCCTTTCTCCAAACATAACACTCTCATTTAAACCAAAAAGTTCTATTTTGGTCTCATCCGTCCACAAAACATTTTTCCAATAGCCTTCTGGCTTGTTCACGTGATCTTTAGCAAACTGCAGACGAGCAGCAATGTTCTTTTTGGAGAGCAGTGGCTTTCTCCTGCCATGTACACCATTGTTGTTCAGTGATCTCCTGATGGTGGACTCATGAACATTTAAAGACTAATGACTCTTCTGAAGAAGATTGGAGTCTCAGTCGAAACTTTCAAGCAGGTAAAGAAACATCTACACTATTATGTCTGAAGATAAGAAAATATTGAACACATCTAAACTTATCAATCCATCACTCACTTCAAAAATTGTAAAACTTATTAAACCTATATCCTCCCATAATTTTTGTTCAATTGACACCGAATGTGCAAGAGCATCTTCAGACTGTACTACTACGCAGATTTTTGATTAATCAAAATTGAGCCTGGAGTACATCAAAATGTTTGACTGTAAATGGAACATATACTAGAATGTATATGAAAATGAATAAAAGTAAATGTTAATGTTGTAATGACGCCAAAAACAATGAGATAAAATCTCTTGCGATGGTGAGCTCGTCAAGATGGCAGCAGTTACACTTCAGTTAAACAGCAAAAAGAAACATACAATACTAGTAACAAAACAATGCTAACTGCATAGATTAAAAAAGTGGCTATGAACAGACAACAGCGCATATCTCATCTCATCTCATTATCTCTAGCCGCTTTATCCTTCTACAGGGTCGCAGGCAAGCTGGAGCCTATCCCAGCTGACTACGGGCGAAAGGCGGGGTACACCCTGGACAAGTTGCCAGGTCATCACAGGGCTACAGCGCATATCACGTATCATATTACGCCAGGAACAAGCAGTAGTAACATCCATGACCTTACGCTTAAAGCTTGACAAAGGAAAAACTTGACAGCAAACTAATTAGCATTTGTTACCGGCTACAGTTGGTACTCGGTAACGTTATGTCGGTACAATGTTAAAAGTGGGTAAACGTTGTAATGACATAACGTTACTGTACAAGCAATGCTTATTTAACGGTAATCAAATTAAGCCCTATATGTTGAAATTCCTATCTTATTCGTTCGTTAATTTATCATACAGTCTTACCTCAGTCAACTTCTTCCCTCGTCTGTGAAAATTCAACGTCTCAGACGCGGACACAAGTGGACAGGGGATGCGTTTAATTAAGTCTCCTGGTTGGCTGGTGATATTTTGGTGTCATTATAGAACGTTGGAGTGGTTCATGCCAGGCTCGAGTCCGATCCACCACTGATGAGTTGCCCAATGAGAATCCAGAATGTCATCAAAAGAAGTATTTTTTTCTCAATAGATGCAGGTGATGTTAAAGCCTATTGGCAGTCACGAGGCAGACTACAAAACCGCAGGGCATCAAGGCCACTGTGGCCTTACGGCAGATATTTTTTTCCAAGGGCACAAGGCCAAATTGAGAGGGCACGAGGGCCATGGCCCTCGCGAAATTCCTGCCCTGTTCCCAACTATTACACACCTTGCTCTTGGAATGATTTTTGTTGGTCAACCACTCCTGGGGAGGGTAACAATGGTCTTGAATTTCCTCCATTTGTACACAATCTGTCTGACTGTGGATTGTTGGAGTCCAAACTCTTTAGAGATGGTTTTGTAACCTTTTCCAGCCTGATGAGCATCAACAACGCTTTTTCTGAGGTCCTCAGAAATCTCCTTTATTCATGCCATGATACACTTCCACAAACATGTGTTGTGAAGATCAGACTTTGATAGATCCCTGTTCTTTAAATAAAACAGGGTGCCCAATCACACCTAATTGTCAACCCATTAACTGAAAACAGCTGACTCTAATTTCACCTTCAAATTAACTGCTAATCCTAGAGGTTCACATACTTTTGCCACTCACAGATATGTAAAATTGGATCATTTTCCTCAATAAATAAATGACCAAGAAGAATATTTTGTCTCATTTGTTTAACTGGGTTCTCTTTATCTACTTTTAGGACTTGTGTGGAAATCTGATGATGTTTTAGGTCATATTTATGCAGAAATATAGAAAATTCTAAAGGGTTCACAAACTTTCAAGCACCACTGTATATATATATACACACACACACACACACACACACACACACACACACACACACACATTTTTCCATATATATATATATATATATATATATATATATATATATATATATACACACACACTGATGTGTTGAGGTGCTGAGACACAAGATTTTTACTCCTTGTGCTTCATGATAGATGTGACAAAGAAATCTCTTGAATCTTGTAGATATTGCAACTTCTGTCCATCATTAAGCTATAAGGTACGGAACCCCTAAAGGGATATGTGTAAAAAAAAAAAAAAACAACTACCTGAGGGAAGCCTGAATTCCATAAATATGATTAAGTGTTTTTGGCAGGAGAATGGCTGTCCAGAGGGATATATTCAAGAATGTGTAATGTACCAGAAAATATCATAAATCGACTCATGGACGACCTGCGCGCCAGATACTCATGTGCACGGCAAACGTTCTTGTTACCTATTACCTATCCTCCTTGCACCTCAGGGCACATAGGGCCTCCACAGAGCATCGTCGCATTTCCTGGTTGGCGGCTACCAACCATGCTTCCTCCCATGAGCCCTAGCACGCTTCTCCTATGAGGTACAGCCACAGCTTCCCCTTGAAATAATGGATTCACTCTGCTTCTGTAACAGCCCCTTTTAATGGGAGAGAGTTACCAGCCCTCAGCCCAATCCCCAACCTGGAGGGCCACTGGGTGGGATCACTCTTCTCTATCCTTCTGTTCCCTACCCTTCGACCTATTTGGCATGGGTGGCCCTACCAGGAGTACTCGATACTAGACTCCTGCTGACATAGCTCAAGGGGTCATTGGGGCACACAAGCCGCCTCACCGCAAACAAGATGGTGATCTCGATTGAGACTGGTTCTTGTGTGCACCAGTAATTTCTCATGTGCACCAGATACTTTCTTTTTTTTCCTTACATGTCCCTTTAAGTGCTCTGTAAGAAGGCTCTTTGGTTTCAGAAGCCACAGCTCATCCAGACAATTCCATTTTAAAAATTGGTATGTCCTCATACCTCATCTCATCTCATCTCATCTCATCTCATCTCATCTCATTCTCATCTCATTATCTCTAGCCGCTTTATCCTGTTCTACAGGGTCGCAGGCAAGCTGGAGCCCATCCCAGCTGACCACGGGCGAAAGGCGGGGTACACCCCGGACAAGTCGCCAGGTCATCACAGGGCCGACACATAGACACAGACAACCATTCACACTCACATTCACACCTACGGTCAATTTAGAGTCGCCAGTTAACCTAACCTGCATGTCTTTGGACTGTGGGGGAAACCGGAGCACCCGGAGGAAACCCACGCGGACACGGGGAGAGCATGCAAACTCCACACAGAAAGGCCCTCGAACCCGGACCTTCTTGCTGTGAGGCGACAGCGCTAACCACTACACCACCGTGCCGCCGTCCTCATACCTGTTATACGTATAATATTTGTTTAACATGTTACAGACATTTTTTATTTTGCACATGTATTGTGTTAACTGTGTAGCCTAAAAAAAAGCACTAAAGCTGAAAAGTTCATTTGCAGCCTTTATATGTGTATATATAGTATAAAATATGTTATTCTATTCACATTCACTGGATATAAGCAATCTCATGCTCTGATTGGCTACTCTGCTACTAGGATATCAGCTTATATACCGTGAGTAGAGAAAAACAAAATAGCGGAGCATTTTTGCTGAACCAACCAAGGACGAAATAAAAACTCTACTCAAAAATAAAAAAAAAAGGGCAACAAAATATGGAATAAAAGTATTTGATGGTGAGAATGTATCTATTTTGATTTTTCAAGAATTATTATTATCGCATTTTTCAAACATTGCTACTGTCATTTCACTGGTTTGTATACATTCTTAGCGGAAATGATTTTGTCAGATGTTTTGTATAAAGTCTTTATTTATCACATTTGCAAAAAATAAAAATGCTCTATTTCTCAAAATCCAGTGAATGTGGATGGAATAAAACAGTTATTCCACTCAATCTTGTCATACATGGCTTACAGGTGACTTGGCACTATGGACCTCGTCGGCTATCAGCTCATATACAACTCGATTTTGTGGAATAACTGTTAATTATATTAATTGAAGTTTGATGCATTCTTTTCTGTATAAATGAAACAAATATAAAATTTGTGATGCTTTGCTTTAACTGTTAAAAAGATGACTAGCCAACTCCTTTTTCGAATTACTGGTCAACTCGTAAAATTAGGAGTCGTGCAATCTTTACTTGTAACTGCAATGAACCGATCACAATTTTCAATCTCACTGATAAAACACGTTGTTTGTGTAATATGCCTAAGAGCACCTGCTTAGGGTATTAAAATCGTTGACCACATGCTTCCAAGACTAGAGTTATTTCATCTTTCATAAGATGTACAGTATTTTTTTTATCAGACTGCAAAAGCAATATAATAATGCGCATTGCAGGCTCCACACACATCCCCTTACTACAGAAATAATCTTCCATTGCAAAGCACATTGATGAATCACAGTAACTATCAATCATTCTGAGTACTAAGGTAGACCCTTCATTTATGGCCTACTTCAGTGAAATGCTGAGAAAAACAAAATGAAGATAAAATGAAGATAAAATAGCTAAAAGAAAATGGGCTTTGCAATGACAGTGAATCGTTTACAGCAGAAAATTCATGAGCGACACTCGAGGAGAGATTCAAGCAATGCGTCCTCTTTCTCTATAGACAAAAACTCACAGCATGTCACAGCACTCTGAAAAGAAGCATTCATTTTCTGTCCTCCCTCTACAGTGACAGCATCCTTCAAGAGGTCTCTTCTCAGTCGAACAATAGCCATGTTAAATGATGTGTTCAGGCTTGTAGTAGGATTAAAATTCTTATCTTATACTGTGGTATGTTTCTGAGAATTATAATATATACAGGAATGTAGAATATAGGAAATTAGGATGCTGAGATGAATCATGTAATGCACCACAGATAACACTCAGTTAAGAATAAAACACATTGTGGTGTGCTGCTATAAGAAAATAATCAGCGACGGAGTGGTGTGATGTGTTATCAACCCAAAATCGATTATCTGTCGACACCAGCATGCTGTAATAGGTTTTACTCCCATTATACCACAGGAATTTACCAAGGATAACATAATGAAAGGTAAAAGTTTATTAAAGCTAGATGGCCTTTTGATTTCATAAAATCGGTGAAATTTAGTTCCCTCTGAAATTTGGTCATTGTGATATATGTTTATTTCTGTAATATCTCAAAAAATATCAGGCCATTCTGTGGCTGGGAAGTTATTTAATTTGAGGGGATTCCCGAGCAAATAATGTGCATGAAATTGCTTGCTTCGCAGTCAAGCAGACAGAGGAAGTCGGTGTGCGCATGCGCAGGTTTACCTTCTTCTTCTTTTCCTTCTTATTTTGGGTTTTACGGCAGCTGGCATCAACAATGTTGCATTACTGCCACCTACAGGTTTACCTTGACTGTGCACTGACAGTTACATCATTGTCACTAAACGAACAACTGATCACACCGAGGTGCTCGCTGACCGCCGATATTTATTAGTTTGGTCCTGCGTTTCCTTTCCTTCGCAACATAATGTCTTTTCTTCTCACTTTCCATTACTGTAGTCGGTCTTTCACGTTTCATTGGCACACTCACATCAGCCATTGTTCTCTCCTATTTCAAATTTGTATTCCACAATGCTTTGCATGAAAGGGGAAAGCCCACCATATGATGCATGACGTAGTATCTTGAATTGGGTCATGGTGAAGCAGGAAAAAATAGCAGAGAATTTAGGGCCACGTGGCTCTAAATTCATTAATTGTCCTATTTTCAAAAACCTAATAAAATTGGAAGTCTGTGATTTGAATTAAGTAGCTTTCAGTCCACTAAAGAAAAATAATTGGGTGTCAGGGAAAATTCTTTTTATGACCTACACTTGAAAAATCTGAAAGGCAGTCTACCTTTAAAGAACGACAGGTTGTAATTTTTATCCATTTATTGCTACATTTAAAGTGGAACATCCATGAAACGTCCATTTATAACAGCTATTAATCGTCGTTCCCTTACCAGTATTTCTTTCCTCAAGAAACATGCACCTTAAAATACATGTTATGGAGAAACCAGAAGACTGTGCTATAGTGGAAAACCTAAAGCTATAGCTTTGCCTCTGAAGTTTACAAAGCACTTACAGTGGAGACTCCTTCCAAAAATATTAAATAAACATCTCCTTGAGGAAATGTTGCCGTATCAATGATTATCCATTTTTCTTTGACCAATAATAGCGTTTAAAAAAAAAAGACCTGTTTATTATTAGTCTTAGGCCCTGTCCACACAGCAACGGATTCAGGTGAATCCGATAAAATTGTTTATCATTTCGGCCTGGCGTCCACACAGCACCGGCGTTTTGGGTGCCCCAAAACGATATTTTTTGAGAACGGTTTCCAGAGTGGAAAAATCTGGCAACGGCGCCGTTGCGAAGTCGTCTGGATGAGTAGAACGGATTTGTTTACGATGATGTCACAACCACATGGCTAGAACAAGTCATCACGCCGGGTAGAAGAAGGGGTTTATGCGCATGCGTCCTACTTCTTCTATTGTTCTGGTGTCTCCGATGGGACCGTCTTACAGCGCACGTAGAGGTGTGGCATGTGTATTGCATCGTTTTCAGCAAGCGTTGCGTTGCCATATGTACCTGATATTTTACTGATCCGTTGCCCGTGTGGACGCAATATTTTTTTTACCCGCTAAAAAAAAAATCTCGTTGCTGTTGTCGTGTGGATGTAGCCTTAGATTGTGTAGTGTCCATCATACAGGTCTGTGTTGTTTTTATCTTTTAATTCCAGTATTTGCTCGTATTTAATTCTAGTATTTTCTAGAATTAAATTCTAGTATTTAATTCCCGTATTTGTATAATTATAGCATCTAGTATTTGCTACTATCTTTTCATTGTAGTTTTTTTTATTTTTTTGCATTTGTGTGTGTCATATAAGCTACTGGATGCCTTAATTTCCTTCGTGATGAATAAAGTATCTATCTATCTATCTATCTATCTATCTATCTATCTATCTATCTATCTATCTATCTATCTATCTATCGAATTAGGTGTTACTATAGAAACCATGGTGTATTAGAACAAGCACTTCTAGCTGCTGTAGATAATTGATCAACATCAACATATTCTGACCAATCAGATTTGACAATTCTAATACAGTAACAACTGTTTTATCACCAAATGCCACTTCATTATATCAAACGATATTTGCACTACAATGTTCAGTGTTCACTATGTGTGTATGTGAACAAATGTGTGCGTGCGTGTGTGTGTGTGTCCACACAATCTTTGTGTGTGTCCCTGTGCGTCTCACGGCTAAAGTAACCAAACCAGATCCTAAGCAGCAGTTTAACACTCTGCTTGAGACACACTCTGGAAATCTTTTTAATTTTCTCTCTCTGTGTTCACGGCCCGCTTGAGCTCTGAGGCCTGTCATAAAGTAATGATGCCCCAGTACCCTCCTAATGGCTGTGGCACTGCACCACCACAGTGAAACCAGTAGGTGAAAACACAATGGGGCCTTCATTTATTAATGATTCATATGCACTTTTTTTTAAACACAAAATGTGGGACAACATAAGTGAAATCAGATGGGAACCTTCACAGAAGGTCCAAACATATCAGCATTTCAAATGCTATATTTAATTTCTTTCATTCTTGAATTGCTTTCATTCTTTCATAATTTCATTATTATAATTAATCTCTTCTAATTTGGCCTCATTTTCTATCAAATTTGCTTCAGAAATGAAAGAGGTACTGTCCTGAAAACATTAAAATAGAGTCATCCAGTGAGATTTTTTTGTTTGTTTGTTGTCTCTAGGCAGAGAAGAGTTTCAAGCTGGCTCACTCACTGGTTAGGACTCCATCCCCAGGACAGAAAGCCATGGCAGTGTATGTTTATGTAGGAAGTGACAGATGAATTAACCAATCAGATTTTGATTTATAGTGGGAGGGACCAAAAATTTATCACCCTCAGCCTTCTCGAAGGCCAGTGTAAGTCGGCACCATCAACGCAGCAGTGAAGTCACCTTCCAGCCGGTGTAGCGTTCATCAGTAGTGTTCGCGAATGCTAATAAAGCAGTCAAGCCAGTGCTATCGAGAGCAAGTAGCACAGGCTAACAACCAAGAAACTAAGATTTCTGTCTCCAGATTCTTCTTCCACGCTGCATACTCGCTACAGTATTTTTCACTCAGACTTAAGTATTCATTTCCCTTTGTAATTTACTTAGTTACTTTTAAAATCAACGTCGACAGCTATACACAACGAAGCGACCTGGCACCCTGCCACTAATCCCTTGCAAAATCCTTTGTCCTGTTGCTTTTTTGGTGTGTCTGGCTAAGTTTTGTCTGAGCTGAAGTCCCAGCTCTAATAGTAACAGTTCGCCATTGAGTGAAATACACCTAAGTGAAAATGAGGATTGTGAATTTTCTGGCTTAGCATTGTTTAATCATAGATCTGGGCCTGCTAAACTTCATCTGTCCAGTTTTGGTGAGATTGTCCCAACTGTACCCCCCCCAGTAGCTGTCGAATCTGATGTGCTCTTCTGCTGTTGTAGTTGATCTATGTGTCAGAAGGTGCTTTTCTACTCACCACGGTTGTAAAGAGTTGTTATTTGAGCTACCATAGCTTTCCTGTCAGCTCGAAGCAGCTTGGCTATTCTCCTCTCTCATCAAGAAAGTGTTTTCGTCCATAGAACTGCTGCTCCCTGGAGAGGAACAGCTTCTGAAATACTCAAACCAGCCCATCTGGCACCAACATGTCTCTGAGATCACATTTTCCCCCCATCCTAATGCAGTTAGGTCCATATATATTTGGACACTGACACAAATGTTCTTTTTTTTACCTGTTTACTGAAACATATTCAGGTTATAGTTATATAATGGACATGGACATAAAGTCCAGACTTTCAGCTTTCATTTGAGTGTATCCACATTAAAATTGGATGAAGGGTTTAGGAGTTTCAGCTCCTTAACATGTGCCACCCTGTTTTTAAAGGGACCAAAAGTAATTGGACAATTGACTCAAAGGCTATTTCATGGGCAGGTGTGGGAAATTCCTTCGTTATGTCATTCTCAATTAAGCAGATAAAAGGCCTGGAGTTGATCTGAGGTGTGGTGCTTGCATTTGGAAGATTTTGCTGTGAAGAAAACATGCGGTCAAAGGAGCTCTCCATGCAGGTGAAACAAGCCATCCTTAAGCTGCGAAAACAGAAAAAAACCCATCCGAGAAATTGCTACAATATTAGGAGTGGCAAAATCTACAGTTTGGTACATCCTGAGAAAGAAAGAAAGAAAGCACTGGTGAACTCATCAATGCAAAAAGACCTGGATGCCCACAGAAGACAACAGTGGTGGATGATCGCAGAATAATTTCCATGGTGAAGAGAAACCCCTTCACAACAGCCAACCAAGTGAACAACAATCTCCAGGAAGTAGGCATATCAATATCCAAATCTACCATAAAGAGAAGACTGCATGAAAGTAAATACAGAGGGTTCACTGCATGGTGCAAGCCACTCATAAGCCTCAAGAATAAAAAGGCTAGATTGGACTTTGCTAAAAAACATCTAAAAAAGCCAGCACAATTCTGGAAGAACATTCTTTGGACAGATGAAACCAAGATCAACCTCTACCAGAATGATGGAAAGAAAAAAGTATGGCAAAGGCGTGGTACAGCTCATGATCCAAAGCATACCACATCATCTGTAAAACACGGCGGAGGCAGTGTGATGGCTTGGGCATGCATGGCTGCCAGTGGCACTGGGTCACTAGTGTTTATTGATGATGTGACACAGGACAGAAGCAGCCGGATGAATTCTGAGGTATTCAGAGACATACTGTGTGCTCAAATCCAGCCAAATGCATCCAAACTGATTGGTCTGCGTTTCATAATACAGATGGACAATGACCCAAAACATAAAGCCAAAGCAACCCAGGCATTTATTAAAGCAAAGAAGTGGAATATTCTTGAATGGCCAAGTCAGTCACCTGATCTCAACCCAATTTCACTTGTTAAAGACTAAACTTCAGACAGAAAGGCCCACAAACAAACAGCAACTGAAAACTGCTGCAGTAAAGGCCTGGCAGAGCATTAAAAAGGAGGAAACACAGCGTCTGGTGATGTCCATGAGTTCAAGACTTCAGGCAGTCATTGCCAACAAAGGGTTTTCAACCAAGTATTAGAAATGAACATTTTATTTACAATTATTTAATTTGTCCAATTACTTTTGAGCCCCTGAAGTGAAGGGATTGTGTTTAAAAAAATGCTTTAGTTCCTCACATTTTTATGCAATCATTTTGTTCAACCCACTGAATTAAAGCTGAAAGTCTGAACTTCAACTGCATCTGAATTGTTTTGTTCAAAATTCATTGTGGTAATGTACAGAACCAAAATTAGAAAAATGTTGTCTCTGTCCAAATATCTATGGACCTAACTGTATTTGATGTCAGCAAAACTGAAGCTCTTGAACCACTTCTGCATGACTTTATGGATTCTGCAATGTGATTGGCTGACTGGATTATGACATGAATGATCAGTGTACAGTTCTTATTAAAATGCGGCAAATTTTTACGTGAAAGAACAACAAAATGGAAAAATGAACCTGAGTCCACTACTACAGCCACTTAGACCAAAGCATGAAAAATACCCCCCCAAGAAGTCATTTGTTATATGACTATCTGAACATGTTTGATTGATTTAGACAAATGAAACACACGTTTGTGGAAGTGCATCATGGCACGAACAAAGGAGATTTCTGAGGACCTCAGAAAAAGTGTTGTTGATGCTCATTAGGCTGGAAAAGGTAACAAAACCATCTCTAAAGTGTTTGGACTCCACCAATCCACAGTCAGACAGATTGTGTACAAATGGAGGAAATTCAAGACCATTGTTACCCTCCCCAGGAGTGGTCAACCAACAAAGATCACTCCAAGAGCAAGGCGCGTAATAGTCGGCGAGGTCACAAAGGATCCCAGGGTAACTTCTAAGCAACTGAAGGCCTCTCTCACATTGGCTAATGTCAATGTACATGAGTCCACCATCAGGAAAACACTGAACAACAATGGTGTGCATGGCAGGGTTGCAAGGAGAAAGCCACTGCTCTCCAAAAAGAACATTGCTGCTCGTCTGCAGTTTGCTGAAGATCACATGGACAAGCCAGAAGGCTATTGGAAAAATGTTTTGTGGACGGATGAGACCAAAATAGAACTTTTTGGTTTAAATGAGAAGCGTTGTGTTTGGAGAAAGGAAAACGCTGCATTCCAGCATAAGAACCTTATCCCATCTGTGCAACATGGTGGTGGTAGTTTCATGATTTGGGCCTGTTTTGCTGCGTCTGGGCCAGGACGGCTTGCCATCATTGATGGAACAATGAATTCTGAATTATACCAGCCAATTCTAAAGGAAAATGTCAGGACATCTGTCCATGAACTGAATCTCAAGAGAAGGTGGGTCACGCAGCAAGACAACGACCCTAAGCACACAAGTTGTTCTACCAAAGAGTGGTTAAAGAAGAATAAAGTTAATATTTTGGAATGGCCAAGTCAAAGTCTTGACCTTAATCCAATCGAAATGTTGTGGAAGGACCTGAAGCAAGCAGTTCATGTGAGGAAACCCATCAACATCCCAGAGTTGAAGCTGTTCTGTATGGAGGAATGGGCTAAAATTCCTCCAAGCCGGTGTGCAGGACTGATCAACAGTTACCGGAAATGTTTAGTTGCAGTTATTGCTGCACAAGGGGGTCACACCAGATACTGAAAACAAAGGTTCACATACTTTTGCCACTCACAGATATGTAAAATTGGATAATTTTCCTCAATAAATAAATGACCAAGTATAATATTTTTGTCTTATTTGTTTAACTGGGTTCTCTTTATCTACTTTTAGGACTTGTGTGAAAATCTGATGATGTTTTAGGTCATATTTATGCAGAAATATAGAAAATTCTAAAGGGTTCACAAACTTTCAAGCACTACTGTACAACACTGCACACCATTGTTTACAAAGCTAATGGATTGATTGAGGAAATGATCCTGAGAGGAGGAGACAGTAATTGGCTTACAAAGGAAACAAGTGCCATTGTATGCTTTATTTGTATGCTGGAAGCCATGTTTGTTTACTGTTGTGGTCATTTTTACTCTGGAGGCTGGAAGGGGCTAATGGAAGACAAGATAGAGATAAAAATGTAGATTTTTTTAAGTATACCTTTACTTTTGCTATTACTGAAAGATTGATTGGAGCTGCTTAAGTCTGTGTGTGTAAGGGCCAGCGCATTATTATGAGCACTTTCGAGACACAGTGAGAGACAGTAGGGATGATGTGCAGGTTAAGAATAAACCACTCTCTTATTGCGCTGTTTTAATTGAGGGAAGTGACTGCACACAGGAGATTTGAGCTTCAGTTACTCATTGCCTTTTTAGAGAGCTGCCTGTGCCCTGCTCCTGCTGCTGGTGCTGTAGCGCCAATCACATAAGCCTGGTCCTTAAAATACCGAAAAATTTGCTCCTGTCATAGTATATAAATGATAGGAGGAGAATGTTGAGGATGAAGCTGCCAGGCACCTGAAAACGAGGAAGGCCAAAGAGGAGATACATGAATGTGGTGAGAGAGGACATGAAAGTGGCAGGTGTGGTAGAGAAGGATGCGGAAGACAGGGAGCAATGGAGACGAAAGATCCGCTGTGGCAACCCCTAATTGGGAGCAGCCAAAAGAAGAAGAAGTCAGAGTAAAAATCTCTGTCTATGTTGTTTCACACTGATGGCTCACACTAGGCTGAATGACTTCATTAGCCTGCTCATTGAGGGTATTATGGGAAGTACATCCCATGCCTGGCCACGCACTTCATGTGATGCCTTAGCTCATCAAGATGATGAAGCCACAAACTCTGTTTCTTTTCCACAGAAGGGCTGGAGTACTGCGTCACAGCTTAATGCGTACTGAGTAATGGTCAGGTGTAGCATCAAATAGAGAGACGTCAGATAGAGGCACTGAGTTCAGGAAATGAATTGGCGCTAATCAGCTGAGGATGGATTCTGGGAAGGGAGGGATATCTTGTTTTTGTTCTTTATAGAAAAAAGAATAAGAAGAGTAATAAGATTTTTTTCTATAATCCAATTAGACAGTTATGGATTTTATCTCAGCTGGAATTCATAAACAGAATCTCATCTCATTATCTCTAGCCGCTTTATCCTGTTCTCTTAAAATATAAAAGGATTTTTGTTGTAAAATAGCAAATGTGTCTATCTAAACTAGATAGAGATTGTGGCTAAAGTCACAGTAATTTGCGCTAGCTGTTACAAACCGGGACGTCTGGTCACTGTACCCTATACAGTAGATCCGGAATGGTAAGAGATAGAGAATGACGCTTAGTGAGGAAAAGTTGCACCCTGCCGCCCTGAACCCCCCCCCCCCCCCCACACACACACACACACACACACAAAAACCTGATTTGAAAAAAAATCGTGAAAATTGACAGTTATAAGTGATTTTAAAAAATTCTGTTTTTCATGGATCATTCTGGTTCAGTGATCCAGATCACCACCAAAAGTCATAGCAATGTAATTGAGCCCAGAGATATTCTTCATGTGAAATTTGGTGATAATTGGTTGAAAACTGAGGGCAAAATAGCATCCTAAAAATGTTAGGATAATAATAATAATAATAATAATAATAATAA
Organism: Neoarius graeffei; assembly: GCF_027579695.1. Classification (NCBI taxonomy): domain Eukaryota; kingdom Metazoa; phylum Chordata; class Actinopteri; order Siluriformes; family Ariidae; genus Neoarius; species Neoarius graeffei. The sequence goes on from NC_083580.1 coordinate 12,838,030, forward strand.
TAATAATAATAATAATAAGATAGATACTGTGACTAAAGTCACAGTGATTTGCACTAGCTCTTACAAACCAGGATGTCTGGTCTCCGTACCCTATAGATCTAGAATGTTAAGAGATAGAGAATGACACTTCGTGAGGAAAAAAGTCTTTTTTTCATGGATCATTCTGGTTTGGTGATCCAGATCAGCACCAAAAGTCATAGCAATGTAATTCAGCCCAGAGGTATTCTTCTTGTGAAATTTGGTGATGATTGGTTGAAAACTGAGGGAGAAATAATGTCCTAAAAATGTTAGGATAATAATAATAATAATAATAATAATAATAATAAAGTAGAAGGCTCTTGAGTGAGTGTAACAATTTGTGCCAGTGCTGTTAGCACAAATTAATTAAACAAACAAACAAAAAAACTGCACTGTATGCCCGAGCCAGTTGCTGTTAACAAGAGATACATCCAGTTGGATGACAAGATTTGGGCGTATCTGAAAGAAGAACTGGGACTTTAAAATGAGAGGTTAAAATAGGGAAATTAGAGTTGGAATATTAGTTTATCTCCAAAAAAGGGGAGTATTATGTTCTTGTGTGTCATTGGTGTTATGGCACGTCACTGGTGTTACTTCGTGTTTTTTTCAGTGATGTCCTGTTATACATGAATTATTGTTACTATCCAGCAACATTTTCTTTTTGATCAGTTATGTATTCATTAGCTCATATTTTAAAGGCAGTATCCAATAATTTATTTGAATATTCTTCAACTACTTTTGGTTTTACAAGGAAAAAATTGATGGCGCATGTCAAATGGATTTACATAATGTTGATTATTTACATTTTTAAATAAAGTTGCATATGTTCAATCAAATATTTTTGTTGGTTTTATTGTTCCATTTATCTGCTTTTAATGGAATATTCAAGTTTTAATGAAAAAAAATATTTTTACAACTATGTAATGCTGTTTGCATTATAGGTAACACCAATGACAAAAAAACTGACACATGCATTCTTTAATGAAATGTTTAAAAAATAATAAAATACATTAAGCTGTACCTGTTGTGGATTCATCAAGTTTAGAAGTTAGAAATTGCTATTAAAGAAGTTTTAAGTATATTAGAAGGAATACATTTCAGCAGAAATATGTTTCCCAGATTCCACCTTTTCTGGAGAATGACCCATACTCTATTTGCTGTAATGTGCGAAAGTGGGAGGCAAAACGCAAGTGATAAAATCCAATGCAGTTTATTTGGGACAACCCAATCATATTCGTGTCCTCTGGTCAAAACACAGGCAGACAGGACTAAATTAGGATAATCCATAATCATAAATTGGGGAAACTGATGAAGGTCGAAAAATAGGATGAACGAAGATATAGAAAACTTAGAACAAGGCTTGGACTGCAAAATCAGACAGGGTATAAACAAACAAACTAGTCAAGGGCAAAAAACAGAACAAGTGAACACAATGAGGTAAAATGCCATTGACATAACATGAACAGAGACAGGACTAGAACAAAAACAAAAGCACACCGCACTGTAAACAAAAAAAAAAAGAGAAAAGACGTGAAAGTAGTGCTTGTCTCACTAGTAACCACAACACCTGCTGGAAGGGTAAATTTGTGACATTTGCCTATTTGAAAATAAAAAAGGTACTTACCCCATTTCCTTGAAATGATAATATACCCGGTATCTTATCTTACCGTATCGTGAAATACCGTGACCGAGGTCTTGAAAGTACTGACCGAGGCCCTCTGGACCGAGGTCAGTATTTAAGGCCGAGGTCACAGTATTTCACCATACGACCCAACCATAAGCTGGTAAATCATATATTTATTTTTTCTTCACCAAATTCTAACAGAAAACGAGAGTGCCTGACAGGGAAAACCAAGCCGAGGCGAGCCGCGCCGCCATTTTGAATCCTCATTCATGGCTGTAATGCAAATGGCTTCCTCCTCGGTATACAAGTGCACTTTCATGGCAGGAAAAAAACTACATTTTGCCACCTATGTATACCTCTTTTCCACCAAGGCAGTTCAAGGGCAAATTCGGAGCTGGTGCCAGGGCTAGGGATGGGATTATCATGACCAACAAAACCAACTAAAACTTTGAACCCCATTTAAAGAAAAAAAAAAACAGAGCTAGTGTAGTATCAAGTCTACCTAATCCACAGGTCTGAAATAGATACAGAAATAAAAATAGACATGGAAATAAAAACATGTGATTTTGGATTGCATTGGACTTGCTCCAATTCTGCTCCACTCGCACTGAGTGCTCATGCTGTGAATCGGGCATATTAATGTTACCTATCAGCAACAACCACAGGTTTCAGAAAACAGTTTGCGTTTAACTTTTGTATCTGAGATTTCTGAAAATAAAAACAAAAATGGCATATTAATTTCTGTTACTGACATGAAAATTAGAATGACCAAATGTACACAGATCATTAATCTTTTAAATAGGTAAAAAAAAAAAGTGCGATTACAAAGCTGAATGTGATGGCTTGAGTCAAGCTTTACATGTTGTCATGGTAACATTGACAATAACACATAAGGTATGCAATCATTCCAGCACAACGCGGTTCCTTTCAGTGATATATATGTTATTTACCAGCTGGGAGGTCCGTATCATGAAATACCATGACCGAGGTCTTGAAAGTACTGACCAAGGCCCTCTGGACCGAGGTCAGTATTTAAGGCCGAGGTCACGGTATTTCACCATACGGCCCAACCTTAAGCTGGTAAATAATATGATAATATATATGATAATTTTTTTCTTCACCAAATTCTAACAGAAAACGAGAGCGCCTGACAGGGAAAACCGAGCCGAGGCAAGCCGCGCCGCCATTTTGAATCCTCATTCATGGCTGTAATGCAAATTGCTTCCTCCTCGGTATACAAGTGCACTTCCATGGCAGGAAAAAAACTACATTTTGCCGCCTATGTAGTCCCCTATTTATACAAAATTGAGTCATTCAGGATTCAGCCATGTTTTTGCTCGGCGTTAGCAAGCTACAGGTTTTTAGCTTTCTCCGGAAATGTTTTCTTTTATTTTGTCTTCATCAGGGTAGAAAAACTCACTTTCGCTGTGAACACTGTTGTTATCACTATCCATGCTGTAAAAGCAATGCTATTTTGAATCTTCGTTCACGGCTGTAATGCAAATGGCTTCCTCCACGGTATACCAGTGCACTTCCATGGCAGGAAAAAAAAACTACATTTTGCAGCCTGTGTAGTCCCCTATTTATACAAAATTGAGTCATTCAGGATTCAGCCAGGCGGCACGGTGGTGTAGTGGTTAGCGCTGTCGCCTCACAGCAAGAAGGTCCTGGGTTCGAGCCCCGGGGCCGGCGAGGGCCTTTCTGTGTGGAGTTTGCATGTTCTCCCCGTGTCCGCGTGGGTTTCCTCCGGGTGCTCCGGTTTCCCCCACAGTCCAAAGACATGCAGGTTAGGCTAATTGGTGACTCTAAATTGACCGTAGGTGTGAATGTGAGTGTGATTGGTTGTCTGTGTCTATGTGTCAGCCCTGTGATGACCTGGCGACTTGTCCAGGGTGTACCCCGCCTTTCGCCCGTAGTCAGCTGGGATAGGCTCCAGCTTGCCTGCGACCCTGTAGAAGGATAAAGCGGCTAGAGATAATGAGATGAGATGAGATGAGATGAGGATTCAGCCATGTTTTTGCTCGGTATTGGCAACAGTTACAGGTTTTTAGCTTTGTACTGAAATGTTTTCTTTTATTTCTTCTTCCTCAGAGTAGTAAAACTCGCTTTCGCTGTGAAGACTGTCGTTATCGCTATCCATGCTGTAAAATTAATACTATTCTCCTGAGAAATGCGAAAATAAATGTTGACAAATTGCTACGATGTTTGTTGTTGTTGTGAACGAGTGAGTCGCCAGAGGTCCATAACCGGGGTCCGTAACTGGGGTCCGTATCGTAGGATATGGACCTGCTCACCAGCCAATCAGAGCGCAGGATTTGATGTTAAACCAGACTGCGAAAAAAATAAAGTACATTATGTTTAGTGTTATTTATCTATGTGTGAGGAACACTTGTGCTTGGTGCTAGTGCTACTGGGAACGCAGAGACATATACAGACATATACAGGGACATAATGACATGGATCTATGGTGGCTCACTCACCTGTGGAAAAGCTAGTTCTTAGAACCTTTTTATACCCCTTTTTGACCAAAGGGAACGAGTTCTTGAACCAGTTCTGTTGAGGATTCTTTGAACCTTGGTGCCGGCTAGCAAACCGGCCCACATTTTCACCAGTTTTGACCAGAACCGTTGTAATCAAGGATGCCTTGTGAACGGAGGGCGATGCACAGTTCACAACAGGCGTAAACAGTAGTTGCAAGATGGTGGTGTGCAATTATTACCTGCAGGCTTTTGTTCTGTTCTTGCAGATATTTGTTTTTGGTCCAGTTTTTCTGAAGATGTATCCTTTCCCTTTGTGGTGTCCATTGCTGTGCTCCGCTTCCTCTCCAAACTAATGGCACGCCTACTGATGTCACGGTTCATGCTGGAAAAACCATGAATATTTTGGTTCCAGCTGGGAACCAACTTTTCAGATTCCGAACCAATTTATTTTTGGTCAAAATGCACCGAATGTTTCAAAATTTGATGTGCAAACAAGAACAGAACCCGTTCCCTGTTGGTCGAAAAGGGGTATTAGAAGGTGCATATGTTGAACCAACTCTGAACCAGGACTAGCACCAGCCCAGAACTGACACCTCGTTTGATTTGGTGGAAAGAGGGTATTATTGTATTTAAGATTTTTAACAGCTGAAAAGTACAAAACCTCATCTTGCAGTGGTATATAAATACATAGGTGTACTCTGTTTCTACCAATCACTGGATTGAATCTGGCTGTCTTACAAGATATCCTCGCCACACAGGAGATATGGGGAAAGAAGGAAAACTGTATTTTTGAAATTGGATGTATGTTATAAGTTAAAGTCCTGCACAATATGAATAAAAGTATAAGCCTTTACCATGGGCAAAAAGACCATGGGACCACTAACAGAATCTCACTAGTTGTGTCATGGACGAGCCTGCAAAGCCTGTTTTTAGCTGTTTTGAGCAAGCTTTCAGCTCACATTGCACAGCTCTCGTGTCAGCACCCCACCTATACTGAGTACCAGGACACTCTTTGATGCTGCACTCCTGGGAGTGCTCCATCACTTATCCGAAGGTGTGAAAACTGCAATTCTAACACGATGCAGCTGGGTACAACAGTAATTGCCCAACAAGACTGTCTACTAAGGAGTGACAGAACTCCCCTTCACCCCAGGCCACCTCTCTCCCTGTCTGTCTTTCTCATCTTACTCATCTATCGGCAGAAAAAGAAAAAAGATGGAAGCGTCACGAGGGGTTTATGGAGTTAGGGTTTAGAAAATCAGCACAAATTTTTTATTTTATTAATTTATTAAAATTCGATGTTCTCTGTATGGAAAAAAATATTATTAATGTGTCCCTAATAAATAAGAACTTCTACAATGGCATGCTATAATAATAATAATAATAATAATAATAATAATAATAAGGAAGGGCGGAGGCTGCTCGATGGGAGAGAAATCCTAAATCTATATTCATTGGTGCAGTTGGCATAAAAGAGGTCATAGACATTGTAAGGAGAAGTGAAAGTAAAACCTCCACTGACTGGAATGATATTGATATGAGTTTAATAAAAAAAGTTATTGAAGAAATTGCAGAACCATTTACTCACATATGTAATATGTCTTTTCAATCTGGTAACTTTCCAAACAACATGAAAATAGCTAAAGTTATACCTTTATATAAATGTGGGGATAGACACCATTACACAAATTACAGGCCAGTTTCTTTACCCTCTCAGTTCTCCAAGATCCTCGAAAAACTGTTTACAGCAAAACTAGACAACTTCATTGAAAAATACAAACTTTTAGCTGACAGTCAATACGGATTCCGGAAAGACAGATCAACAACCCTGGCGTTAATGGAACTTATCGAGAAAATCACAAATGGTATAGACAATAAAAAACATGTTATGGGAATTTTCATAGATCTAAAGAAAGCATTTGACACAATAAATCACGACATTCTATTCAACAAATTAGAGAGGTATGGTATTAGAGGGGTTGGTTTGGACTGGGTGAGGAGCTACTTAAGCAACAGGCAGCAATTTGTAAAAATTGGAGATCGCACATCTGATTATTTGCCCATAACATGTGGAGTACTGCAAGGGTCTGTCTTAGGTCCTAAACTGTTTATATTGTCCATTAATGACTTATGTAATGTATCATGTATAATGAAATGCATTTTATTTGCCGATGATACAAACATCTTTTGCGCCGGGGACAATGCACAGCAGCTTATGGAAACAATCACAACCAAAATGAATAAATTAAAAAGGTGGTTTAATGTAAACAAATTGTCATTGAATTTGAGTAAAACAAAGATTATGTTATTTGGAAAATATAAGTCGAACCCTCAAGTTGAATTGAAAATTGACAACATAACCATAGAAAGAGTTTATGAAATAAAATTTCTGGGTGTGATTGTTGATCATAAAATCTGCTGGAAACCACATATTAATCATGTTAAAGAAAAAAATAGCAAAGATTACTGCAATTTTGGGGAAATCAAGACACATTCTGGACTATAGATCACTACATATTCTGTATAATGCACTCATACTTCCATATCTGAGCTACTGTGTGGAGATATGGGGTAATACCTACAAATCTAACCTGCAGCCGTTATGCACATTACAAAAAAGAGCAATAAGAATCGTCAATAATACGGGATATCTTGAGCATACAAACGCATTATTCGTAAAAGCACACACTCTGAAATTCACTGATCTGGTTAAACACAAGACTGCACAAATTATGTATAAAGCAAGACATAACCTTCTTCCGGGTGAGGTACAAAATATGTTTATGGAAAGGCAGGGTGGGTATAACCTGAGAGGGGAAATGAATTTTAAGAGAGTAAATGTTAGAACAACTATGAAAAGTATGTGCATAACAGTCTGTGGGGTGCAATTGTGGAATGGTCTGGATAATGAACTCAAAAATAGCACCAACATAAAACTGTTTAAAAAATTATATAAAAACATGTTACTAAAAATATATAAGAATGAGGACAGGCAGACTATATAGGTGATGATGAAATTGAGAGTAAGTCTGTGACTGGTCTTCTGGTATTTTGTATATAGTTATAGGTAGGTGTATATGTATGTACTGTATAGATGTATTGTATGTGTGTATATATGCATAACATAAGTATCTGTATATATGATTTGATTTGGTCAATATTATACCATGTCGGTATGTCTTGGTATGTTGGTATGTTTTCTTTTTGTTTGTTGCTTTTGTACATATAGTTTATCATGGCGGAAAGTGAAGTTTGATTAGCGGTGGTATAGAGGGTTAGGATTGGATAAGTTATTACTTCTTCCTAATCCTTTCTGAACATTATTATGTTACTGACTTGTGGCTACGTTATTCTGTTTGTTTATGACAATGTTTTGATTATTGCATTTTTATTTAATTTTTTTTATATATCTTCTTTATTGTTCAGAATAAAGTAATCAATCAATCAATCAATCAATCAATCAATCAATCAATCAATCAATCAATAATAAAACTCTTCCTATAATTTCCAAACCTCTGGGGATCCTGGACTCCACTTTCAGAACCACTGGTCTATCTTATACTTCTTTGTATAAGAAGGGCGGCATGGTGGTGTAGTGGTTAGCACTGTCGCCTCACAGCAAGAAGGTTCTGGGTTTGAGCATAGCGGCCGATGGGGGCCTTTGTGTGTGGAGTTTGCATGTTCTCCCCGTGTCTGTGTGGGTTTTCTCCAGGTGCTCTGGTTTTCCCCCACAGTCCAAAGACATGCAGTTAGGTTAACATGGGGTGGCCTTGGGCTCAAGTGCCCTTGAGCAAGGCACCTAACCTCCAACTGCTCCCCAGGTGTTGTAGCATAGCTACCCACTGCTCTGGGTATGTGTGTGTGCATGCATGTATTCACTGTTTCAGATGGGCTAAATGCAGAGGATCTTCTTCTTCTTCGCAAACTGCTTCATGATAAAGGAATACAGAAATCCAGATTAACTGCACAACATGCTAGTCAGGTCTTTGATCAAAAGGTCTGCCTGATGTTTCGTGACTAAATGATGGTAGATGTCTAGCTAAGCAAGATTGAACAAAATGTTAATCTCCAAATCTGTGTATGTGCGCGAGAGTGTGTTTGTGTCTGTGTGTGGATATGTGTATGTAGGGTATATGTGACTGATGGCTGATATCATTCCCAACCATATTTCCTTTGGCTGAGCCCAGGGCCCCCCACTGCAGAGATGTATGTTTCTGGTGATAAGAAGGATATTAAAAACCACTGTTCTTTCTCACTCTGCATCTTTCTGACTTGAGGAGAACATTTAGAATCATAAGATCTGCGATGGTGGCTCACTCTCCAAAGTCACACATACAGGGTGTTTTAAAAAAAGTGATATTATTTGAGATGTAAATATCCCAGAAACTACATAGTCTAGGCAAATGAAACCGAACAGGCTTAATGTTGAGCAATATAAGATTTATTCCTCAAAATTTGAATGACAAATTCAAAGGTATGTGGATTCCATGAACGATTTCACAAATTTTCAATATGTGCGCCGCCTGAGATACAGCACACGTCAAGTCGGTAGTCCATTCGCAAACGTTTCCTCAGGACACGCCAAACTGTCGTTGGAGGAATCTGGGTCTCCAGGCTTGCTCTTCTGATGGACTTCTTGGGGCTTCGCAAGAGTTTTTCGCGAACCCGCTCGACCGTCTCTTCCGATGCTGGTGGTCGTCCAGATCCTTTTGCCCTGCACAGACAGCCTTCCTCTTTGAACTTTTTGTGCCATGTCCAAATCTGCACTGCAGTTGGTGCATTTTTAGAGAATTCTCTCATAAATGCATGCTGCACAGTCTTGTTCGACTGTCTTCGAGTATACTTAAAAAGATAAAAACAAAAAACATTAAGCATAAAATTTTGACCTGTTTCCACACATGCTGTTAAAATTTGAGGTCAACTGAACAAGAAGTGGCAAAGTTATTAGACTGTGAAATGATGTCAAATTTTTTGAAACACTCTCTCTCTCGGGGGCGGCACGGTGGTGTAGTGGTTAGCGCTGTCGCCTCACAGCAAGAAGGTCCGGGTTTGAGCCCCGTGGCCGGCGAGGGCCTTTCTGTGCGGAGTTTGCATGTTCTCCCCGTGTCCGCGTGGGTTTCCTCCGGGTGCTCCGGTTTCCCCCACAGTCCAAAGACATGCAGGTTAGGTTAACTGGTGACTCTAAATTGACCGTAGGTGTGAATGTGAGTGTGAATGGTTGTCTGTGTCTATGTGTCAGCCCTGTGATGACCTGGCGACTTGTCCAGGGTGTACCCCGCCTTTCGCCCGTAGTCAGCTGGGATAGGCTCCAGCTTGCCTGCGACCCTGTAGAACAGGATAAAGCGGCTAGAGATGATGAGATGAGATGAGACTCTCTCTCTCTACATATGGTACCAGACAAAATGATGTTCTGTCATTTCTCTTTACTTAGTTGAGTGGTTCTTGACATAATATGGATTACTACAGTTGTGGAATAGAGTTATTTACTGTATTTTTATTATTTACTACTTACTGTTTGATCTCAAATGCATTAAGAAGGCAAGAGATGGCACTAATTACCGTTTGACGAGACACACCAGTTAATTGAAAAGCATTCCAGGTGACGACCTCATGAAGCTGGTTAAGATAATGCTAATAGTGTGCAAAGCGTCATCAAGGTAAACGCTGGCTATGTTGAAGAATCTATAATATGAAACATTTTGGGGTTTTTTGACACTTTTTTTTACCACATCATTCCATATATGTTCCATATGATATTTGATAGTTTTGATGTCTTCAGTACTGTTCTACAATGTACAATGTTGATGTTCTACATCAAAATACAGAAAAAAAAAACTTTTGAATGAATAGGGGTGTACAAACTTTTAACTGGTACTGTATATATAAATGCAAGAACAACAGCTAGTTAGGTAGGTAGGTACGTAGCCACAATATGGCCTCGCAGAAATAAATTCTGTCTTTTCCACCACTTGTCAGCTGATCTTGGTTCTGCTTAGTTGTTGTATGGTGAGTGGGTGGATTCATGACAGGGGTGTTACGACAGCTCTGTCACAGTCACTGGATGGTCTTTTAAGTCCAGCTACAGCGATGTCCTCCTATCATCCTATACCCATTTCTTCCTGCCTCATCACATTCCATTTTCCACCTTGTCTTGTGCTGTGCCTTTCTCCTCTGACCCCTCTAGCCATCTCCATTCTTCCTCTGCTCTCTACGCCTACTTAATTCCCACTTCTCCATCTGTTTTCCATCTATCCATCCTTGCTGTTGCATATTTTCTCTCTCTCTCTCTCTCTCTCTCTCTCTCTCTCTCTCTCTCTCTCTCTCATCAGTCCATGCCCTTCAGCTCTTCTCCTTTGCAGTGCTCCCTCCAATTCAGTCAACCATCCTTTGTATCTGGTTCAAATGCAACATGTACAGACTTGTGTTATAAAAGCCCTGTGACTTTATTCCTCAAGGGCTGAAGAATGTGATGTAACATGGACAATGGTACTTTCAGGAAGATGCATATGCTGGTTCCAGTCCAGTGCTCAATGAGGCTAATTCCTTAAATCTCGGCTCATGTGTGGTATGCTATCTTGCTTCGTCTCCCAGGCAACATCAAATCACTGTCATCCCAAAAGTGGATTTGTGATGGGATTAGATCAGATTATGCAAATTTCACAGAACACCCCCACCTCTTTAGTTATCTAAAGAGGACGTTGTTTTGGAGGTATACAGTGGTGCTTGAAAGTTTGTGAACCCTTTAGAATTTTCTATATTTCTGCATAAATATGATCGAAAACATCATCAGATTTTCACACAAGTCCTAAATATAGATAAAGAGAACCCAGTTAAATAAATGAGACAAAAATATTATACTTGGTCATTTATTTATTGAGGAAAATGATCCAATATTATATATCTGTGAGTGGCAAAAGTATGTGAACCTTTGCTTTCAGTATCTGGTGTGACTCCCTTGTGCAGCAATAACTGCAACTAAATGTTTCTGGTAACTGTTGATCAGTCCTGTACACTGGCTTGGAAGAATTTTAGCCCATTCCTTCAGGTCCTTCCATAACATTTCGATTGGATTATGGTCAGGACTTTGACTTGGCCATTCCAAAACATTAACTTTATTCTTCTTTAACCATTCTTTGGTAGAACGACTTGTGTGCTTAGGGTCGTTGTCTTGCTGCATGACCCACCTTCTCTTGAGATTCAGTTCATGGACAGATGTCCTGACATTTTCCTTTAGAATTCGCTGGTATAATTCAGAATTCATTGTTCCATCAATGATGACAAGCCGTCCTGGCCCAGATGCAGCAAAACAGGCCCAAGCCATGATACTACCACCACCATGTTTCACAGATGGGATAAGGTTCTTATGCTAGAATGCAGTGTTTTCCTTTCTCCAAACATAACGCTTCTCATTTAAACCAAAAAGTTCTATGTTGATCTCATCCGTCCACAACACATTTTTCCAATGGCCTTCTGGCTTGTCCATGTGATCTTTAGCAAACTGCAGACAAGCAGCAATGTTGTTTTTGAAGAGCAGTGGCTTTCTCCTTGCAACCCTGCCATGCACACCATTGTTGTTCAGTGATCTCCTGATGGTGGACTCATGAACATTAACATTAGCCAGTGTGAGGCCTTCAGTTGCTTAGAAGTTACCCTGGGGTCCTTTGTGACCTCGCCGACTATTACACGCCTTGCTCTTGGAGTGATCGTTGTTGGTCGACCACTCCTGGGGAGGGTAACAATGGTCTGAATTTCCTCCATTCGTACACAATCCGTCTGACTGTGGATTGGTGGAGTCCAAACTCTTTAGAGATGGTTTTGTAACCTTTTCCAGTCTGATGAGCATCAACAAAGCTTTTTCTGAGGTCCTCAGAAATCTCCTTTGTTCGTGCCATGATACACTTCCACAAACATGTGTTGTGAAGATCAGACTTTGATAGATCCCTGTTCTTTAAATAAAACAGGGTGCCCACTCACACCTGATTGTCATCCCATTGATTGAAAACACCTGACTCTAATAATTTCACCTTCAAATGACCTGCTAATCCTAGAGGTTCATATACTTTTGCCACTCACAGATATGTAATATTGGATCATTTTCCTCAATAAATAAATGACCAAGTACAATCTTTTTGTCTCATTTGTTTAACTGGGTTCTCTTTATCTACTTTTAGGACTTGTGTGAAAATCTGGTGATGTTTTAGGTCATATTTGTGCAGAAATATAGAAAATTCTAAAGGGTTCGCAAACTTTCAAGCACCAGTGTAACAACATGGCGTGATTTTAGTACTGGTCAGTTAGAAGCAATTTCAGTGCCAATAATGAGATACAGGGCTCTGCATTAGAAATGTGCACAGGCTCAGGAAAAAAAAGGATAGTTGAAGATTGGAAAAATATCCCCTGCTCTTTTTCCAGTCTGCAACTGTTAAATATAGCCATCACACAGAAGGGAATGTGACTCAAAATACATTTAGTGCTGAATTTATTTAATTCTGATGAGTGGTCAAATAATAAGACACTCATAGGTGGTATTTATTCAGGAAGGAACAAGAGCCAGCTTTTGAGTGCTGGAAATATTCGTGTTCACATCCAGCTTAAAACAGTACATACTGCCTTTTTTTTCCATTTTGAACAGATCACTGTGTCCAAAATGTTGCCTGACTCCCTATTCCTGACAAATGACAACGTGTACTCAACAGTTTCTCCCCTCTAGAGTGCTTTAATTGAGCACTAGCCCTAAGCAGTGCATTTTATGAGTGCACTCACTATTGTAGGCTATGATTTTTTTAAGGTGAAATCATATTTATGTGTGTACCTTTGTGGCCTATGATAGTAATAAATACTTGTGCAAAATCTCTTGCAGGATTTTGGCCAAGGTGGGTTCAGACTTTGACCTGAGGACGCTGCGGGCCGTGCGAGTGCTGAGACCTCTTAAACTGGTGTCAGGAATCCCTAGTAAGTGTGAAGAAACAAAGGATTTGTTATGCACCTGTAATATATGATCACAAATAGCAGGTTGTGTTTGTGTGTGTCAGGTCTACAGGTGGTGTTGAAGTCCATAATGAAGGCCATGGTTCCTCTGCTACAGATCGGCCTGCTGCTCTTCTTTGCCATTGTCATGTTCGCCATTATCGGAGTGGAGCTCTACATGGGCAAGTTTCAGAAGGCTTGCTTCAAATACAAGACAGGTTAGTATGATCTATCAGCTGAAATACAGCTGATATGATTAACTGAGCTTTTCTACATCAGTGTACTTAGCATATTACCACAGTGGATGTTTTTTATTTTTTTCCTGATCGCAGTCTTTTGAGAATTATATCTGACATTCTTAATTGCCTGAAAAAAAAAAAATTTAAACAGGCTCCCACAAATGTAAATGAGCTCATTTTGGTGTTACATTAAGCAGTCTAACAGATTATTAACTTTCAATATAAATTTTGTCAAGGGAAATAAACAGACATCATAATTAGTCCATGGTGATTATATTTCTTCTTCTGATTTTTTAAACATTATTTTACATGTAAAGAATATTAATTGTGCATTTTTTTCGATTTATATTTATTTTTGTTCTGAATATTAGACCAGACCTGCATCAGGTAGCATTTAATAATGTAATATTGTAATATTTAACAGTTATTCCATGAAATCGAGTCGTGCATGAGCTGATACCCGATGAGGCGCGTAGTAGAGGTCTGCGCGGGACAGAATTTTCAGTCTTGCTCTCGCCCGCTCCCGCATTGTGCAGTCCTGCTCCCGCCCACTCCTGCAAAGAATTATGATTTTCAGTCCCGCTCCCGCCCGCGCCTGCCATATTTTGTCCCGCTCCCGCCCGCAAATCCCACATGATGCAGACGTTCGCGTTATTTCTCACAAAAGTTCTTGTCATTGGCTTGGGGAATTAAACATGCTGAGCTTAGCTGAGCTCTCCACTGACCGATCCTTCACCTAGCGCACATAGCGAGGGTGCGCGTTGCCAGGCGGCATGCGCAGCTGAGGCTTTACAGAGATACCCAACACACCTACCAAAATCTACAGTGGATATTAAGAATATTGTACATTGCACATAGCTTATATGTCACTCCTCACATTTACATTCTAGGAAATACAAGTAGGCCTATAAGAAATTAATATAATATAATTTAAAGACACAGCGTGATGGTGCCCCGCCCCCTACTTTGAGTGGATTTGAGCATAAATATCTACAGCTCACGTTCAGGGGTGCGTTTTAAGACAGTACATACATGGCGATTCAGGCCTGATGTACCTGATTTATGGCCATTGTATGTCAGAACCTTTTAGCACTTATCACAGCAAGCAAAGGGCAGCTGATTTCCCTCTGCGTCGTACACGAGTGAGAACGACTTCCAAATGTCTGATTTCAGGACTCTTGACTTTTTAACGGTAAATGTACCTCTTTTTAAAGCAGCACTTACTTCTGAAGCACTGTGAGCTTCACTAGAGGAGCTCTGCTCTTCTGCCATGATCGGAGATCTCAAACACGGAAGAGCGGAAAGGAATCGGAAACGTACGCGAGATTAGACCACATCCGCAAATTTAGGCATCTTAAAATGTTTTTATTAATGCCAAATAAAATATCCAGCACAAATTATATATGATAGACATAAATTAATAATTTATAAATTTTATTTTAAACACGTTTTTAGTTTGCGGGATTGCAGCTTATCACCTCTCCCGCCCGCTCCCGCATTGTGCACTCCCCCTCCCGCCCGCGCCCGCAATGAGCTTTCAAAATTTGTCCCGCGCTGCACTGCTTTGCGTCGGGTCCCACGGGAGTGCAGGGCTCTAGCGCGTAGCACCGAGTTGGCTATTAGCCATGTACGATGAGATTGAGTGGAATAACTATTCTATTCTGTCCACATTCACTGGATTTTGAGAAACAGAGCATTTTTATTTGTGGAAAATGCGATAATAATTCTTGAAAAATAAAATATACGTTCTTACCATCAAATACTTTTATTCCATATTTTGTTGCTTTTTTGCATGGTGGGGTTCTTCTTCTTCTTTAGGGTTTTTTGGCTGTTGATAAACCAACTTTAAGGTGCATTACCACCACTGACTGGGTTGGATTGTAGGACAGGAGATATTGGGGGGAGAAACAAAAACAATTTTTTTTCTTTTAGCTATTTCTGTTTCTTTTAAATACTTGATAACAATTTTTGGGGTTTTGTATTTGAGTAGTTTTAATTTCGTCCTCGGTTGGTTCAGCAACACGCTCCGCCATTTTGTTTTTCTCTACTCACGGTATATGAGCTGATATCCTAGTCGTAGAGTAGCCAATCAGAGCACACGAATGCTCATATCCAGTGAATGTGGAGAGAATAACATTGTTTATTTTGTGAAATGCACAGACAATTGAGCAATGTGATTTTATTTTTATTTTATTTGTTTTGCCATGTACTGAACTGCTGTTTTTTGGGGGGTGGTGCTATATTTTTGTTAGCCCCATGAAAAGTTAGATATGTCATGCTGAATATCACAGGTGGACACTGATATGTGTTTAAAGCATGGCGCTGTTAATGACAGTATTAGCATGAAAGTTGAAGCATCGGAAGCTGATCTGTTTGAGCACAGTGTACAGATGAGGAGGGGAGAGAACTGGACAGACTAAAGGACTAAAGTGCTGCCGCATCACTCCCTTTAGATAGAGATGAAGTCAAACTGAATTGGAGGTAATGTAGGAACTTTTAAATCAAAGTGCATGTTGTTGATGAAAGAAGTTTAAAGTAAAAAAAAAATCAATGCAGAATTTTAAAACTAAATAAATCTTGGATACCACAGTGAGGATCTCTATAACACGAGTTCACAGTTTAGACTGTGCACTTATTCGCAATAATGTAAGAGGACTTACAATCAAAACAGAACAGTGTATTTGATAGGTAATGCTAGTAACCAGCTAGCTGTATTTTTAGAGAGAGTCAAACAAGTTATCTTCTCCAGAGCTGTGTGTGCTTCATAGAAGAGGGCCGTGGATGGTTCAAGTCTATTCGTATTGATATTTACCCACATCGCCCTGCAGTTTCTCTCACAGGGGCAACTCAAGACTGTCAATGTACAAGCATTCTATGTTTTTTGGCTTCATCCTTATTGAGAAGACTTCATCTCATCTCATTATCTCTAGCCGCTTTATCCTGTTATACAGGGTTGCAGGCAAGCTGGAGCCTATCCAAGCTGCCTACGGGCGAAAGGCGGGGTACACCCTGGACAAGTCGCCAGGTCATCACAGGGCTGACACATAGACACAGACAACCATTCACACTCACATTCACACCTACGGTCAATTTAGAGTCACCAGTTAACCTAACCTGCATGTCTTTGGACTGTGGGGGAAACCGGAGCACCCGGAGGAACCCACGCGGACAACGGGGAGAACATGCAAACTCCGCACAGAAAGGCCCTCGCCGGCCACGAGGCTCGAACCCGGACCTTCTTGCTGTGAGGCGACAGCGCTAACCACTACACCACCGTGCCGCCCATTGAGAAGACTTTTCCTGTTAAAAATAATCACCATTTCTTTTCTTTTCTTGTCTTGTGATCTAATGAAAAAAAGTCTGTTTTATCCGTGAATGTGTGTGTCAGTAAGCTAAAGGTCTTTTCAGTGTGTGGAATTAGCAATGCGTCTGGTGCAATATGGTCATGTACAATTCCATTGAAATTTGACTTTATATCCATCAATCTACTGTATAGAAAATACATTTGGCTGTCAGGTGTAGATTCAGCGTATAATGTATGCAAACAAACAAAAAAAAAAAAACCAAGCCCTATTTTTTCTATTGTAACAGAAACACAAAGAATACGCCAAACAATTGTGACCTTATAGTGTGTACTCATTAAATTTTTATGACCATTACATCACAGCAAATGCTTTTTCTTTGTTCTCATGTGTTTTTATGGATGTTTCCCCAGTGGCAAAGGAAGGAATCTGATCAAAAGTAGCATAAAAAAAACCCTTTGGGTTAAAATGAATGCATTCACGTCAATATTTCATTGATGGCTCACATAGTGCCATGTTCAGAATTGGTGACTTAAGTCCAAAAGTTATGTCAGTTGTCAGTATTTACACAGGAAAAGTTGCGTGCAGAAAGTTCGGTTTACACACCTGCTGAGTTAAATTTTCGGAGCTCCCCATTCAGATGATGTAAATCACCTGCATGGAGTTACTCTGAGATAGCCAGATTTTACTTGAGTAAATGTTTTTTTGAGACGGGTTTTTCAGTAGCGTCTAGACCACCAGCTTTAAACACAAGCCACTCACCTTTAAGCCTGAAAAATAAAAAATAAAAACTCTGGGATAGAAAATGCAGACTGTAAAAGGAAATTGTAGTGGATTTGCTTCAGTCTAACAGTATGGCTTATAAAATGGCACTTGATCAGCTCGTTCTATTATTTTGTCTTTATTTTTGGATATTTACTTGTTTACATACACTTTTTGAAAGCTACACAGTACTAAATTGAAGTCATGTCATTGCAATCTTTTTTATTGAAAAAACAAATAGCAGGATATTGCTTTTTTAAGAATTAAATGCAGACTGACACAAATTCAGCATTGTTTTTCAAGAAATAAATCACCGGCTGATCCCCTGTCTTCTATTAAAGAGATCAAGAGACTTCAGATCAATATGATAAAGGTTTTGCTTTTCAGTGTGTAACGTTTTCACAATGAAGGTCACAAATAATACTGTAATATGTACGGCATTGGGCGGCACGGTGGTGTAGTGGTTAGCACTGTAGCCTCACAGCAAGAAGGTCCGGGTTCGAGCCCCGTGGCCGGCGAGGGCCTTTCTGTGTGGAGTTTGCATGTTCTCCCCGTGTCCGCGTGGGTTTCCTCCGGGTGCTCCGGTTTCCCCCACAGTCCAAAGACATGCAGGTTAGGTTAACTGGTGACTCTAAATTGACCGTAGGTGTGAATGTGAGTGTGAATGGTTGTCTGTGTCTATGTGTCAGCCCTGTGATGACCTGGTGACTTGTCCAGGGTGTACCCCGCCTTTCGCCCGTAGTCAGCTGGGATAGGCTCCAGCTTGCCTGCGACCCTGTAGAACAGGATAAAGCGGCTAGAGATAATGAGATGAGATGAGATGTACGGCATTTCACCTACACTGTAAAAAAAAAATTAGTCAAGCCAACTTAAAAATGTAACGCAACCTGCTGCCAAAGGATTTTGAGTAAACTCAACTCCGGGCCAAATAGTTGTGCTGACTTGCTCTTTTAAGTCGACACAGATGAGTATTTTATGTTGACCTTACTTTATTTACAGTAGCAAGTTCAGTGCATTCAAATTGTGATGTTGAAATAAATTGAAATAATCATTCCAATTAACTTGGAAAAGCAAGTTGGCACAAAAAACATTAAGTTACCCTAAATTATTCTTAGTTGGGCCTTTTCCACCTTTATTGGATAAGACAGTGTAGAGACAGGAAATGAGTGGGAGAGAGACAAGGAGAGATGGGGAAATGACCTTAGGTCAGAATCGAACCCTGGTCCCCAGATTTATGGTATGGCACCTTATCCACCTGAGCCATGACGCCCCAAAATGTTCTTTTAAGTTCACATAGAAGAGTATTTTATGTTGAGTTGACTTGACTTGCCTTTAGAAGCTCAGTCCAACAAATTGTTTAGTTGAAATAAATTGAAATAATAATGCTAATTAACTTAGAGCAAGTTGGCACATCATGGTTCTAAGTTGAGTTTACTCAAAATCCTTTGGCATCAGGTTGCATTACATTTTTAAGTTGGCTTGACTATTTTTTTTTACAATGATTTCGTGTGCATTACATTTTTTAGTTAACACAAACCTCTCAACACTTAAGTTCTACTTCACTTTGCCTATTATTACACAAACAGAAACAAATACCGACATACAAGGAGGGAATTCCCTGGCCTCTGTTGAGGAAAGCTTAGTCTAGACTCCTATACAACATCTCGTGTCAGTTTCCACGGACTTCTCACTCCACCCGACCGCTGAAACTTTCGAACTTGTGAAGTGCGCATGCGCAGTGGCATTGGTTAAGGGGCGTCAATCAGCACTTGGATATATAAGTTCACTTAATTTTCCAATTCCTATGAACTTGTGGTGAAGGAAAGGCGTCTCAACTATTTTTTTTTAGTTACTTGAACAATTAGAAGGGAAATTTGTTCATTCAACTTAGAATCCTTTTTTCACTCAACAATTTTGCAAGTTACATTTTTTTTACAGTGTAATTTCACTAGTTTGATTGCTTTTTTTCTCTGCACGCAATTTATTCGATACATCCTGTTCTGCTCCACCAGCACAAAAGTACAACCAGTATATCATAAACAATGTTAAGTATGAAAGACCTCACAGTAAACACACTTCACACATAATAAAGGCTGTGCAGTTATGTGATTTGTTGGTGTGTTTTGTATGTATATCTGTAGAGGAGCTGGCAGAAGATTACCCATGTGGCTTGGAGGCTCCATCTAGGCTGTGTCCCAATGACACAGAGTGTAAAACAGGCAGGGCATGGAAAGGACCAAACTATGGCATCACTAACTTTGACAACATCTTGTTCGCCATACTTACCGTCTTCCAGTGCATCACCATGGAAGGATGGACCGATATCCTTTACCATGTGAGTAGCTTGGATATCACAAATCCTTTAAGAATATGGATTGGGTTTTCATTTCCAGGGCTTTAATGGATGCACTGCGCTACATGTCAGGATGTTTGACGCTGTCTGTTGTGCATGACTGACTCCTGAAAGCTGCAGAGGGACTGACTGTCTCTACTAGTAATACAATTTAGATCTTGTGTGTGCTGATATGAATATTGAACATGCACAAGGGAAAAACAGTCTGGTTGTTCCACTTGCTTGACAAAATTCCACAAAATCAGGAAAGCATGATTCTTTTTTTTTTGTTTAAACTGTAAATCTAGAGATATTCTCTCCAAAAAAAGAAAGGGAAAAAAAGACATTACGTATGGCAGCAGAGAGCCATACCAGGGTGTTATTGTATTTAATATTTATAGCATTCTTTCTGTAATGCTTCTTTCTAGTACTGTTCATTTGACACAAGAACGACCTTAGCAAAATACACAAGAATTTTTAAAATGAACAAATTACACAACTGCTAAAACATACAGTTGTGGTCAAAAGTTTACATACAGTGACATGAATGTCATGGCAATATTTGGGCTTTCAGTAATTTCTTTGAACTGTTCTTTTTCTGTGGCAGAATGATTGTACAGCATACATCTTTAATAAAAAAAAACCACTAGAATTTGGTGCACAAGTTTTAGTTTTCTTTGCGTTTTCTGAAATCAACACAAGGTCAAAATTAAACATACAGTGTCAAAAATATACATACGCGCACCTAATATTTGGGTAAAATGTCTCTTTGCAAGATTCACCTTGACCAAACATTTTTGTTTACCATGAACAAGCTTCTGGCAGAATTCTGGTTGGATATTTCATGACTCTTCATGGTAGAATTGGTAGAGTTCAATTAAATTTATTTATTTTTTCTTGGCATGGACTCGACTTATAAGCACGGTCCATATATTTTGAAGTCAAGACTTGTTTTAAGCTTAATGTTAGCCTGCTTTATCCTCCACAACCAGCTCTGATGCGTGTTTGGGTTCATTGTCCTGTTATAACTCCCAAGTCCTAAGTCGTGTTCAAGTTTCTGATGGTTTATGCTGAAGAATTCTGAGGTAGTCCTCCTTCTTCATTATTCCATCCATTTTGTGCAATGAACCAGTTCCACTGGCAGCAAAACAGCCCCAGAGCATGATGATCCTACCACCACTACCAGCTGGTACAGTGTCCCTCTGTACATGGTGGTCACTGTGGCCAAACAACTCAATCTTTGTCTCATCTGACCATACAGCTATCCTCCAGAAGGCATTTTTCTTTGTCTGTGTGGTCAGCTTCAAACTTTAGTTAAGCTTGAAGGTGTCAATTTTGGAGCAGGGGGTTAATTCTTGGATAGCAGCCTCTTAGTCCATGGTGATCTGAACTGTAGACAGTGATCCATCAGCTTCCAGTTCATGGCAGGGCTGTGCCATGGTGGTTCCCAGGTTGTTCCTGACCATCCAAACCAATTTCCTTTCAGCTGAGGGTGACAGTTTGGGTTTTCTTGAAGCAAACTGGCTCAGCAAAGTGACTACACCTCACAATAACTTGCATACAATTGTTTGAACTGATCTTGGAATTTGCAGTTGTTTAGAAATGGTTCCAAGAGACATTCCAGAGTTGTGTATATCGTCAATCCTCTTTATATACTCTTTGTCAATGTTATACTGTATGATGGCGACATAAAACATTTCATTCTGATCCACACAGGCTGTACTGTATACAACTATTTGTCCACAGTGCAGTCTGGCATTACAAACCACTGTAAATTTAAGGTCAGTGTAACCTTACAAGCTGCTTCCTTCCAGCAGTTTTAGTGCTGTTTAGCCTTCAGGAAGCCAGGCTGTGCATAGCAGGAGTTGCAATGGCTTTTGGGCTTGCTGTAGCAAGCTGGCATCCTTACACCTGGCCCCATCTCACTGGCTGGGAAACACATTACTGTGCCAGAACTTGGTGTGGAAGCAGCATATGCCACTCATATGGTGCAAGTCTGTGGCAGAAATGAAAACGTTTTGGGGCCAGCTGCATGCCCGCCCTGCCTCACTTCCCTCATTTTCATTCACTCTATCTAATCTTCACACACACTCCCCCCCCCCCCCCCCCCCCCACTTTGCATGTGTTATGTCGGTTTCTCCTGAAGTTACAGCTTTCGAATCATGCAGACTGTCAGAAACGCTGTCAGTCAATCTGTGCAGCCCTTGGCCTTGTGCCTATCAGCCATGCTGATATTTAGTACCACAGCATTCTTGCTCATGCAAAATTGCCTAAT
The DNA here is from genome assembly GCF_027579695.1 of Neoarius graeffei. NCBI lineage: Eukaryota > Metazoa > Chordata > Actinopteri > Siluriformes > Ariidae > Neoarius > Neoarius graeffei. The sequence continues at coordinate 12,860,029 of NC_083580.1, forward strand.
TCTTCAGCACTTTTTAACCCCTAAACTTCCAGGGCTTGTTAGTGGATGAACTGAATCATTTAGAGTAGGTTTTGAATACCAGGCTTCAAGATGAATATTTAAGAGTTATTCCACGAAATCAATTTGGACAGGAACTGATAGCCGACGAGAAGCGTAGCGCTGAGTTATCTGTGCTTTGTTCAGCATTTTGGTATGGCATCGACTTGTGGTTTAAATGAGCTATCCAAATAAATTTGATTTGATTTGACATGGCACCATTTGCCATAAACAAAATTACCTGGTAGTTCTGTGGGAAGGAAGTGGGAAGTGTTTTTGTAGTCTGTTTGTAAAGGCACATACTGTATAAACGTGTTTAAATATCAGACAGCGTAACAAGTGCTTTACTCAGCTCGTCCAAAATGTCATATATCAACTTGATGTTATTGCCAAAGTATGACATTTTTTTATAACATGTTCCTGTTTAACTTCATTCTGTCGATCAGCAAATTCAAAGGAAGATTAAATCTATAGCTGCTCTGTTACCATTTATTGTTATGGTTCATTATTAAAATCTCATTGTTGCACAAGCTGGAAAAGCATACAATCCTCAAATACATGATAGTATGAATCTCAGTGTTTGGTTTAGGATTGACTTTATGCCCTTTACACCTTATGATCAAATGTACGCATGTTCAGCTGGTATAGCTGGCCCCAAAACTGTAAATAAGTGCAACGACGATATGAATCTTTCAGAATAACTGGTAAGTAATGATAATAAGTCATGGGGTTATAGTATTTTTAATTGATTTTATGGTATTCAGTTTCTTTGAGAATACTGGCTTGTATAAGAAGTAATTTTCTTTATGTGATGTAATCAGCACAAACAAAATGAAGAATTATTGCCCTGCTGTATGTAGGCTAATGGGAGTGACAGAGCGAAATATCAAGTAATTAACAATTCATATTGCTGATACTTGCAGTTTAACTAAATCTTCTAGTGACTATTCAAATGAGTTTTTACTCTTTTGTAATGCTAACGCCAGCCAATTGTGTATTTTTCCCCCCGGATATTTCACATTCAGCTTTTAAAGTCGGTCATGCAAAGTAAACAACATTAATGGACTCTGTAAAACAATAAGTAATTTCTTCTTACTTACACACAATGAGATTTGCCTAAACTTTGTACAGATCATTCATTCTAATTATCCGCTGTTGACCTCCACCCAGTCTTGAGGAAATGAAGAGGGTGTGATGCATCCTGCAAATCTAAGTTGAAAACCAATATCACAAGGCTTCACAAGGTCTCAAGACTGTTTTTGAACTCATCATCAGATCCTAGAATTGTTTTTAGTTTGATACTGATGCATGCTAATATTTGATAAACATAGCACAATCTCAAAATTGTAAGTTTATATCTGGCATTTTGGCTGAAATTAAGATGCACACTCCGTTTACATCGCCAGAGACCAGCCTGTTGAGTCGGATCCCATGTACACCTGTTCATGTGTTTATACAAGTATCCAATCAGCCAATCATGTGGTAACACCACAATGTATAAGGTCACACATACACAGGTCAAGAGCTTCAATTAATGTTCACATCAAACATCAGAATGGGGAAAAATCTCAGGGTTCTCAGTGACTTTGACCGTGGCATGGTTGTTGGTACCACAGATGTAGGCTTAAGTATGACATTAAGTATGATTTTCAAACAACATACTTTTTAGAGTTTATACAGAATAGTGTTCAAAATAAAAATAAAAAAAACAGTGAGCAGCAGCTCTGTGGACTCAAACACTTTGTTAAGGGAATAGCCAGATTGAATTAAACTGACACACAGGTTACAGGAACTTAAATAAACAATCTGTACAGCTGTGGTGAGCAGAAAAGCATTTCACACATCGAAACATGAAACAGATGGGCTACAACAGAAGATGCCCACACTGGGTGTCTGCCAATGGCCTAATGGTTAGAGGGGACCAAAAGGTCACTGGTTTGATTCCCTGGACCACCAGAAATAGCTGAAGTGTCCTTGAGCAAGGTACCTAACCCCCAATTGCTGTTCTGGGTACGTTGTATGTCACTCTGGATAAGAGTGTCAACTAAATGCCATTAATGTAAGAACGTGAATCTGAGGCTACAGTAGGCACAGGCTCACCTAAGCTGAACAGTTTAAGACTGGAGTTTTTTCCCCAGGTGATGTGTTTACAATCTTCAAATGTCCAGAATAATTGTGAGCTGTAAAGTAGTCTTAGGAATTTTGGAAATTGGTAATCATTAGTCTTTGGCTATAACTTACAGTGATGCTTGAACGTTTGTGAGCCCTTTAGAATTTTCTATATTTGTGCATAAATATGACCTAAAACATCATCAGATTTTCACACAAGTCCTAAAAGTAGATAAAGGAAACCCAGTTAAACAAATGAGACAAAAATATTATACTTGGTCATTTATTTATTGCGGAAAATGATCCAGTATTACATATCTGTGAGTGGTAAAAGTATGGGAACTTCTAGGATTAGCAGTTAATTTGAAGGTGAAATTAGAGTCAGGTGTTTTCAGTAAATGGGATGACAATCAGGTGTGAGTGGGCATCCTGTTTTATTTAAAGAACAGGGATCTGTCAAAGTCTGATCTTCACAACACATATTTGTGGACTTTTATCATGGCACGAACAAAGGAGATTTCTGAGGACCTCAGAAAAAGCGTTGTTGATGCTCATCCGGCTGGAAAAGGTTACAAAACCACCTCTAAAGAGTTTGGACTCCACCAATCCACAGTCAGACAGATTGTGTGCAAATGGAGGAAATTCAAGACCATTGTTACCCTCCCCAGGAGTGGTCGACCAACAAAGGTCACTTCAAGGCCAAGGCGTGTAATAGTCGGCGAGGTCACAAAGGACCCCAGGGTAACTTCTAAGCAACTGAAGGCCTCTCTCACATTGGCTAATGTTCATGAGTCCACCATCAGGAGATCACTGAACAACAATGGTGTGCATGGCAGGGTTGCAAGGAGAAAGCCACTGCTCTTCAAAAACAACATTGCTGCTTGTCTGCAGTTTGCTAAAGATCACGTGGACAAGCCAGAAGGCCATTGGAAAAATGTTTTGTGGACGGATGAGATCAACATAGAACTTTTTGATTTAAATGAGAAGCGTTATGTTTGGAGAAAGGAAAACACTGCATTCTAGCATGAGAACCTTATCCCATCTGGGAAACATGGTGGTGGTAGTATCATGGCTTGGGCCTGTTTTGCTGCATCTGGGCCAGGATGGCTTGTCATCATTGATGGAACAATGAATTCTGAATTATACCTCTGAAGGAAAATGTCAGGACATCTGTCCATGAACTGAATCTCAAGAGAAGGTGGGTCATGCGGCAAGATAACGACCCTAAGCACACAAGTTGTTCTACCAAAGAATGGTTAAAGAAGAATAAAGTTAATGTTTTGGAATGGCCAAGTCAAAGTCCTGACCATAATCCAATCGAAATGTTGTGGAAGGACCTGAAGTGAGCAGTTCATGTGAGGAAACCCACCAACATCCCAGAACTGAAGCTGTTCTGTGTGGAGGAATGGACTAAAATTCTTCCAAGCCAGTGTGCAGGACTGATCAACAGTTACCGGAAACATTTATTTGCAGTTATTGCTGTACACGGGGGTCACACCAGATACTGAAAGCAAAGATTCACATACTTTTGCCATTCCACAGATATGTAATATTGGATCATTTTCCTCAATAAATAAATGACCAAGTATAATATTTTTGTCTCATTTGTTTAACTGGGTTCTCTTTATCTACCTTTAGGACTTGTGTGAAAATCTGATGATGTTTTAGGTCATATTTATGCACAAATATAGAAAATTCTAAAGGGTTTGCAAACTTTCAAGCACCACTATACACGCTGTGTGGATTAGAATGAAATGTTTTATGTCGCCATCATACAGTATTAGACAGACAGGTGTCTTAACCTGTACCTGTCTGTCTAATTGATTGGCACCTTTGGGTGCCTTGCCTGGGCGGGTGTAGAGCAGGGTCATGTGATATAGGCCACAGCCTCTTCCTGTTACCTATATGCCTGATGAAGATCCAGGGTGATCGAAACGTTGCTTGTTTTAATTAAATAAAGTTTATTTTTTGGAGCGTATCCAGCAGTGTGCAGACCTACTTTCTTTTATTGTCTGATACTTTTGTCTGGCACCTGCAAAGAGTTTTTGGATGTGCGCACCCTACTCAAACGATTACAAGCCATCATACAGTATAACATTGACAAAGGGTGCTTGTAGTCAAATTGTACTGATTGACTTGCTAACAGTAAATTTCATTGTGTTCTGAAGGAAAGCCTTTTAACTGCATCCTGTGCTACTATTATTTCTGTTGAAACGAGGCAACTTTCCATATTATCATGCTTTTACTAATGATCAGGTTCCTCTTTGGGTTTCCTCTTCCTGCTGTTAGTTGTGTTTTCTTTGAGATGATTATGGATCAAAGCTCTAGTGATAAAGTTCCTCCTGATCTCCTTCTTCCAACAGCAAGAAACCATTCTTGGTGTTGTGTTGTTGTTGTTTTTTTTTAAATAAATGACTGAATGTTTATGCACGCATAGGTAAGATAATGAAATGCACTGGACCCCAGCCTCCATTTTCTAGATTATGTTCTGTGCTGGAGTTACAGCATGTGATGTGATTCTTGAAGATTAATGGAGGAATTCAGGAATGAAATAGTGGGCTCAGAGATCACAAGAATACTCTCAATGATGGTATATTTAGTCTAATGGCATGAAATATTGTACAGCGTGGTACTTGAGGAAAATAAATCCACCCTGAACAAGTACATTAAGCTTTAACCTTTACCAAGGAGATTATGTTTTTGGTGTGCTTGGTTTGTCCAAAGCAGTATTGTGCAAAACCTACCAACCCGATTTTCATGAAGCCTCATAAAAAGGAAGGATGTACCGGTAGCATTGGCCAAGGAAGAACCTCTTAAATTTTGGAGTGGATCTGAGTCACAGGGTGGATCCATGAATTTAGTTACATTTTCGCTAATGCTGTGAGATACGCCATTTGGCCTTGGCGGAGGTCTGTGGTCTTCAATGGCCCTTCTAGTAATTAACATGCAATCTTCAGTGGCATCTGAGATTTATGTATTTATTTATTTATAAATTCTTTCCTTGACATGTTGATCTGTTTTCACTTTGGTTAATGGTTTCCTACGGTACATTATTCACAATGCCTTTTGAGTATGTTGACAGTGGACACAGTGGGAATTAGCCCGTGCTTCATCTGTACCTAAAAAGTGTGATCATGAATACCATCATGTTTATCAACTCATACATCTCTGACTGGCTGAGCCGAGTCTCTGCTGTAACTCTGTGCAAATACATCATCATATACTAGGCATATCAGACGCTCACTGGCCGTGTTGTGAAAATTGTGCATGCAGATGCTCATCTAAGTTTCCAAATCTGTTATTGTTTAACTCTTGAATATTTTCTATCATGAATACTATCATTAAAAAGCATATAATCTCTGCTTTCCAAATAAATTTATCTCGTTAAGTTCTGTTCAGTACTTTGGGAGTAACGTCAGGTTGACGTTGGTACAACAGAGTACACTCTCTGCTCACGGAACGTCGGGAAACTGCCGGTGCTTTTTGAGTCACGGGAAAGTGCTCAGGCTCTCTCTCTTCTGATCGGTTTCTGACTGGATTACTCGTGAATATCAGTCAGATAACTTTTATAGGGATGTTCTCTCACTCTCACTGTTTCTGATGAAGCAAAATTTTCCATGAGCTCGTTTGGATGTTATGCTTCACGGGAGAATTTGAAGTGAGTTTTCATAGCTTTACCTACTTATTTTTTCAAATCAAAGTGATTAATGTAAATAAATAACTATTTTAGAATATAACTGTAGTTGTTTTGATGAAAAATATTGAGATCTTAGTGGTTGGAATGATATTTTTAAAAAAACGGAAGTCAGAAACACGAGTGTCAATTTCATTTCAATTAATTGGAATTGTTTATTGCATGTGGCTCACACAGTTTTTTTGAGGTTAGTCTTGAAAACTGTGACTATTAATTGAAATAAGAATAATTTATATTCTTTAATATAAACACTAGTAGGCCCTACTTTTGAGAAATACAAAGCCATACAGAGCACAAAGAGGGGATTAGAAATAAGCTTTTGTTACTTTTTTATTGAGTGTACCGATTTAACATTTTTACCGAATTAGCATAATTTGATTAGATTAGATAGAACTTTATTGATCCCTTTGGGAGGGTTCCCTTAGGGAAATTAAAATTCCAGCAGCATCATTACAGGATTAACAGAGAATAGAAAATAGAGAAAACTTCTAGATAAATTAAATTAAATTAAGTATTTACATATACAAATATAAAAAAGAATAAGATATGAGAGGGAAAAAAAAGTCCAGCAGGAGAGGTATTGCACATTATATTGCACATTTATATTGAACATTGTCCAGTATTGCTTTTTGTCAGGCTAGGCTACTGCTCCTTCCCATCCTCTGTCCTCCTGTCACCCCCCCAGAGAAGAGTTGTACAGTCTGATGGCGTGAGGGACAAAGGAGTTTTTAAGTCTGTTTGTCCTGCACTTGGGAAGGAGCATTCTGTCACTGAACAGGCTCCTCTGGTTGCTGATGATGGTGTGCAGAGGGTGACTGGCATCGTCCATGATGTTCAGTAGTTTGTCCATAGTCCTCTTCTCTGCCACCGTCACCAGAGAGTCCAACTTCATGCTGACCACAGAGCCTGCCCGCCTGATCAGTTTGTCCAGCCTGGATGTGTCCTTCTTGGATGTGCTGCCCCCCCAGCACACCACGGTGTAAAAGAGGACACTGGTGACTATGGACTGATAGAACATCCAGAAGAGTTTCCTGCAGATGTTAAAGGACCGCAGCCTCCTCAGGAAGTATAGCCTGCTCTGTCCCTTCCTGTACAAGTGGTTGGTGTTGCAAGTCCAGTCCAGCTTGCTGTCCAGCCACAGCCCGAGGTACTTGTAGGAATCCACAGCCTCCACCTCGACTCCCTCGATCAGAACTGGTCGTGACCTTGGTCTGGACCTCCCAAAGTCAATGACCAGCTCCTTGGTCTTCGAGGTGTTGAGCTGCAGATGGTTCCTGTTGCACCAAATGGCAGAGTCCCTCACCAGGCTCCTATACTCCTCCTCTCTGTCGTCCCTGATACACTCCACGATGGCTGTGTCATTGGCGAACTTCTGAATGTGACACAGCTCCGAGTTGTAGCAGAAGTCCGCGGTTTACAGGGTGAAGAGAAGAGGGGCCAGCACCATGCCATGGGGTGCTTTGGTGCTGCTAATCAGTGTCAGACGTGATGTCCTTCAGCCTGACATACTGCGGCCTGTCGATGAGGTAGCTGGAGATCCAGGTGACCAGGCAGGGGTCCACTCGCATCCTGTTCAGTTTGTCCTGAAGCATAAGGGGCTGGATGGTGTTGAAGGCACTCGAGAAGTCCAAGAAGAGGATCCTCACTGTGCCATTTCCATTATCCAGATGCGAGTGGGCTTGGTGTAGCAGGTAGAGGATGGCGTCTTCCACACCAACACCTGCCCGGTACGCAAACTGCAGACAGTCCTGGGCATGTTGCACCTGGGGTCTGAGAAAGCTGAGGAAGAGCCGCTCAAACATCTTCATCAGATGTGAAGTGAGTGCCACCGGTCGGAAGTTGTTCAGCTCGCTGGGCCGGTTCTTCTTGAGAACTGGAACAATGCATGATGTCTTCCAGAGGGTGGGCACTCTCCCCAGCTGCAGGCTGAGGTTGAAGATGCGTTGGAGTGGTTCACCCAGTTCAGCAGCGCAGGTCTTCAGTAGTCGGGGACACACCTTGTCCGCGCCTGCTGCTTTAATATTTAATACTAATTAAATATTAATTTGCATTATTCGTTTTTACTATTTTTTCAAACTTCATCTCATTCTCATCTCATTATCTCTAGCCGCTTTATCCTGTTCTACAGGGTCGCAGGCAAGCTGGAGCATATCCCAGCTGACTACGGGTGAAAGGCGGGGTACACCCTGGACAAGTCGCCAGGTCATCACAGGGCTGACACATAGACACAGACAACCATTCACACTCACATTCACACCTACGGTCAATTTAGAGTCACCAGTTAACCTAACCTGCATGTCTTTGGACTGTGGGGGAAACCGGAGCACCCGGAGGAAACCCACGTGGACACGGGGAGAACATGCAAACTCCGCACAGAAAGGCCCTCGCTGGCCACGGGGCTCGAACCCGGACCTTCTTGCTGTGAGGCGACAGCGCTAACCACTACACCACCGTGCCGCCCTTTTTCAAACTTTGTATTCATTATACAACGATCTATGTGCCTGCCAATTTCCATGTAAATATCTTGAAAAATAGAAAAGTTCAGAAAAAACATTTGATCTCATTCGTTCATGAGGCCCATTTTGGACCATGTGATCCTCATACAGAATATTACGGCAGTTTTCTAATAATCATGCCGTTTCTTCAATCTTTGATTTGTAATATCTCAAGAACGGATAAACGTATTTTAATTCTGTAAAAAGTATGTTGTTCTGCATTCAGTTCTGAATTCACTGACGACAGTTTCGAGCAATTTGGACCGAATTTGAATTTTCACCTGATATGCCTACATATAGCTGTGTTGCATTCAGGAACTTTGAGTCCAGTTTTTGCTGTCTTCAGTACTTTTACTTTTGGATGTCTCATTACTATGACATTGAATGTTTCTGGAAATGCTAAGAAATGTGATGTGTGTTATTCTTTTGCTTTTATGAGCAAAACCAGATGATTATCTCTTATGTTTAAGATTGTTTGTTTAATTATTTTTTCTCTTATTAAAAACCTTCAAAATTCTGCTAGTGTTATCAGTGTGGAGTTTTTCTTTAAGAACTTCACTTCTACCAAATCTGGGTGTGATATGTTTATTGCTAGATTACTGAATGCCAGGGCATGTCTGATATTTCCTGAGTTCAATTAATTCTACAAAGCCATATTTGAATGTTTGAGCCTGCATATTTGAAATAGTCCACAGAAAGCAAAGCATCACCGAGATGAGTCTTAGGAGAAACTAGGGAGCTCCAGCGAGATAGAGGCAGCGGGAGGTGGGGACCTTTTGCTAACGACATAGCAGTCCTCATTTTATGCTTGTTGGTTTTATTGTGTTTTTGTTTTTAGTGTAGATTAATAGATTTCTGCTTAATTGCCCTGCTGGGTCATGCACTGGACCAGAGGTCTGAGAAGGTCTGCTAATATGACATAGTCAGGGGATGCATTAGAAAATGATTTATTCCATCCATCCATCCATTATCCATAAACGCTTATCCTGTGCAGGGTCGCCAGCGAGCTGGAGTCTATCCCAGCTGACTATGGGTGAGAGGCAGGGTACACCCTGGGCAAGTCGCCAGATTATCGCTGGGCTGACACATTCACACTTACGGTCAATTTAGAGCCTAACCTGCATGTCTTTGGACTGTGGAGGAAACCAGAGCACCCAGAGGAAACCCATGTAGACACGGGGAGAATATGCGAACTCCACACAGAAAGGCCCCTGTTGGCCACTGGGCTCGAACCCAGAACCTTCTTGCTGTGAGGCAACAATGCTAACCACTACACCACCGTGCCACCAGAAAATGATTTATCGTACACGAAAATAAAATTCTTCATAAAATTTGTAAATGAAATGTATTATGAAACATCATTGTGTTCCACTGCCTACAAATGGTTGTTGGAACTGATTTGATTGAATATCCCAGTATCATTCTTAACCACACCTCCTGTTAATGTATTCACTCCCATTCAATATTGGCATCGCTCTACACCTTGGTACCACCTGCACTAATGGTCATGAAGATTCCAACAAAAAACATGCAAAATACAGCTCTTTCTTCCTTTAATTTGTCCAGTGTTTGGACAATTATGTTCTCTGATGTGGACAATGAGTGCAATGTTAGACCAAGTGTGTGCTGGGTGAAGCCTGTGCAGTCAGTATATCTTTGGGTAGGGTGGGTATAAACAACAGACTCATTACCGTCGGCTGACTCACCAGGTCTGCGTGCACCTTGACCCTGTTGCTTTGCCATCCTGAGACATCAGACACACAGGCAGGCTCATTAAGCGTAGTTAAAAATAACCTATCAGGGCTGGACTGAGAGGAAGTATATTTGCACTCAAGCGGCAGTGAATAATTGCTTATTCATGTTATCATATTGTCTTCTCCTTCACGCTATTCTCTTTGCATCTCCTCCTGCCTTCTTCATTGATGTAGCTAATTATGGTGGCGGTAAAAAGGAAGGCAGAGGAACGCTAAAGGATGCTGGTACTAAAATGAAATCCATAACCTTTTTTTAGGGCCCGTGCACCGGAGGTGTATGGCCTCCGGTGACCACCGGAGAGCGCTGCACTGAGGTTTTCCTGCACTGAGGTTTTCCTAAGGACTCTTATTATATTCTTCCTTTTCTTCTTCAGGACTTGGCCATTTTTGAGGTGTTTCCCATGGGTGAAAACTCATGACAGTTGGTACACACATCAATCCTGGCCACTGCTACTCAGGGATAGAGGTGTATCCAGGGGACTCCATAGTGCCCCCACATGTCACAGAGACTTTTGCCTGGTATATAATTTCAAGTATCCATGTCAAATTTCGTAGGTGTGTGGGGTGCCCCAAGACAAACAAAATTGTAATGTACATTGTATTAACCATTCTCAACAGGAAGCGAGTTATTTTTGGTTTTGTGCATTTTGACACGTCTTACATTTTGACGTTCTCCTCCTAGGCAGTTTGTTGGATTCATGCTAGATTCGGTATACCGGAGGTACTCGGGCCCTTCATCACTGCTTTCGGCTATTTTTTTTTTTTGTTCTGGTTGTTATTATTTTTACAAATATCAGGAAGCTTGATGTTGTCTGAAGCTTTATTGGATAAAATTCAACATTACTTTATATTTCATATAATCTGTAGTGATGATCTCACTTCTGCAGTTTTTCAATTATTGTATAGTTTACATTCTGTATTTTTTTACAGTACAGATTGTGAGGCACAGGATGTATGAGATCAAAAGACCAGGAAGAAGGTGGTTGCAATTTGTTGATGAGTATAAAAGCATTGTAATAGAGATCATGCTTGAATTAGAAAATATGCTGCTTTCATCTTTGGCCTTTGAAACTTGAATTGCTTCAAGAGTATTAAAAGATCACATCCCTTTATTGTTCTATCGACGAATCTGAGGAAGCACCGGAAGTAAACAAGTCGTCATTAGTGTGGTGGCGTCTCTCTATAATATGCACGCATGCAAGCAAATGCAAGCTGTACGACTTTCTACTTTTATTTTTACTTTCATGTAACTTTACTTTTGACAATGATTTCTAGGACATCAGGAAGAACCTGTGCAGTTCTCAGCTGCTCCAATGATAGTAGCAAACTTCAACTTTGGGGGAAAAAATGAATGCGAAATACAGAAGCCTTTACTTCATGAAGAGTGTTCCTGTCTGAGGACATAGATTCCCTGGACAGAGGACCAAGATGTTCGCCAGAAGTGGCTCATCACACGCAAGAAATATTTTTTTCAAACAATTTTGAATACCTATAAATATTACATTATGTTATATTACAGGCATTTAGCAGATACTTTTATCCAGAGTGAAGTACAACATACCCAGAGCAGCCTGGGGGAGCAGTTAGGGGTTAGGTGCCTTGCTCAAGGGCACTTCAGCCATTCCTGTTGGTCCAGGGAATTGAACCAGCGACCTTTTGGTCCCAAAGCTGCTTCTTTAACCATTAGGCCATGAAAAATACTAATGTAGTTGGTCTCATCTCATTATCTCTAGCCGCTTTATCCTTCTACAGGGTCGCAGGCGAGCTGGAGCCTATCCCAGCTGACTACGGGCGAAAGGCGGGGTACAGCCTGGACAAGTCGCCAGGTCATCACAGGGCTGACACATAGACAACCATTCACACTCACATTCACACCTACGGTCAATTTAGAGTCACCAGTTAACCTACCCTGCATGTCTTTGGGGGAAACCGGAGCACCCGGAGGAAACCCACGCGGACACGGGGAGAACATGCAAACTCCACACAGAAAGGCCCTCGCCAGCCCCGGGGCTTGAACCCAGGACTTTCTTGCTGTGAGGCGACAGCGCTAACCACTACACCACCATGCCGCCCCATAGTTGGTCTGTAATGGTTAAATGCAACTCGTGAATGATTATGCGAGCGAGTGACATGCAGTATATTACACTTTATTATTTGAAATGCAGTGGATGATCAAGTGGTTTGTATTTTCTCTGTTTCTCTATTCTTTATTTCTTGCTGTTGTTGGAACCAATGTCTGACTAATATGCAAAGTTTTAATAATGTCAAGCTCGTCATCCATATAAGGTACGTTCATCAGTGACTGGGAGCCAATGCCGAATGTCATCAGTCCAACTCGCCATGCTGCTGTCACTGTTAGCCGCTGTCTAGGCATCAGCAGACACACTAGTCATGACGACTTGCCACCATATTGCCGTGGGATTCATCTATAGATTTCCACTTGATTCTTGTTCTGGTCCCCTGTGAACTGGAGAAAGTGTGTCATTGGTCAACAAGTGACAGGTTAGAGTGATCTAAACTCAACATATTGATTTACAGTTTGGGTTATAAATATACAGTAACTGTTCAGCTTTTGTTTACTTAATATTGAAAGATAAACCATGACCTAACCAATATGGGAGTGAAAATGTTTTTGCACTATATCATTATTTTGTCGACATTTATCTTTTTTTTTTTTTAGAGTGCTTGCTCAAGCACACTATCCCATCCATCCATTATCCATAAACGCTTACCCTGTGCAGGGTCACAGACAAGCTGGAGCCTATCCCAGCTGACTATGGGCAAGAGGAAGGGTACACCCTGGACAAGTCGCCAGATCATCACAGGGCTGACACACAGACACAGGCAACCATTCACACTCACATTCACACCTACAGTCAATTTAGAGCCACCAATTAGCCTAACCTTTGGACTGTGGGGGAAACTGGAGCACCTGGAGGAAACCCACGCAGACAGGGGGAGAACATGCAAACTCCGCACAGAAAGGCCCCCGTCAGCCACTGGGCTCAAGCCCAGAACCTTCTTGCTGTGAGGCGACAGTGCTAACCACTACACCACCATGCCGCCACACTATTGTTGTTCTTAAGTTTTATTTATTTATTAATTATTCCTGTTCACCCACTTTTTGGCACCACTGCTCCTCCTGTAGCTTTTGAGATAGCGGCACCATTCCATTCCAACTCTGACACGTCCGTCCTGAAAAGGTGTAGTGTGCTTGTATAAATCTTTGCACTAGTCCCTGTCATTTTTATTGCTGTTGTTTTTCATCCCTCTTTTTTTCCATTAAATAAATGGCAGAATGTTGGCCCATTATGGTCCAGCACCCCTGCTGGCTGACTGCAGTATAATGTGTAGCTCCGCCCATCCCACTCAAGCACAAAGCGCTGTGAGCTCAGCCATTTAAAACAGATTTTAGAGCACAAAGCGGTCTAAACTCTGTTTTAAACAATGTCAGACACACTTTCTGTAGATCTAGCCAGCCAAAGATTTTACAGCACAAAGTCTCATGTCTGGTCCAGTTACTGTTGGTGACCCTGTGCTACAGCTGATCAAACACACTTTGCATTTTCTCTGCAGAATTGCAGTTTAGTTTTACTTTATTCTTTGCATCCTTTTCTGCTTTTGTACCATTTGGCCATTTTACCACTTCACGAACATACTTTGTGTAAAATAAGTGAGTAAAACTCAAAGGAATTTTCCTTGCGCTGACTTAGTGTGAAGGATGAGCTTGCATTTGACATAAAAATTCAGATAGGTGTTTGAAAAAACTCATCTCCTTCCGCTGTTACATCCCGCTTTGAACAATATGAAAGGGAGTAAAACATGTTGAAGTGTGTTCTTACAGGGAAATAATCCACATCAGGGTGGTGTGAAATGGCCTGACACAAAGCATGGTGCTATCTTGAAGTGGATTGATTTCTGATAACGACACCCCTCACCATGGTTTACACCTTTCCTTACATGTTGTTCAAAGCTACATTTGACAGCAGAAAGAGATACAGTCTTTCAAACATTCATCCTGACACCGACTATGGCCCGGGCGTGTTATTCCTCTTATACCATGACAGCCCATCATTCCTTATTTAATGCAGGCAAGAGAAGAGCACTGAATCCAGTTTCACACAGATAGGTGCTTGGAAAAGGCAGCATCATTTACAGTGCATGCAAAGAAATATTTGGTTACTCGGTTTTGCAGTGTACAACCCCAATTCCAAAAAAGTTGGGACGCTGTGTAAACTGTCAATAAAAACAGAATGTGATAATTTGCAAATCATGGAAACTCTATATTTCATTGAAAATAATACAAAGACAACATATCAAAAGTTGAAACTGAGAAATTTTATTGTTTTTTGAAAAATATATGCTCATTTTGAATTTGATGTCAGCAACACGTTTCAAAAAAATTAGGACGGGCATGTTTACCACTGTGTTGCATCACCTTTACTTTACTTGAACATTCTGTAAACGTTTGGGAACTGAGAAGACCAGTTGCTGTAGTTTTGAAAGATAAATGTTGTCCCATTCTTGCCTGATATACAATTTCAGTTGCTCAACAGTTCAGGGTCTCCTTTGTCGTATTTTGTGCTTCATAATGCACCAAATGTTTTAAATGGGAGACAGGTCTGGACTGCAGGCAGGCCAGTTTAGCACCCGGACTCTTTTACTATGGAGCCATGCAGAAAGTGGTTTGGCATGGTCTTGCTGAAAGAAGGAAGGCCTTCCCTGAAAAAGATTTTGTCTGGATGGCAGCATAATGCTCTGAAATGTGTATATATCATTCAGCATTAATGATGCCTTCCCAGATGTACAAGCTACCCATGTCATGTGCACTAATGCACCCTCATACCATCACAGATGCTGGCTTTTGAACTGTGCACTGATAACAAGCTGGATGGTCCCTCTCCTCTTTAGCCTGGAGGATGTGGTGTCCATTATTTCTAAAAAGAATTTCTACTTTTGATTCGTCAGACCTCAGAACAATTTTCCACTTCGCCTCAGTCCATTGTAAAAGAGCTCAGGCCCAGAGAAGGTGGTGGTGTTTCTGGATATTGTTTATATTTGGTTTTAACTTGCATTTGTGGATGCAGTAATGAAGTGTTTTCACAGATGATGGTTTTCTGAAGTGTTCCTGAGCTCATACAGTGATTTCCACTACAGACACGTGTCTGCTTTTAATGCAGTGTTGCCTGAGGCCCTGAAGATCACAAGCATCCAATATCAGTTTTCAGCCTTGTCTCTTGCACACAGAGGTTTCTCCAGATTCTCCAATCATGTTACTGACCTGTTGTCAATTCACCAAATTGTTTTTTTTAGCATTACACAACTTTTTCAGTCTTTTGTTGCCTCTGTCCCAATTTTTCTGAAATGTGTTGCTGACATCAAATTAAAAGTGAGCATCTCATCTCATCCCATTATCTCTAGCCGCTTCATCCTTCTACAGGGTCGCAGGCAAGCTGGAGCCTATCCCAGCTGACTACGGGCGAAAGGCGGGGTACACCCTGGACAAGTCGCCAGGTCATCACAGGGCTGACACATAGACACAGACAACCATTCACACTCACATTCACACCTACGGTCAATTTAGAGTCACCAGTTAACCTAACCTGCATGTCTTTGGACTGTGGGGGAAACCGGAGCACCCGGAGGAAACCCACGCGGACACGGGGAGAACATGCAAACTCCGCACAGAAAGGCCCTCGCCGGCCACGGGGCTCGAACCCGGACCTTCTTGCTGTGAGGCGACAGCGCTAACTACTACACCACCGTGCCGCCCTAAAGTGAGCATATATTTTGAAAAACAATAAAATTTCTCAGTTTCAACTTTTGATATGTTGTCTTTGTACTATTTGCAATGAAATATAGAGTTTCCATGATTTGCAACTTATCGCGTTCTGTTTATTTATGTTTTACACAGTGTTTCAACTTTTTTTTGTGGAATTGGGGTTGTATAAAAACCACTCTAGTTGTTCTTGAATCTATATTCGATAAACATTTTGGCATATTTTCATGTATGTTTTCTTGCCTTCTGTTGTTCAGAGTAACATTCTTAAGTAACATTCAGAGTATAAGCATGTAAAGGCCTCCTTCAAAGTTAAAACAATATTTTAATACAAATAACAATTTGTAAAATAAGTGAATAAAACTAAAGCATTTCCCTCATCACCCCATTTGTTCCTCTCAGGATCGCATATGGGCTCATGACTCTTATTTACGTACTTAATTATTTCTCTTGGTTACTTAATTGATACTAATCTCTTACCATTGCTTATATTACTGCACTGGAAAGACAGAACACAAAAAAACTTTAGAACATTGGTAGATCAATCCATATCATTGAAAAACTTCCAGACACCTGGTCACACTTTTTATTGTATATTGAGTATGAATCCTTGCTGTAAAAAACCAAAACGCATCACAGCGTTCATTTCCCTTGCTTCTTTTGCGTAGTTGATGCCGTTGTTGCTGTCATTTTCTCATCTGTTTTCTTGTCAATCGTTATTAGAAACAGACATTAACTTAAAACCATACATTAAAAATATATCATAAAGAATATGCAA